>NC_060140.1:109556537-109862712 GCF_021461385.2 Schistocerca piceifrons
AATATGACGGTATGCATTTGATGTGTTACGACAGCGAAGGGAACCTGTGACCACTGGAGGTACTCTATTTTACTTATTTTATGTTTACCGTTAGATATCAGTTTAATTAATTTTTTGTCAGAAAAAACCCAAAACCATGTTCTGAAATAGTGTCTTGTTTCTCCACTAGACAGTGCCACAAGTTCCTCCAAAAAATCGTAACACAACACACACACAAATGTCATACTAACTAATGTAAATCCATCCGATGGTGGAGGTTTAAACCTTCGGAACGTGTCATGGAAATAAATAAAACGGTGACTGATAACAGTAAACATGTTGTTTCATTTAACGTCAGTAACAGTCACGATAAAGCCTAACCTAAAATATTCGCATATAAAGTTGTTCACAGTGTATGACGCTGAACTGTATGCGATCTTTAGGGCACTACAGGAGATGCTGTGTCATCTGCTACCAATTGCTTCATCTGCATCGACTACCTAAGGCCCTTAAGGCTATTCTTCACATGTAACCAGCTGAAAAATATCTTCAGATGATTCGCACCACCCTTTTCCATTTACGGAGGCAGAGCAAGCAGGTGCCATTCTGATGGGTACCAGTGCATGTGAGCATTCAGGATAATGAAGCAGCAGCTAAGAATACCTGCGTGATAAATACGATTTTTGAATGTTCTGCCCCTGCACATGTACACTGAGATGACAAAAGTCATTGTATAGCGGTATGCACATATACAGATGGTGGTAGTATCACCTACACAAGATATTAAAGGACAGTTCACTAGCGGAGCTGTCATTTGTACACCGGTGATTCATGTGAAAAGGTGTCCCACGTGATTGTGGCTGCACCATGGGAATTAACAGACTCTGAACGCCGAACGGTAGTTGGAGCCAGACGCATGGGACATTCCATTTCGGAAATCGTAAAGGAATTCAACATTCCGAGATCCACAGTGTCAAGAGTGTTCCGAGAGTACCAGATTTCAAGCATTACCTCTCACGACGGACAAAGCAGTGGCTGATGGCCTTCACTTAACGACCAAGAGCAACGGCGTTTGCATAGAGTTGCCAGTGCTAAAAGACAAGTACACTATGTGATCAAAAGTATCCAGACACCCCCAGAAACATACGTTTTTCATATTAGGTGCATTGTGCTGCCACCTGCTGCCAGGTACTCCATATCAGATACCTCAGTAGACATCGTGAGAGAGCAGAATGGGACGCTCCGCGCAACTCACGGACTTCGAACGTGGTCACGTGATTGGGTGTCACTTGTGTCATACGTCTGTATGCGGGATTTCCACACTTCTAAACGTCCCTAGGTCCACTGTTTCTGATGTGATAGTGAAGTGAAAACGTGAAGGGACACGTACACCACAAAAGCGTACAGGCCGACCTCGTCTGTTGACTGACAGAGACCGCCGACAGTTGAAGAGGGTGGTAATGTATAATAGGCAGACATCTATTCACACCATCACACAGGAATCCCAAACTGCATCAGGATCCACTGCAAGTACTATGACAGTTAGGCGGGAAGTGAGAAAACGTGAATTTCATGGTCGAGCGGCTGCTCATAAGCCACACATCACGCCGGTAAATGCCAAACGACGCCTCGCTTGGTGTAAGGAGCGTAACCATTGGACGATTGAACAGTGGAAAAACGCTGTGTGGAGAGACGAATCGCGGTACACAATGTGCCGATCCGATGGCAACGTATGGGTATGGCGAGTGCCTGGTGAACCTTATCTGACAGCGTGTGTAGTGCCAACAGTAAAATTCGGAGGTGGTGGTGTTATGCAGTGGTCGTGTGTTTCATGGAGGGGGCTTGCATTCCTTATTATTTTGTGTGGCACTATCACAGCACAGGCCTATATTGATGTTTTAAGCACCTTCTTGTTTCCCACTGGTGAAGAGCAATTCGGGGATGGCGATTGCATCTTTCAACACGATCGAGCATCGATTCATAATTCAGAGCCTGTGGTGAAGTGGTTACAAGACAATAACATCCCTGTAATGGACTGGCCTGCACAGAGTCCTGACCTGAATCCTATGGGACACCTTTGGGATGTTTTGGAGCGCCGACTTCGTGCCAGGCCTCACCGACCGACATCGATATCTCTCCTCAGTGCAGCACTCCCTGAATAATGATGGGCTGCCATTGCGCAAGAAACCTTCCAGCACCTGATTGAACGTATGCCTGCGAGAGTGGAAGCTGTCATCAAGGCTAAGAGTGGGCCAACACCATACTGAATTCCAGCATTACCGATGGAGGGCGCCACGAACTTGTAAGTCATTTTCAGCCAGGTGTCCGGATACTTTTGATCACATAGTGTAACACTGCGTGAAATAACGCTGAAATCAATGTGGGACGTACGACGAACGAAACCATTACGACAGTGCGGCGAAATTTGGCGTCGATGGACTATGACAGCAGTCGACTGTTATCGCCTGCAGCGCCTCTGCTGGGCTCATGACCACATCGGTTGCACCCTCGACGACTAAAGAAACTGTAACCTGCTCAGATGAGTACCAATTTCAGCCGGTAAGAGCTGTTGATAGGGTTCCAGTGTGATGGAGTCCCCACAAAACCCTTGTCATCAACGAGACACTGTGCAAGTTGGTGGTGGCTGCATAATGGTGTGGGCTGTGTAACATGGTCCAACTGAACAGATCATTGACTGGCTATGGTTATATTCAGCTACTTGGAAACCACTTGCAGCTATTCGTGGACTTCATGTACCCAAACAACGATGGAACTTTTGTAGATAGCAATGCATCATGTCAATGGTTCAGAATTGTTCGCCACTGGTTTGAAGAACGTTCAGAATATAATTAAGTCACCCATCGAACGTTTATGGGACGTAATCTAGAGGTCAGTTCGTGCACAAAATTCTGCCCCGGCGATACTTTCGCAATTATGGGCGCCTATGGAGGCAACATGGCTGAATATTTCTGCAGGGGACTTCCAACGAATTTTCGAGTCCACGTCACGTCGAGTTTCTGCCACTCGCCGGACAAATGGAGGTCCGAAACGATATTAAGAGATTTCCCGTGACTACTGTCACCTCGGTGTTGTTGAGGCAGAGGGTCATGCGTCTGTGGGAGGAGGAGTGATTATGGTTGAGGAACAACAAGCTGCGGTTGGTGAAACCATCAGGAGAAAGTACTGTTAACTGTCCTCCGGATAGGCCACTGTCCTCTGACAAATGGACTCCTTCTCCAGCAAGAGGATCCATCAGTATGCAGTGTTTGTCGTGTGCAGGTATCTGCACCACATGTTAACGGAATGTGTCTTATATCAAGCCACGAAGGCTGCAACCAACTTAGCATCTGATATGCTCTCTGTTTTAGGAGGTCTGAACTTCTCAACACTATCTTAGATGGAAGATTTTCATGCGTTTCCCAAGTGGCTGCTTCATATTTTATTCTACTCTTCAATCGCTCTACCAGGCACAGCTACCTGTTACACTGTTTTAGATATTGCGTAGTTACAGTTTGTGAATTTTAATCACAATATGCCTTGAGGCCTTTTTTTTGGGGGGGGGGGGGGGGGTTCTGAGTGCAAATGTGGGTATGAGTGAGGGAGAGCGTTCCAGAGTGGCTGAGCTGAGGATTGCATTTTATATTTTACCATCTCTTGCACACTTTTCAACAAACAAAAACACGTTCGTTTTCCATCAGTTGAGTACGGACGTTGATGACCCCACTGTTGAGCCACCACCACCAGCATTTTCACTATGCTTTTCACACACCCTTGGAGCCGTGCATCAAGCTAGTCTGGTTGATGTAGTACTTATTCGTCTTCTTCTTCTTCCTTTCTTCCTAGGCTAAAGCCTGTTCAGTATCCCTCACGAGATTGTCGCACCATCTTTTCCTCGGATGGCAATATTTCTTATACTAGATGGCGATTTATTTCTTAGGATTTTCACAATCTTCCGTTCATTAAACCTATCTATGTTTTCGTTCCATTCATGCTTTTTCTTATGTACCCACTCATTTATGGGGTCCACTTTACATCTTTTTCTAATGCTTTCACTTCTCTCTCTATCTCGCAGTGTCTTCACAGTAATCCTTCGCAGAATTTTCATTTCCTTGGTTTCCAAAATCCTTTGCGTTTTAAGTTTCCGGTCTTGTCTCAGCTGTGTATGTCATAATTCAAATGGTTCAAATGGCTCTGAGCACTATGGCACTTAACATCTGAGGTCTTCAGTCCCCTAGAACTTAGAACTACTTAAACCTAACTAACCTAAGGACATCACATGGCAGGATTCGATCATGCGACCGTAGCGGTCGCGCGGTTCCAGAATGAAGCGCTTAGAACCGTTCGGCCCCGACGGCCGGCCTATGTCAGAATTTGTCTCACTATTTTTTTTGTGTGTGTGTGTGTGTGTGTGTGTGTGTGTGTGTGTGTGTATTCTCGCCTTTGCGTCTTTTTCTACATCCTTGTTTCTCCAAATAGTATCATTTAAACACTCAGCCACTTTATTTGCTTTTGCTGGTTGTGCACCTCACCTGCACCACTGTATGAAATATCAAGCGAAATTTGTCACTGTATTCAGATGTAACTTTAGGTTAATAACATTGCAGACAAAATTAATACTAATCCCAGCAAACTTTTCGCAAATGATGCACTTATCTGTAATGAAGTACAGGGAGAGGGCTGCGCTTCAGAACACTTTTCAGACTTTTAGTTCAACATATTTTCTTATTCCATTTCGAAATGACGGCATTCATTTTAGATGTGCTGGTGAGCTGTAGTCTTTTGGTGAATCTACGAATATTACTCCGTAAAAGAAAGGTTTTATGCCAATGAGAAAGACTGTTCCAAGTTACAGCACGGTCATGTATGTACCTACGAAGAAATATTCTGTTCAGATTTATAAGTGTTACAGTTGAGAAAAGCTTGTCATTACTACATTTAATAGTTTATGTGTCACATTATTACTCTACTACATATCAGTTATCATAAAGTCAAATCAAATTTAAAAAGTATTATAAAACAGTGACAAGTTAAACACATTTTAACATATAAACTATCATAAACTAACAGAGATGTCAATTTTCAAGACAGAGAAAATTGTTAAAATTAAAGAAACTCATTTCATGTGCAAATATCACGTGTTTAGTGGTAAAAGGACTTTCCGTTTCAAGGTACAAGATGGTGCACGACTGACGAAGTGACTTCACCATCCACGCGTTATGCAACGAGTTTTAAAGATAAAGTGGCTGTCCCAGAAGTCTTTCCCTGCTTACAAACATTCATAAGGCATAGAGTATGACACATAGACAAATTCTTTTTATCTTGGATTGTACGTGACGTACTCAAGTACTTACCGTTACTTTGTTTGTTACAAGGCCCAGTGATGTAACAACAGCGGAATAGGACACCATTTGCAAACAACACGTGCTCAAACCTGGAGGAAGCCCATGTGTCCTCTGCCATCACGAGACACGGTGACCAAAAAAAGTCCACGTAAAACGTGGCCTCATCTGAGAAAAGGACGTGTTTGAGATAATCATCTTCCTCGCTCGCAGCCAGCATGGCAACAGCAGATTCGTAACGAGTACTGTAGTTCGTTGGTTGGAGGGAGAGGGGAGGGTGGTAGGGGGGGGGGGGGGGAGGGGGGGACTGCACGATCTGTACGCACGGAGAAAGAAATTCTTTAAGTAGGATGCGATGCACTAATGTCTTCAGAATCTGCAGCTCACGTAATGCTCTGCGTACTGACTACTTGGGACTTCTCGCGAAGGCATCCTGCACTGTCTGAACAGTCTGCACACTAGGTCCAAGCCCGCCTATTCTAGGGACATCATAGACGCTCCCTGTTTCCTTAAACTTACGCATACCTCATCTTGATGCTTTTAACATCAAGGGGCTGTCTACGGCATGCCGCCTGGAAGATTCTCTGGACTCTTTTAGGTGACTGCGTCTCGTTAAACCAGAGAACAATTGGGCTTTCTCCTGGTTTGAGTACACGCTGTTTGCAAATGGTACCTGATTCTGGGGAAGCTAACTTTAAACCCTTACAAAAGGGACAAAAATAAACAAATTCAAGTGGGTTTGATTATCATTTGTTTACTTAACCATTGAATTACAATAGCATGCAAAGAAACCTACAAACTTATTACATTTAGTTAGAAATATCTCGATTTGAAACATAAACTACCAATTCCCCGTCTTGCCCCATATGCGTGGTAAGATGGGGAGCTAGCATGAATTCATCTCTAAAGCTTAAATAAGGACTGGAATAACGAAATAATGTGTCGATAAGGTTTCGAAACATGGTTCTGCGAAATGTAGAATTAGGCAGTACGTTTTGTTTAGGCCTCTTACATTCACATAGTACACAAGTGTGGACAGCCTCGTCATCATCACTTTCTGTCCCTGCACAAGTGTCGTGGGCACCCCGACGCTGAAACACAGATTTCTGTAGCCGGCCGGTGTGGCCGTGCGGTTAAAGGCGCTTCAGTCTGGAACCGCGTGACCGCTACGGTCGCAGGTTCGAATCCTGCCTCGGGCATGGATGTGTGTGATGTCCTTAGGTTAGTTAGGTTTAAGTAGTTATAAGTTCTAGGGGACTGATGACCATAGCAGTTAAGTCCCATAGTGCTCAGAGCCATTTGAACCATTTGAACAGATTTCTGTGGCACGTTGAACTGTCGAGCAGCCATGAAAGAACCCATATGACCTTCCATAACAGCATTTACAGCGCCTTCCATTGACTCCAATGACCAATCTTGCCTAGACGTTTGTTGCCGATGCTGGCCACAGTGGCCGAGCGGTTCTAGGCGCTACAGTCTGGAACCGCGCGACCACTATGGTCGCAGGTTCGAATCCTGCCTCGGGCATGGATGTGTGTGATGTCCTTAGGTTAGTTAGGTTTAAGTAGTTCTAAGTTCTAGGGGACTGATGACCTTAGAAGTTAAGTCCCATAGTGCTCAGAGCCATTTGAAGCCATTTGTTTGTCGCCGATACTTGCGAACCATCTGACATAAAACACGTGGAACGTACTATTGAGTCAGATCATTCCTGGTAATCTATATTATTTAGTAAATATCATTTTTCCAATAGTCAGTCGTTAAAGCATAGCAAGAATACTGACTTTGCACGTTTCGTGTATTTTTATTAACCATATAGCCTAAGGCATACTTTGTAGTTAATTAGCAAACGTTGGAATAACGAATAGCATTCTATTTACAATTGTATTCAACGTATAATGTACTTGTTCAAAACCCGCAGCGAGACGATAAGAACGTAATGGTTGGACAAATAGCAGGGCCAAGAGGGGGAAGCTCCCCATCTTGCCCCACCCCGTCTTGACCCCTACTATGCTGTCAGGTTATATTACGCCTACATGAACACTATGTAGTGAACATTGACTACTGACACAGCAGTTTACTGTTAGTAAGACGTACTATTCAGTGCTATATATACAGTGTGGACAAATGTTCACGAAACACATGTTTCAGGACCTCGAAAGGTGTAAAACATTGCAAATCAGTATAACAATTGTACGTACCTTGCAAAGGTCACAGAAACTAAGGCTCAGCAATGTCAACACACTGGGACCTGTGTCCTGATGATGTTGACGTAGCTATCCACAGATGGCAATACTCTAACTGTAGCTTATAGCCCTTCCCCGTCTTACCCCACCTCCCCGTCTTGCCCCGCCTTCCCCTATATATGTACACAAAAACTTGAATATCCCACATGCAGTTCAGGATAAAATGTATTTGTCTATGTGTCATATTTCATTCCTTATGTATATTTGTAACCAGGGAGAGACTTCTGGAGCACCCAGTACAGAAGTTTACTCATCATAAAACTTAGTAACTGAAAAATTAACAATATCTTTAATATATAACAGAGCTCTTAAATATTTAGGACTCGGTGAGATCCTGCACAAAACACAGCCTAATCTCTGACAACAACAAAAACAGTGGAAAATGACGGAAACTGCTTATAGCAGCCCATGGTGCGCCTTCCTTCCTTCACTAGATTCAAATACCGACCAGGAAATATCATTTGTTCCCAGGCACACTATCCGCCGTCTACACCACTCTCCCCTACTGTCTGAAAAAAAAAGATGCATAATATTCACTCGGATCTTGATAAGATTTCAGAGACATGGAAAGTTGGCAAGTATCAAAATGTGCACTTCAAGAAACGAAAAATCATACTATCCTGTTGTAGCGGGAGAAACTGAGTAGCACCGTGGTGTAGTGGTTATGATACTTACCTGTTGCATGCAGCGTTGTGAGTTCCAAACTCACCTGGACTGTACAATTTTAATTTCTATATTCCGTTCGAGTACATTCTAGAAGTATCCACAAATATCAAGAATCATTGTACTTTAATGTTCTGTAGCCGTATATGTACTGTATGTGTTCTGATCGGAGGCAATTGACTCCGCGCTATTGTATGTGCAAGTGCTGAATAAACCTTCGTTAATAGAAGTTCGTGTTCGTCATTCATCAAATTACACCTTCTTCTACGTGACATTATTCTGGTAGCGGACAATATCGACGACACAGTGGCTCCTATCAGGCGACGACAGAGCCGCTGTTTACGTGGCGAGAAACTCGAGTTCGAGCCATATTCAACAGATCGCAATCTACCGGAGACAGAAGAAGAAGAGGACGTTACGATGACAGCAACTGTGTGCCACCACATGAGACATCCTTCCGGGTTCTCTGGTGACGATGGCCGAGATCCAAACAAGTGGCTGAAGGTATATGAGCGTATAGCCAAATTTAACAGATGGGATGACACCTTGTGTTTGGCTAACGTATTTTTCTACTTGGAGGGTACTGCCAAACAATGGTATGAGAACAACGAGGCGAAGTTCACAAGCTGGGAAGATTTTCAGGCGGAACTGCACAAGTATTTCGGCGACACACAACGACAGAAGTGCGAGGCTGAAGATAAATTAAAGAGCAGGGCACAGCGTCTAGGAGAAACTACAGCCTCCTACATTCAAGAGGAGCTGTGTAAAATAGTGGATGCTAGAATGGAGGAAGAAGATAAGGTTGCACATCTCATGAAGGGTGTTGCTGAGGACATGTATCAAGCGCCACTCCTGAAGGAGGTTTAGACAGCATTCATAAAATGGTGCCAGTATATCAAGGCAGTGCATCAAAACCGCTAGAAGTTTGAACGGCTTCCAAACGTCATATCGATGTCTGTGATGGAGGAAGCAACTGATTTCACAAATGTTCCTCGTCAGATAATGAGAGAGGAAGTTCAGAAGGCACTTTGATTGCACGACGAGCAAAAAACAGAGACGCTTCAAGAGGTCATAAGGGAGGAAGTGGAACAGACGTTGAACCCAATCTCTCGTCATTCATTTCCCTTTAAAACGGTGAAAAAGTCGAGACCCAGGCGGAGTTACGTTCCTACAATGCCGCACGAGGAACCAGTTTGGGCACCAAGGAAGACTGACGTCTGGATGACCCAGTATAACCAACCAGTATGTTTCACTGCGAACGACCGGGACATGTGGTGCACTATTGTCGAGAAAGGTGGCGGATATTTGATGACGCCCGCGCCAGAGGACAGCAGACAGATCTTAGCCGGCGCCAACTCTGGGACGACGAAGATGGAGGTGAGGCCGCCGAAGAGAAAAATCCTCCGCCGTCGATCACTGCAAAAATGATAGGAAACTACGTCGATATCCTCATGGATGGCCGACCAGCCCAAGCTCTTGTGCACTCTGGAGCATCATATTCGGTCATTTCGGAGAAGTACCGTCGCCAGTTGCAGAAAACCGTATTCGTCGACAGCAAAACATCTCTGCTGAAGGTGGCTAATGGGAAATACGTAAAACCTACAGGAAGATGAACCATTCGTGTGGGTATCAGTGGCCGTACACAGCCCTTAAAATTCATCGTCTTACAAGAGTGTAGTCATGACGTCATTCTCGGATGGGGCTTTTTGAAAGCTTCTCAGGCAATTAGGGATTGTGGTCGCTCGAAGATTATGCTAGACGAGGTGAGATACTGTGGACAGGAAGATGCGCAACCGAGTGTATGGAGACTATGTGTGCTGGATGAAGTGATGATTCCTGCAGTCAGCACTAGAAAGGTAACTGTCACGTCTCATGCCATGCATCGACCCATGGATCTTGTAGTGGAATGTAAGAGAAGCATACCTCTGTCATCTTATTTAAGAACGGATTCGGTGAATTGTGGACAGTTAACTGTCGCCGAGACACATGTGCGTAGCAAACGCTGAGCCGTTAATAGAAGAACAGCTTAGCATCATAGAAACCTCCCATGCCGAATCTGTGGGCGCTACCACTACGAGACAAGATCTTCTAGCTCGACTATCACCAGATCTCACTAAGAAACAACAGAAGAAGCTACTTGCCATTCTTCAAGAGTTCTCTGAATGCTTCAATCCACAGGTGAAGAGTAAATTAGATGATCGACAGTGAAGCACCGTATTAGCACTGGAGACCACCAACCAATAAGCCAGAGAGCATACCGTGTGTCAGCAACGGAATGTCGAATAATTCGCGACGAGGTAGAGAAAATGATGAAGAAGGACATCATTCAGCCTTCGCAGAGCCCATGGTCGTCACCAGTGGTCGTCGTCAGGAAGAAGGATGGCAGTTGACGCTTTTGTGTTGATTACAGGAAGCTTAATAAGATAACTAAAAAAGACGTTTACCCTCTTCCACGAATTAACGATACACTAGATTGTCTGAAGGGGGCTAAGTTTTTCTCAACCATGGACATGGGATACTGGCAAATCGAAGTAGATGGGGCTGATCGTAGAAAACTGCATTCATCACCCCTGAGGGCCTGTATGAGTTTAGGGTAATGCCGTTTGGTTTGTGTAATGCACCAGCAACTTTTGAACGGATGTGTCATTGTTATTTAGGTGACATTATAGTGCTCTCAGAGACATTTGATGAACATATAAAAAGACTGAGGGCCGTTCTTAAGTGTCTCCAACAAGGCGGATTGAAACTTAATCCAAGAAAGTGTCTCTTCGGAGCAAAAGAAATCAAAATACTTGGACATCTTGTGTGAAACGAAGGTGTACTGCCAGACCCAGAAAAGGTGAGATCTACACTCCTGGAAATGGAAAAAAGAACACATTGACACCGGTGTGTCAGACCCATCATACTTGCTCCGGACACTGCGAGAGGGCTGTACAAGCAATGATCACACGCACGGCACAGCGGACACACCAGGAACCGCGGTGTTGGCCGTCGAATGGCGCTAGCTGCGCAGCATTTGTGCACCGCCGCCGTCAGTGTCAGCCAGTTTGCCGTGGCGTACGGAGCTCCATCGCAGTCTTTAACACTGGTAGCATGCCGCGACAGCGTGGACGTGAACCGTATGTGCAGTTGACGGACTTTGAGCGAGGGCGTATAGTGGGCATGCGGGAGGCCGGGTGGACGTACCGCCGAATTGCTCAACACGTGGGGCGTGAGGTCTCTACAGTAGATCGATGTTGTCGCCAGTGGTCGGCGGAAGGTGCACGTGCCCGTCGACCTGGGACCGGACCGCAGCGACGCACGGATGCACGCCAAGACCGTAGGATCCTACGCAGTGCCGTAGGGGACCGCACCGCCACTTCCCAGCAAATTAGGGACACTGTTGCTCCTGGGGTATCGGCGAGGACCATTCGCAACCGTCTCCATGAAGCTGGGCTACGGTCCCGCACACCGTTAGGCCGTCTTCCGCTCACGCCCCAACATCGTGCAGCCCGCTTCCTGTGGTGTCGCGACAGGCGTGAATGGAGGGACGAATGGAGACGTGTCGTCTTCAGCGATGAGAGTCGCTTCTGCCTTGGTGCCAATGATGGTCGTATGCGTGTTTGGCGCCGTGCAGGTGAGCACCACAATTAGGACTGCATACGACCGAGGCACACAGGGCCAACAACCAGCATCATGGTGTGGGGAGCGATCTCCTACACTGGCCGTACACCACTGGTGATCGTCGAGGGGACACTGAATAGTCCACGATACATCCAAACCGTCATCGAACCCATCGTTCTACCATTCCTAGACCGGCAAGGGAACTTGCTGTTCCAACAGGACAATGCACGTCCGCATGTATCCCGTGCCACCCAACGTGCTCTAGAAGGTGTAAGTCAACTACCCAGGCCAGCAAGATCTCCGGATCTGTCCCCCATTGAGCATGTTTGGGACTGGATGAAGCATCGTCTCACGCGGTCTGCACGTCCAGCACGAACGCTGGTCCAACTGAGGCGCCAGGTGGAAATGGCATGGCAAACCGTTCCACAGGACTACATCCAGCATCTCTACGATCGTCTCCATGGGAGAATAGCAGCCTGCATTGCTGCAAAAGGTGGATATACACTGTACTAGTGCCGACATTGTGCATGCTCTGTTGCCTGTGTCTATGTGCCTGTGGTTCTGTCAGTGTGATCATGTGATGTATCTGACCCCAGGAATGTGTCAATAAAGTTTCCCCTTCCTGGGACAATGAATTCACGGTGTTCTTATTTCAATCTCCAGGAGTGTATAACGGAATTTTCTATTTCTAAAAGTATTAGAGATGTGAGAAGCTTCCTCGGATTATGTTCTTATCACCGTCGATCAGAGCCAGGCCACTCCAAGAGTTGTTAAAAGCTGATGCTAAATTTATCTGGGGTGGTGCTCAACAATATTCTTTCGATGTGCTGCGAAAAGCTCTGACGACTGACCCTATACTTGGTCTGTATGATGAGGGAGCACTTACAGAACTACACACAGATGCCAGCGGGTATGGGATCAGTGCTGTTCTGGTGCAAATTTTGGATGGAAAAGAGAAGGTTATAGCCTACATTTCTAGGACACTTACAAATGCTGAGAGAAACTACTGAAGTACAGAAAGAGAATGTCTTGCTGTGATCTGGGCCATGTGCAAATTTCGAAAGTATCTCTATGGAAGGCCATCCACAGTTGCTACAGACCATCATTCACTTTGTTGGTTGACAGGTCTTAAGGATCCAACAGGACGACGACTCAGCAGGTGGGCACTACGTCTTCAAGAGTATGACAAACCATAGTGTACAAAAGTGGAAGAAAACACCAAGATACCTACTGTCTCTCAAGAAACCCTGTGCAAGACCATGAAGACTTTGATGAAGATAGTGACTGTCTCGCTGCACTCCAAGATCTCTCTGCTGAGCGGAAGAAGGACGCCAAGATATCTCAAATTATGCTTGCCTTAAATCGGTCAGAGGATGTGAAAGGACAATTTTACTTAATGGATTACTTTGCAAGAAAAACTTTGTCCGTTTGGAAAGAGGTGGCTACCAGTGATTCCTAAACACATGCGCTTAGATGTTCTACAGAAATTCCATGACACACCTGAGACCGGACATGTAGGATTTATTAAGACATAAGATGGAATCCGCAAGAGATTTTTCTGGCCGGGTTTATTTAGGAGCGTCTGTCACAATGTGTCACACTGTCGAGAGGGCCAGAGGAGAAAGGCAGTTCCTCAGAAACCACGTGGCCGACTCATACCAGTTCCACCAGCCGAAACGCCTTTCCAGCGTGTTGGGATTGACCTACTCTGACGATTTCCAACGTCTGCTATTGGCAATAGATGGATTATTGTTTGCATTGATTATCTGACAAGCTATGCCATTACAAAAGCCGTGAAAACAGCCGAAGCATCCGAGGTGGCCAAATTCATCGTGGAAGACATTGTATTAAAACACAGTGCCCTAAGGTCGTTAATTACGGATCGAGGTAAAATTTTTCAATCGAATCTTGTGACAGAGATAAACCGTCGGTGCAGCATTACTCATCACATGACGACTGCCTACCATCCGCAAACTAACGGGCTTACTGAACGCCTTAATAAGCCCTTGGCCGACATACTGTCAATGTTCGTCAATGTTGAGCAGCTCCCTTTCGTGACGTTTGCCTACAACACCGCCAAACAAGACACCACAGGATGTACGCCATTTTTCCTGGTGCATTGGTGCATGGGCGTGACGCGACTACGACGATGGACGCTGTGTTTCCGTTACATCCTGATGGCGTGGACGACGACTACATCGACCAGGTGTTAACCAGCGCTGAGGAATCTCGGCAGTTAGCTCGACTCCACACGCTGCAGGCTCAAGAAAACGATCACCGAAGGTATGACCCGAGCCAGCGCCCTGTTGTCTACCAGCATGGTGACCTCGTCTGGACCCACTCCTGTTCGGAAGGTTGGTCTCTCTGAGCAGCTCCTCAGGTGCTACTTTGGACCTTATAAGGTCGTAAGACAGTTGTCTGATGTTTCTTATGAAGTTGAAGATTTCGGCCCCGACCCAAGACGACGAAAGATCAGAGGTACGGTCCACGTCCTTCGAATGAAGCCCTATAAGGATCCTGGAACCCAGGGTAAATTCGAAACTCCAGCGACAGGCAACAAGCGGAAAGGTGACGAAGAGCGTAGCGACAAAAGAAGTCCTAAGAAGATCACCGCCAGGACGAGAATCAGTCATCAGGAGTCGGAGAATGCAGGACCGATGACTCGTTTGCCGACTAGGACGACGTAATACCGAGACGCTGTTCGCTTAAGGAGCGAGCAATGTAGCACAAGAAGTTGAGTAGCACCGTGGTGTAGTGGTTATGAGACTACGTTATTGCACGGAGGGTCATGAATTCAAAACGCACATGGATTGTACGATTTTAATTTCTATATTCGATTCGAGTACATTGTAGAAGTATCCACAAATGTCAAGAATCATTGTACTGGAATGTTCTGTAGCCGTATATATACTGCATGCGTTCTGGCCAGAGGCAGTTCGCTCCGCACTCTTGTGTGTGCAAGTGCTGAATAAACCTTCGTTAAGTGAAGTTAGTGTTCGTCATTCATCTAATTACACCTTCTTCTACGTGACACTGTGACTACAGTATCAACGAGTCACAACCGCAATCGGTCATCTGAAGAAAGTACCTGAATGTAACAGTTAGTAGGGATATAAATTTAGCGATCACATAGGCTCTGTCGTAGATAAAGTAGGTGATAGACTTCAGTTCGTTGGTAGGATTCTAGTAAAATGTAATCCGTCTACAGAGGAGATTCCTTAGAAAACACTCATGTGACCTATCCTTGACTACTGCTCATATGTGTGGGACCCATACCATATAGCACTGACAGGGGGTATTGAATGCTAACAGGTTTGTTGCATCCGTTGGAAAATGTCATCGAGATGCTGAAAAAACAGAACTGGCAGTCTTTGGACTGAAGACCACAACAAGAAGAAGAATTTTATCTCTTTATCTAACTAGGCCTATAGAATTCGTCATAAGCCTTCCAGAGTCACAACAACCCACTAAAATCGGTATGAAACGTTATCCTTCTTAATCTTCAACGGGAATTCAGTGGACGAATGCTTTAAATTGAATTTCCTCGAAGTTCGACACGTAATCCAACCTTAAACTGCGTCAGTACAATATGCACAGAAAGATCTTGTTACGGTCTCTAAAAGCACGCTCACCTGGGGACTTATCTGGAAATTAGTGCCTGGCGGACTGAGAAACCTTTTCGTTTCACTCTTGTTAATGAGTTAAACACATTAGAAGCCTGAAAGCTTTTTGAGAATGAATAGCATCAAATGTACTCGAAATATTTGTTTGTTTTTAAGCTATGTCAAAATAAATTTACAGCAGGCGTTCGGACACTATGCCCTGAACACATTCACGATTCAATCTTTCGCAACAATGACTTCCCAACACGGCCGAGCATGGCAGCATTCTGTTTTATGTCCTGAAATGAATCATCGATTCGGCAATCAGTTTAACTCTTATGAAGTTGAGTTTGTACACAAAGCCTTCGACATGACCCAAAGACGAAGTCAAGGAGCAATTAAATCAGCCACTCGCACTAGACAAACAAAATCACTTCCGACCAATGCAACGTTCCACAAAGTCGACAATTAGTTGACTTCACACAACAACAATGAAATGTGATGGTGTTCCATAACGAGAGGAACAGAGGTTGTTCCACACAGCATGCAGTACTGGTGTGATGGCAGAAGTAAAATTTGTGGACCATAATTACTGACTGTGACATGTACACTAATACTCTACAAACCACTGCGAAATGCGTGGCACAGGGTACTTACAATTGCACAATACATGAGGGCATTTCGAAAAGTAAAGATACAATGGCTCGCAGTCCTTAAATAGAACATTTATTGAGAAAACGTCAGTTACATCTTATTAACTGGATTATTTGTTATTTTTCGACATAATCACCCCCGTTATCCAAACATTTGTTAAGTCGGAACACAAGCTTTTGTATTCCACAGTCATAGAAGGTTGCCGCCTATTGTCGGAACCACATTTCAACTTCATCCTTGATCTCTTCATCGTCGTCGAATTATTTTCCACCAGGATGTGACTTCAGGTAACAGAAGACATGGAAGTCGGTGGGCGCAAGGTCCGGGCTGTATGGCGGATGGTCCAATACGTCCCATTTGAATTGTTTGAGTAGTGCAATGGTTACGAGCGCTGTGTGAGGCCGAGTGTTGTCGTGAAGCAAGCGGACTCCACTTGTCGGCATTCCCCTGTGTTTGTTTTGAATTGCCCTTCGAAGACATTTCAAAGTCTGGCAATAAGCAGCAGCATTAATTGTCGTTCCACGAGGCATAAATTCCAACAGAAGAATGCATTGACTGTCCCAAAAAACAGAAGCCATGATTTTCTTCGCTGAAATCGAAGTTTTGCATTTCTTGGCTTTTGGTGAATTCAAATGGCGCCATTGCATTGATTGTTGCTGGGATTCAGGTGTATGGTGATAAACCCACGTCTTGTCACCTGTCACAATGTGATCAAGGTACTCATCCCCTGCTTCAGCATAGTGTGTGAGGAAGTTGAGTGCAAAGCCCATCCTTTTCTTTTTGTGTTCTTCCATTAACAGTTTTGGACCCCAGCGTGCACACAATTTCCTGTACCCCAACTTGACAGTCACAACGTCATAAAGAGTTGTCATTGACACGTCCGATATTATCTAATGCAATTATTTCATTGTGAGACGTCTATTAGGACGAATTGCTTTCTCCGTTCTCCAAAGAAGGGCATCAGAGATCACAGATGGCCGACCTGTTCTTTGTTCGTCATGAATATCGGTCCTATCTTCAGAGAAATGACTACACCATTTCATTACATTTTGTGTATTCATAATGGTCCCATAAACAGAAACAATTTCTTTGTGAATATCCGCTGGTCGCTGACCTTTTGCATGAAGAAAACGTATGACGGAGCGCACTTCGCATTTGGCGGGATCCTGAATCGGCACAGCCATTTTAAACACGACCTACTCCAACCAGAAGCAACGTTCAACTGCCGAACGAACGCGAGGAGAAAGCTAATGGTTTAAGGTTAACACCAGTGTTGCCAACTTGCTCGCCAAAGCTCTTCTGTTCCTCTGGCGTACGGTGTATCTTTACTTTCCGAAATACCCTCGTATTAGGATTTCTTCCCGTACCATTCGCTTATGCAGCGCAGCAAGAATGACTGCTTACACGTCACAGTGGGCGCTTGATTAGGACAGTTAATGCCTACTTTCCAAGGTTTGCCCATGCATGTTTTTCAGAATGTTCATGTTGCTGTCCCTTGAGTCAAACAAAACTTTCACATTTAGCGCTGCCCTTCTCTGCACACGTACTGTATCCCCTGATAGCGCTGTTTACTTCAGCATTATTCTAGGAGTAGTAAAACAAGCGTCTTGTAAGCAATATTCTTTGTAGACGGTTGCATTTCCTCAGTATTCAACCAATGCCCGAACTCTGACCCTTGCTTTACCTGCAAGTGGGCCAGTGTTTTCCAGTTCATATCGCAACCAATTTTTACAACCAGCTATTTGTGTGAGTTGACTGGTTCTAATGGTAGCTTATTAATATGTTAAAACGACTGAGTCTACGTCAATGTTTTCCGCCAGCTTATATTACACAATACGAACAGCTAGAATCCCCCAAAGCACTTGGCTGGGGCACTCCTGAAGTTACTGAAAAAATCATGGAGTAAATAAGGAGTAGGAATTCAAATTCCGTCTGTACCACTTAATTCGTGTCTGGGAGTTTCCCTGTGTTTTGTAGTTCGTTGGTGGAATTATCGTGCACAGATTTTCTTTACTGGACACACACATAATACAGGGTGATTCAAAAAGAATACCACAACTTTAGGAATTTAAAACTCTGCAACGACAAAAGGCAGAGCTAAACACTATCTGTCGGCGAATTAAGGGAGCTATAAAGTTTCATTTAGTTGTACATTTGTTCGCCATTTCAGCCAATAAAGTTTTTGGTCCCTTTTTCTTCGAAGGTGCTACTGTAACTGGACTACAGTATCTGGAGATGTTAGAGAATTGGCTGTTCCCTCAGCTCGAACAAGAAGCACAACAATTCATATTTCAGCAGGATGGAGCGCCACCACATTGGCACTTATCTGTCCGTAACTACCTGAACGTCAACTACCCGAGGCGATGGATCGGCCGCCAGGCAGCCCGTGACAGAGCACTTCATCACTGGCCTCCAAGAAGCCCTGATCTTACCTCCTGCGATTTTTTCTTATGGGGGTATGTTAAGGATATGGTGTTTCGGCCACCTCTCCCAGCCACCATTGATGATTTGAAACGAGAAATAACAGCAGCTATCCAAACTGTTGCGCCTGATATGCTACAGAGAGTGTGGAACGAGTTGGAGTATCGGGTTGACATTGCTCGTGTGTCTGAAGGGGGCCATATTGAACATCTCTGAAGTTGTTTTTGAGTGAAAAAAAACCTTTTTAAATACTCTTTGTAATGATGTATAACAGAAGGTTATATTATGTTTCTTTCATTAAATACACATTTTTAAAGTTGTGGTATTCTTTTGGAATCACCCTGTATTTCGCTGCGTCACGGTTTATGGTCTCTAGGGCGTGCGTCATATGCAACATGAACAGATAAGATACAGATAAGAGTAGGTACAATGGCCAGCTTATGGACCTGGAGCAATGAACTCACGGCAGCTGTACTTTCAGAAGAGTTTTGTTATGTCGTTGGCGTGATTTACATCGCCGTGATGAAATATGGTGTCCATACATAAAGCCATTCCACGTCCGTTTCCATGACAGACACTCTACGGCGTTACTGCTTTCGTTAACTGTATAAATGTAGTCTTTGTAGGCGAACATAAATCGTGAGCAGTTCACTTAATTTGGTGTGTCTCGACACGAACACACGTCAATTCATGGTTAGATGGAGTTTTAATGATGAAGCAGAAAAGTATGATACGCATGGAAGTCATTTGAAGACTTACAATGAGACACTGAATCAAAAATAGCTACTTTATTTCGGTCACATGTTGTCTTGCCTTCTTATTCTGAGAATTCATGTAATTTACATGGAATTTGACTGTCATCGGTCAAAAGCAGTGTTGAAGAATTCATGAACGCCTTCGATATGTTAAGTTCTTAGTTATTGCCGTGATGTCCAGCGCTGGTATTATTTGTTATTATTTGTGTCTGGTGACCCTATAAGCTAACTGCGAACTTATCACTTACGAAAAATAACTTCTAATGACTTAAAATGTAAATCAACCAACTAATTGGCAGTTAGTATTATATGTTGTTGTGTTTGTCTGGTGAATAGTGAGAGCTAAATGAGAGGTCATCAGTTATGAAAAGCAATTGTTGCTGACATGAGAGTGTAAATCAACCAGCTAATGAGCAGCCTGAACGCGGCTGAACTCATGTATGTCAGAATTCCATTGTCGCACGACTTGTTATATCATTTTAGCGCGAAACAATGGAAGCGCCTAGAGTAGATTCTGCATCAGTCCTTCTGAAAGACTTTCTTGTCACCAGTTGTCGTGCATCAAGAGTTCATTCATTCAGATGAAGTACTGTATTTCATAACTTGGATTTATTTAATCTTCCTTTTATGCATCAATACTTCATACGTGGCTGGCTTACCTAGCGGCGAATGCGTATCGCACTGAGGTTCTGTAAGAATAGTATACTGACATTTTAAACTTCAGCGACGATCTCTGCAAATGCTTCTGCTCAAAGGTAAATGTTTTGACTTATGACACGACTGTGACAGAGCATGTAAATCTTTCTATTTGTTTTAGTTTGCATTTTATTAATCCACAGAGAGGTCAGGTGCATTTGCTGTCTTTAGATTTAATACATTCCCATCCCGGGTAGGCTACCGAGCTATTTGTTGCAAGTAATTTTCAGAGAAGGCATGTAGTATTCTTTCGCAGGATATCGTGTCTCGCTCACCACTTACAAAACTGTAATTTTCCCAATCCATTGTTGTATGGTTACAGCCTCTTCCAGTAACGACAGTTTGATTGTGGAATGTTTGTATTAGCGAATTAACGGTTTCTCTACAGTTTTCACTTACGTCCACACACTCAATGCTGACTCTTGTGCAAACATAAATGTGAGAGCTGATGGCTGGTTTGCCGTTTCTCTGAAGGACATGTTATCTACAAATGGCTTAAGATTAAACTTACTAGAATAACAGCATCTTCTGCAATATGTATAGATAATATAGTGAGCAGTATCAACTGTGGTGTTACAGAACATTTCATCTTAGTATTAGGGATATCTGACCATCCAGCATTTTTATCTCACTGCCACATTTGGATAAAACTGTAACAGAGAAAAGAGTAAGGAACTTAAGCCAACAAAATGTGAATACATTTGTCTCAAGAGTAAATGAAACTTCCCGGTCGTTCAATAAGCGGTAATCAGTAAACACAAGCTACAATGCTTTCTTATCAGAATTCATGATTTTTTCAATGAATGTTTCCCCTTCATAACAGCACGTGACAAATCTGTAAAAAAAACTCGTGGATAACTGAAAGCATCTAAGATCTCTAGTATTAGAAAAAGGAAACGGCATATGGCAGCAAAGAACAACCACGGTGCAGCGTTTGTCGGCTACGTAAACAAATAAAAAATAATATTTGACAGAGTAGTTGAACATGCAAAGCTAATGGCAAACAGTAAATACCGTACATATCAGATGCCACAAATAAATCAATAGCTATATGACAGATTGCCAAGAGTGAAATAGGTGCTGAAAAAACAAAAAGTTTTAACCGTGAATTAGAAATAGATTCCAAACTCCAGACACATACGCAAAGAATTCAACAAGTATTTTGTAAATTCTAACCAAATTGATGATCTCCCACCTCCACACCTAAGTCCCAATATAATGCGACAGAGATCAGGAGATTTCAATTTTAATCATGTACCCTATGAAGTGTCTAACATAAATAAAATCATTCTGAATAAATAAAATCCATAAAAAATCTCAAATCTGTAGATTGAGATGAAATTCCGATAAAAATAATAAAGGCAGAATCTGATAATATTGCACCCCAACTCTGTCACATAAACCAATCGTTTGATGAGGTCTGCTTTCCGGACAGGCTGAAGTATGCGGAAATTCGACCCATCCACAAAAAGGGCAGATAGGAGAAAATAGGATATTTTCTCCCAGTATCAATAAACTAAATTCCGCTTGAACAGAGCATGAAGGCCCAACGGTACTGACCGGCCGCCATGTCATCATTAGCCCACAGGCGTCACTGGATGCGGATATGGTGGAGCATGTGGTCAGCACACCGCTCTCCCGGCCGTATGTCAGTTTACGAGACCGGAGCCGCTACCTCTCAGTCATGTAGCTCCTTACTTTGCCTCACAAGGTCCCGAACTCTGACCCTTGCTTTACCTGCACGTGAGCCTATATGATCTTTCCAGTTCATACCGCAACCAATTTGTACACCCAGCTGTTTGTGTGATTTAACTACTTCTGGTGCACCCTGCTTGCCAACAGCGATCGGCGGATCGGATGGTCACCCATACAAGTACTTGTTCAACCCAACAGTGCTTCATTTCAGTGATCTGATGGTGTTTCCACTGTGGCGCTCCCAGTTTCAATACTACCAATTATTTTTAAATTATTTGAGCGGCTAGTGTGTAACCAATTAGATAAATACAACAAGAAAGTAATATTATTCTTAACAATCAGTATGGATATAGGAAGGGCTGAAGCACAGTGCATGCTATTAATGAACTAATCACTAAAATAAGTGACCTCAGTAAGGCATTTGATAACCATAAGTACCTGCTCTTCAGATTAGCTTCTTATGTCTTCAATCGAAAATCTTTAAGATGATTCAAATCTTACCTCAAAGATAGGAAACAGAGGGTAGTTATACAACATAAGGGCGAAACAGCTTATTCTATTTGGAAGGAAATACAAGCAGACATACCCCAGTGGTCCATACTACGCCCATTACTGTTTCTATATTATATAAATGACAGACCAGGTAAAGTAACTTCAGATATGATTCTGTATGCAGATGATTCAACAGCAGTAGTCTGCTGTAAAAACACTGAAAGAATTAGCACAGAAAACGAAGCATACTTTTCAAGAACTAGAAAAATCGATAAACAATAATACTATGAAACTAAGCCTAACAAAAACACAAACTATATGAAGATAGTATCTTTTCTTTCGTACATGTCCAAAAGAACAGATACCATCGGTGACCATGCAGCTCTGTTAGAATGAAACGATAATTAAATCAAGACCCTAAGCTGTCGACAGGCATTGATATACATCAACGGGGACAGTTGGAAATGTATGCCCCGACCGGGACTCGAACCCGGGATCTCCTGCTTACATGGCAGGCACTCTATTCATCTGAGCCACCGAGGGCACAGAGGATAGTGCAACTGCAGGGATTTATCCCTTGCACTCTCCCCGTGAGACCCACATTCCCAAATTAATGTCCACACACTACATTCATAGTGTCCCTGCCCATTACACTCATTACTCACGGTAGACAATCTTACAAGAGTCCTGTAAGAGTTCGTGCAATGCGTGTGCATCCACCACAGAAGAAGAAGGTCAACAGCCATTTAGCCTTAACAATATGAAGATGGTATCTGTTCTTTCAGACATGTCCGGCCATTGACCTTCTTCTTCTGTGCTCGATTCACACGCATTGCACGAACTCTTACGGGACTCAGGAAGATTGTCTGCCGCGAGTAATGAGTGTAGTGGGCAGGGGCACTACAAATGTAGTGTGTGGACATTAAGTTGGGAATGTGGGTCTCACGGGGAACGTGCAAGAGATAAATCCCTGCAGTTGCACTATCCTCTGTGGCCTCGGTGGCTCAGATGAATAGAGTGCCTGCGATGTAAGCAGGAGATCTCGGGTTCGAGTCCCGGTCAGGGCACACATTTTCAACTGTTCTCATTGATGTATATTAACACCTGTCGATACCTTATGAGCTTGATTTAATTATCATTTCAAATCACAAACTGTACACTTCATGACCAAACAAACTGTTAAATATATTACACAGTTAAGTTATGAAAGCAGAGAAGTGATAACAGCAGAAAGTTGGAGTGACCATAAACTGATCATCTGGATTGCTTACTGAAGCGGTTAAGTAGTTTTGGTTACACAATGAGGGTTCTAAATGAAGTAGGTGACTCACCTGTTAGGAAAATTGTGTATCATGCATATTTTATATCAACTGTAGGATATGGCATAATTTTTTGGGCTGTTGAAAAGAAGCCTCATCAGTGTGTTCAAGCTATAGAAAAAATTATCAGAGCTATGACTGGAACAAATAATAGACAATCATACAAACCTTTATTTGCAAGCCTTGACTTATTGATAATTCCTTCTGTGTTTACATACGAAACACTTCTCTTTGAGTTAAAAAACCCACTTCTTTTTTCAGCAAGTCACAAAGAAGATTTCATGTTAGCTTGCCACAGGCTAACATTATTTGAAAATATTCCATATTATATGCTTTGAAGCTTAGCAATAAAATGCCTTCAAAGTTCAAGTAGTGTTAGCTAGAACCCACGGGTGCAAACGTTGAAAAATATTTCAAAAGCAAATGGTACTACAGTGTGGATGATTTTATAAATGAGGAAGACAAGTAGCAGATATTTCATTTGTTTTGTTTTTCAGTTTTTTCTACATTATGTTCTATGTGTATGCTTATATTCTCTTTTAATGGAGGTATATGTTCTTTTTACATGTGTCCATACTTATAAACCATATACGAGGGCGGTTCAGAAAGTAACCTCCGATTGGTCACAGTGCGGGTTGTGGGGGGAGTAGCGACGCCATCTGTGCGTTCACGCACTCAACAGGTCAGTCGGCATCAAGCCGTGGTCGAGTGAACGTCGTACCTGCGCTAGTTTAGTTTTTGTGGCAGTTTGAAATGTGTGCTGCAATAGAAAACCCCGCCAAATGTGAAGTGCGTGCTGTCATAAGGTTTTTTACAGCCAAAGGATATTCTGCAGCAGCTATTCATTGTGAGCTTTGTGCCGTGTACGGACCAAGAGTTATGAGTGAAGGAGTTGTCCGTGAATGGGTACGTTTATTTAAAAGTGGACGAGAAAACGTTCATGGTGAAGAGAGGAGTGGTAGACCATCATTGGTGACTGACGAACTCGTTCAGACAGTTGATGCAAAAGTTCGTGAAAATCGACGTTTCTCAATGTCGGAGTTGTCTACTGGTTTTCCACAGATTTCTAAGACTCTCTTGTACGAGATAGTGACAGCAAGATTGGGTTACCGTAAGTTCTGTGCACGATGGGTGCCCAAAATTCTTACCGACCACCACAAAACTCAAAGAATGGCCTCTGCATTAGACTTTCTGTCACGTTATGAGGACGAAGGAGAACCATTGTTAAACAGAATCGTGACCGGTGACGAAACCTGGATTAAGTACGTGAACCCTGAGACAAAAGAACAATCAAAGATGTGGGCACATTCAAATTCGCCTACCAAACCAAGAAAAGCCTCGCAAGATTTTTCTGCCAGAAAACTGATGGCAACGGTGTTTTGGGATGCCAAAGGGGTGTTGTTGGTTGAATTCATGGAACGTGGTACGACCATTAATCAAGACGTGTACTGTGAAACAATAAAAAAGTTACGACGGGCTATACAGAACAAACGCCGTGGTATGCTGACTTCCGGTATCGTTTTTTTGCACGATAACGCCCGTCCTCACTCTGCTCGCAGAACAACGGCCCTTCTTGAGTCCTTCAAGTGGGACGTTATCAACCATCCACCTTACAGCCCAGACCTGGCGCCAAGTGATTATCACCTCTTCATGCATTTGAAGAAATGGCTCGGGCCACAGCGGTTTGGTGGCGACGAAGAGCTCAAAGATGCGGTCACAGGCTGGCTCCAGGCACAAGCGGGTGATTTTTATGCAGAAGGAATTTCTAATCTTGTGAAGAGATATGATAAGTGCCTCAATCGCTATGGAGACTATGTAGAAAAATAGTGCAAAGATGTAGTTGTAAGATGTATATATTAAAATATTTTTATTTAACTTGGTGTATTTTTTAAAATCAACCGGAGGTTACTTTCTGAACGGCCCTCATATTAACTATGTATCTATGTAGATGTATATATTTATATACTCCTTTTATGCAAGTATTTGATCTTATTATGTCCATATTTATAAACTAGAGAAACAAACATGAAAAATACTTGAAAAGAAAGATTTTGAATCACTATGGAAAATTGGGAACATCCATATGCTTTCTTTTAATGTATCTTGTTTCAAGGTATGCTTAGGTAGGCATAGAATTGATATGTGTTTACAAAATATGACAGTATACATGTGATGTGTTATGAAAGAACCTGTGACCAATGGAGACAGTGCCACAAGTTCCTCCGAAAAATTATAACACAACACACACACAAATGTCATACTAACAAATGTAAATGCACCTGATGATAGAGGTTTAAACCTTTGAAATGCATCGTGGAGATAAATAAACAGTGACTGGTAACAGTAAACTTGTTGTTTCATTTAACAGAATTTTTCATTGAGCAGCCACCAATGTTTCAGTCAAATGATTGTATATAACATATTATGTGACAATAAAGATTCTATACTATAACAATTTCGTATGCAACTTCTGTTTCTACTTTGGTGGATTTGAGTGACTTGTCACTGCGACAAATACACATCTGCCTTTCCTGTTAGCCCATCCATTCAATATACACTTAGATTTGACCCTGATAATGTCACTGCCAGCAATTTTGGCGTTTATCCAGCTTTACATGTAGTATTATACGAGCTTCAAAACTTTTTAGGACTACTTCAAACTGTGAGACTCATTTGTGAATGCTTCAGAAGTTGATTACAAAGCTTTGAATTGATTCATATGTCAGGGCATTTCTTCTTTTACTAATACTTCAGGGTCTCCTCTTCACTGATTATAAAAATTATGGGCATTAAGCACCAGTACCTTATAGACTGCTGTCACTCCAGAAGTGTCAGACAGGATTTTCATCTATTGTGCCAGTATTCCCTGAAAGACGTATAATGCAAGGTCATGTAGTGAATAGAATATGCATTTAAAAAATACGATCACTCAAGAAACTTATGTGCTGTTTGAATTTCGGAATGACCATCACAAGGAAATGTCCCAATTACAGTTTCATATTCGACAGCAACTTTTCTTTGTCATGCACTGTTGAAACAGTAAAATAAGATTTAATGTCAGAATCATATGTCTTTGAAACAAGTACAGTCTGGTGCAGGACCACCTAACCTTCAAAACTTCAGAGAGACTAATAAAACTTCTGCAGTGACAGTTTATTAGCATCTTGGTGTGGGTGTTGGGACGGAGTCTAGAAGTTTTCAGCAGCAAACACAATTTTCATGGGGGCATATCTGACAATTGAGTCAGCTTGGAGACACTGGGAAGCATGCAAACCAAAATCTCAGATTGAGGCATTGTGCTGTCAGAGAAGATGACATCATAACAAGGGTTACTTCTACATAATTTCCAATCCTCTCTATTTTTCATCCAGCAAACACTGGTTCCTCAGCTGTGCAGCAAATAGTTATGTTACTTTCCAAAGTACCTCCGAAACTAATTATTATTTTGGGGTAACATCAGCACTTATACATCAGAGTTGCCTACCTTTGAGATCTTAACATGCTACCATGATTTTTTACCTCTCCTGGTCTTTCAAAGATGTTTAAGATCAGATAAACTAAGCCTCATCTCCTTGGAGATGTATCAAGTTCAACCTACTTTTCCTATTTTCACTCACTAATATAGTATGGCATTGCATTTTGGTGTACCTTGTCATTGGGGAACAGTGATCATTGCACAGAAGTGTATAGTGGAGATATTATGGGGTATTTACTACATAAATATTTATACACTTATAACATCTATTCCCTTATGAAGTCTGTTGTCAATAATCAGTCACAATTCAAAGACAACGTAACATTCATTATTATAATACTAGGAGGTATGACTTATGTTACCCATTCTACACCCTCAGTGGGGCACATGGAAGGAGTAAGGTTTCAGCCATAAAATCTTTGATCCCTTTCCCAGAGAGGTGAGGAGTTCAACAGACAATAAAATTAACTTCAAACACTAACTTAAACATTATCTGCTTGAAAACTACTTCTACTCGTTGTATCATAAATGCAAAAATGACTTGTTCCATAGCATAACAACATGATCCATGGAACATGCAAATAGCTTAAGTTTCTCTATGCTTGCAGAGTGATCGACATATCACAGCTGGCACCGTAACACTGTCATAACCACAAAGTTTTAATTTTCAAGTTCTCTGCAATAAATTATTAAAGGTCTGGTGCAACAAGTTCTGTCTCAAACCACACAAATGCTTTATAAATGACAGAAAAATTAAAATTTTTTCCATTGACACTGTTTATTTGTTGTTATCATAGCCAAAAATGTATTATGTTGGTGCATACGTTCATAGCAATTTTGTTTTGTATGTTCGTATTCCAGTTGTTTATTTATTTATTGTCATTTTTATTTCACAATTGCTGTTTGAGTTTATATATTATATTTGGAGATAGTGAGTGGAGCTGCAAACACTAGAAAATGGACTACCAAATCAAGAAATCAGAACATTTCTGATTTAGTCTTCTGTCTGAGTACAATAATGGGGTGATACTAGAGGCAGCACCCAGAAAGATTTGCGCTGTGTATGAGATAAGCACTGCAGGAAAACAGTTTTCTTGTTTTAAGGAGAATAGTTTTGACATTAGTGGCTCTGCATGTTCAGGAAGACCTTCAAAGTTAGATGAAGATTGTTCAAATACATTAATCCACAATGATCCACATCAATGTACTCGAGAACTGGCAAATGTGATGAACTGTGATCATTCCGCCATCGTACAACATTTGCACGCAAAGGGGAAGGTTCAAGAATCGGGTGTATGGGTACTGTACGCTCTAAGTCAAAATCACAAAAATCAGCAGGTTGTCATATGTCAACCTCTGCTTGCTCAACATCAACTGGCTTGTGAACAACACCAACCATTGCCATCCTGTATCATTACTGAGAAATGGTGTTTTTATGGTAATATAAGGAAAAGAAAGGAATGGTTGAGCACAAACAAAGACCTACGGACATCCACAGAAGATTATGTTACGCACTGGATGGAACAGCGGCAGTGTGGTGTACTACAAATTGCTTCCCTGAGGTGTAATCATCACTTCTGACATTTATTGCCAACAACTGAGACATCTTACAGACACAGTATAAGAACAATGACCAGGATGACTGCATGAAGTGAAGCTACTCCATGATAATGCCCTCCTGCATTCTGCTGGACAACACAGTACAGGAGCTTGGAAGTCATTGTGCACCCACGTTATTCATCTCATCTCGGCCCCTCAGATTTTCATCTTTCCACTCTATATCGAACAGCCTCCAAGGAACTTCCTTTCTGGGTGAAAATGCACTCTGTAAATGGCTCAATGTGTTCTTTGCATCAAAATCACTTGACTTCCATAGTCACAGAAGTAGGAAGTTACTCCACAGTTGGCAGACTACTATAAACAATGAAGGAGAATGGACTGTTGATGACTAAAGCCTCTGTTGTGTGTATCTGTTATGTTTATTATTTATGGAAAAACTCGACAGACTTAAGCACCAACCCAATAGTAATGAAAAACAATTGCTGAGCAACTGTGGTTCTTGAAATTCAGTTTTGATTAATAAATATGTTTCATAGCAACTGCTAACAGACACAATTTGTTCATATTGGTCTTTGATTGTTATTGATGCAACTTGTTTAAAGGTGAAAAATTATGGCAATAAAATTGCCTAAACAGTTTGTTCTTCTATAATCTAACAATGAGGATGGCTTGCAATGGTTGAGTTGTATTCAGAACATGCAGCTTTTAATCACTATCAGCTACACTGATATAGATTTTCCATTGTGTCCCTACTTCCTTCTACCCTTGTACTCTAACTGGTCTAGTGGTATGTCTAAAATCTCTTCAACACTGGTTTTCTTTTCTCTTAGCTAATAACATGCTAGAACTTCAAAGTGGGAAATGTGGACTTGTTTCAGAAGTTTGTCATTCCAACCTCATGTGCATGTAATTTCTCTGACCAAAATGTAATATTTTACAAGTACTAAGGTAGTATTTTGATAGGTTGGTGTGGTTGTGGACAGAAGATATATACACAGGTTTAACATTTACGTCTTATTTTATTAACAGCAGCTTGATGGAAAATAAAATTAACATATAACTGACAAGGTATAGAAAAGAAAAACATGGCACTATAAAATTTAAATGTTGCTGCTATATTCTCAATGTACAGACATTTGTGTATACAAATAAGTATATTCATGCATGTCCAGTAACACATTCAAGCAACTAACACAGATATTCATATAAAAGCATGAAAGCAAAAATATCTATAACCGCATCTCACACACCCAACAAGTACATGGGTGTGTTCCACAACAAGTGCATTCACCCACCCACCCACACACACACACACACACACACACACACACACACACACACACACAGGGTAAGAGAGGAACACAAAATAAAGAGGGTCTAGGGCCATATACCCTCCTCTCAATTCACACTCACACAAGAATATACAGACCCATGCTGGCTTGAACATACACACATGAATATTTACATGTCTAAATCCATTCAACAATACATAATTACACTGGAAACACTGGGCATGAAGTATATACAAGGCACTTTCATTCTCTGTATAAAAATTCAACTTTCACACATAACACATTATCAAACTATAAAGATTAACAGATTCCACGATTGTCAGCTTTAACATATTTGACAACAGAGATCTTTGCTTAAAGTATAATTAACATCTCTTTTAACATTAACATTTTCATTAAACAATACCATGATTACAGAATGAATATTTTAATTATGGTACGATACTATAGTTATTCACTTCATTTAACAAAATACAGGTTTTAAAATATGCATTATACTTTTATTTGTAACATGGTTTAGATCTGGATTCATGTATTTTTGCAAGTTTTTATATAGGTAAAACTATGCACTCTTAGCAACAAAATCCAATGGCCTCTTTCTGTTACAGAAGTCTGTACTTAGGAACACGAATGTGCAATTGTGAGGTAATCTGAAATTTTTGTATGTGAACCATGTCTCGACAGAAAGAACTAAATCGGGAAATAGGCATCTGGCACACAAGCTATAAATTCAATCTTTCAGAAACATATTTACCTGGCACAAAGTATGGCACAATTCAGGTTTCTTGATTTGATAATAAGGTGGACAAGTTTACAATATCACATCTGATGCTTTGTTGTCATAGGTGTCAGAATAATGAAGCAAATGGAGACATATTTTTACAGCTTCTTGATGTTATTCTTTCAGAATCATGCATATATTTATTAATATTTAAAAAGAGTGTGTATTTGATGCAATTCATAGTTCTTAGTTCTTTAATTCGTATGTAAATCAAATATTTACTTTTGCATATTACACCACTTTCACTGTTGGTCAGACTATGTGATTATGGATGGTGAAAGAAAAGAAAAAAACAAGGAAGAAAAGAAAATGAACACCGTATTGTAAGTACGGAATATAAAATAATAACAGGAGGCTTATTTTGATTGACATACTTATTTTTGTACAATAAACTACAACATACAAGAGAGGACCAGTTGAATAGAATTTCTACACATTTCTTTGGACTACATTTACTAACAGTGACAGGTACCAGATTTTAATATTCTTACACCAGATAAATTTTGCATACAAGTTTTTAAATCAAACTGCATCTCCTCAATATTACCACATTAATGTAAAAATACCTTCCTTCTCACAGACTTCACATAGCTTCTGTAAATCCATTATAAACGGTAATGACCATTACCAGCTCCATGTTAGGTCATAATGTACTACAATAAAGCTCTTCCTTGAATATTGGAAGTTAAAAATTTCTTCAAACATTACGACCACATAAGGGGACAAAATTACATCATGTTTGTTTTTAGGAACATTTTGACAATGCTAATGGACTGTATCTCATCTCTCATCTCTCTTGACTAGTAAATATGAAAGTTATGCAGTTTTTTTTCAGAAAAACTATGGAAATAGAGCAATGCAAAATTATTGACAATTCAATTAGACAATGCCGATTTCCAACACCCTTCACATATTTCAAAATACTATTTTATGGCAACTTTCTGACCAGTTGACAATGACAAAACAGCTTTATAATGTACATTTACTTGTTTTCCATAGCATGTAACATTATTTGCACTGTGCTGTCAGCCCTGCCTGTATTTAAATTATCACTGAGCAAAATAATATAGTTGTTCACATTAAGAGACAGTTCCACATTAACAAGCAGTTCAGGTGAATGGTGCAGGATGGCACAAAAAATTCTGAACCCAAAGGTTTCAATTTTCTGGTCTCTATAATGGAAACAGTTTGTTTAAGTTACTCTGATACTACAATTCGTGTCTGGAAAGTCATCCTAAATGGTGGCACAGAACTTTTCATACAGGTGGCTGTAAATGATACCTTGTAGTTGAAATGTAGTAAAAATAAGTACCTCAGTTTCTAGCTAATTCACTTTCACTGTAAACATGGCACACTTTTCAACAGAAATGAGGAAAAAGTGTTAAAGTGGAAGTATGTTTCTCATTTATTGAAATGGAAACAGTGAGATTATACAACAAGACAGGTCTGACAAGTTTACTTGAAGGGTCTCCATTGAAATTTGAATGTTCCATCACTTTACTCATCAAACATTTTGTACTACTGTTAATTTATGCAAATATAAAAGAGTATGGCAAAATCTCTCACATATTGACAGAAATTGCTATTTTGTTCCCGAATTACACCATAAAGAAAATATTGTCGATAAAGTTTCCTGACAAGGTCTGTTTCCACCATAATAATGAGGACAATGACAGGTGGAAAATGCAGAAAAAACAACTTAACAAATGGTTGTGATTCCAAGATAAAAAGCATAGTTTTTGGATTATTTTTATCCAAACTGGACAAAATTGGGACAAAACAATGTTCATAATGAATGTGGTCTTCATAAACACCAAAACTGCAATGTTTCTGTGTGTAAAAGTTTGTGGAATTTGTACATTTATGCAATATGTAACTTGATACTCATGACAACAGTTAAAGCTAAACACACAGAAATGGTTCATCATTTCATGTGTCACCCTGTGAGGTACAACGGGACATCTCAGTTGCATACATTGTCTTTGTTATGTGGCAGCCACATGATTGTCGTTGTACAAATGAAGGAAAATGAGCAATTCCCACATAATAAGGCCATAAATGGAGTTATGTGCATGTATTTGTTGGAATAACATTCAGCGACTTTCTGTCCTACTTTGTGGTAGACATTGGAATTATGATTTGTATTTATCCTTTTCATTAGAAATTAACCATGGAGCATAATGACAAACTGTTGACAAATACGTCCACATCCAGCATAAAATTGCAAATCTGTCTAGTGACTGCACACAATTCCTTTTTTAAAATAAACGTTTTAGCCAATGCAGAAGATTTGCTGGTACTGAAATGAGAAGATCTTAAGAGCTGCAAGACTCCACTCAGAAAATTTCCACTTAAATAAGTGAGAAAGACAAAGTCACTACAAATAACGTCAGATACACCAGCTGGACCCATATCTCATATAATTTATAGCTGAAAACGTGTCACAGGAAAAATATAATCTTTCTTTCAGCACTGTAGATGTCTGTGGTAAAATTCGCGGAATGGTTTAAAACTCATGTCTGAATCAATCTGGTACATTTCCTAACAAATTCCCTGTGTGTTTACTGAGGCACTTCCACAACAGATAACTTCACATCATTCCACAATTAACTAATGATGTAAAGAAATTTAGTTAATCAGTTATTTTGTATGTTCTCATATAAAAATCTGTAGCACCATTCTCACCCCCAGAATATACGAAGTATGAAGAATGAGACAAAAGAATATGCTTTGTTTTCAAATGAGATAATGAGCACACCCCTCTGTCAAAATTTGAGACATTATCACAGCAGTCTTAAAGGACAGGCAAGCTACAGCTAATTGAAAAATACACATATGGAGAAGCACATTCTCAAAACGTGAAATGGCTACCAAGACACACACTGCACAACACCTTTTCTGGTGTCCTCAATGGATCATCAATCACTTTCAGTGACTTCTTCTGCAAATGTGAACAAACAAGTCAACACTTTCAAATTATTTTAGTTCGGTTGTGCAGTGTTCTATTATCAGTTTGTTTTATCTCTTAAATGTACAATATTTCTTAATATAGTGTAATCTTGTATCACAGCACCTAGTACACACATGCAGTTCAGAAGCTCTGCAGTAAACTTTGTGCACAAATGCCAATTGAAAACTCTACACTGACACAGCCAACACATAAAAGCTGTCATTTTCTGGTCCAACAACATTTCTTTTACAAATGTGAACCACAACATAAAATATCTCATTTGAAATCTTCATTTCCTTCAATCCTTCTTGTTTTAACACAAGTATTGCAAATCAGTGATACCATGGCACCACTACAATATGGAAAAGTACATTTTACGTCAAGCACCATGAATGTTGTTTGGCTTTTATTATCACTTCAAGCCTGCATATCCACTTCAAAATAGTGTGACAGATACTAACAGACAGTTAAGCTGGATAAATCATTCCTTTGTCCGTTGTTGAAACTTTGGAGGATTGTCTTCATGAAACTGATCTGGTGCTGACCACCGTCTTTTCCTAGGATGTGATTGTTGTTGATGCAGTTGCTGAATGTGTTGTTGCTGATGTTGCTGTTGTTGTTGCTGCTGCTGCTGCTGTTGTTGTTGTTGTTGTTGTTGTTGTTGTTGCTGCTGCTGCTGCTGCTGCTGCTGCTGTTGCTGTTGTTGCTGCTGCTGTCTCTGCTGCAACTGCTGCTGTTGCAGTTGCATTTGTTGTTGATGGTGTTGCTGTTGCTGATGCTGTTGCTGCTTCTTATGTTGCTGGGAATGGTGTGATGGACTCCGTGGTGTTAGAGATATGCAAACATCTCCAACTTGAAGGCGATGACATTTGAGCCCGTAACGCTGCATAGTTCTCTCTGGAGAACACGATGCCCAACCTTGTCCGTAAACAAAGAATGGTTGCTCCACTGGGCATTCGTACTCAACCTGCAGATAAAAGATACAATACTTCAGCATACACATACAGTGGAAGTTGTTGGTGGTATGTTAGCTTCACAAACTCTGAAATCAACATGGTGTCTGCTTGGTTTACTTCTGTCAACTAGTCACAGCACAGGATACGTAACATAATCAGCTAATCAGAGTACAGGACACATGACTCAGGTTGTGATTAGATTTGGACCTAATATCACAACTTAAATTGGTGAGAGTGACACCAGCATGAGTTAAATCAGTCAGTGTCACCTTGGTCATGAGTCCTGCACTCTGATTGCCAACTTGAGCAAACCGAGCAGCCGCCATGCCAGTATCAATGTTGGTAAAGGTAATACACCAGATCTGCTGGTTTACATATTAATTCTTATGTATTACGAAATATGCAGTTTCAGTGATATATCGCATTACAGATCTCATCAAAATGCATCATTTTTTGTATGCTTTGTAGTGCTAAAGTGGAAGGAACTGCTGCGCTGGAATTTAAAACTGGTAACTTAAATTAACATATTGTATAAGAAACTTTTGTTAGACAAATGCAACATAATAAAAGAAATATAACAACCAAGTATATTTATTTATATTTAATTCAAATACATTACTTTCCCAAACAATTGGCATTAAAATGGATGTTTCACATAATCATATTGTCTACTTGGTTTGCATCTGCACTTTGCACTAATGAAGCAACTTTTAATGCAATTTCAAACTGGCAGAATACCACTGACTATTCTTCTAAATTTTTTACGATCTCACCAACCACACATTTGACCACACACCACTGGGGATTTGATGTGAGGGGTGTGTGGGTTTGAGAGATGAATGCCGATTCAATTCATATCAGCTTTCCACTGAAAAATTCATCTGAATAAGTTCATACAAAATAATTACATCTACAACCTCTACTACTGTATAAGGCACCGTATCACAATATTATGAGAAGTAATTTTCCTATTTTACATTTTTCTGGTGCAGGCTCCTGGGCAGCGTGTAAAGAACTTATCCAATCAGCTTTCTGATCGAAATCGACTACTCACTGTGGGTGCATGTTATGTGCTTGAATGTAAACCAGCCACGAACCACTTCACAAGTGGGACAGTGATGTCAGTGATCAAGCGATCTAGCCAAGAGTGGGTGCATGCACAGAAACAGTACGCTGTGGCATCGCCTGCTAACATCGTAAGTTAACTTATTCTCACCTACTATAGTAATGGGCTTCATGTAATTTTAATATTTATTTTATATGTCACTTCGTTTTCGTGAGCGCAAAGACTGTGTGAGGGCCTGGTATTTTTCCTACTAGCGTTCTCCCACAAAAAAGACGAAATATCTGAAAACAAAGTGGTATTTACGTTTTACAACTTCTGGACAAAAAAAGCTTCGCTGTGCATAAATAAAAGCGTAAATAAATAAACGTTTATAATACTAATTGTTTCAGCGTGAAAATTCAGATCTGTTTAACGAGAAAAATTATTTTCATGCTATTTGTTAGACGTGTTTGTAAGTATATGTCTTCTCAAGAGGATAATTATGTTGATGTTTCCTATTCTTTCAGTCCTCAGGATTGTGGAGAGTTTACCGTATGACCTTTATCAAGACCATCCACTATGAACTTTTCTCCGGTCATTAATAAACTCTACTGTCATTGCTTGTTCCTAGATTCTGTTACTGTACTTCCATTTTCTCGTAAAAAGGATTGTTCCTCGTAACCTAATTTGCACCGTTCGGGTGGCGAACTGTACAACAGTCAACACCCATAGTACATGCAACTGTGACACCGATGCGACGTGCAGGTCGAGACTCACTCCAGCACTAAAATGGTAGGGGTGCTACGGTAAACTCGCTTGTCACGAGTAGTTGACTGAGACAAAAAAAATCGCTAGTGTAAAAGGGTCTTAAATGCGGCCCTGGTACATATTCTAAGCAAAACAATAGTTAGTTAGTTACGTGCTCCATTGATCTACAGCACGGAAAAACAGTTATGATGTGGAACGTGTCAAATGCACAAGAAATGCGCACAGGAAACAAGTTTTCTTTTTTTTTGTTTACATTGTAGTGTTATACCTAAATATTTCTATTATCTATCTCATTCCCTTAAATGGCACAAAATACATATATTATATCTCCAGATTTATTTACTCGTATTCAAGAATTCATCTATGGTATAGAAGAAGTTGTCAAGGAAGTATGATTTCAATTTGTTTTTGAAACTATTACTGCTGTCTGTCAGATATTTTATTTCATCTGGTAATTTATCAAAAAGTTTTATAGAAGCATATTTTGCCCCTTTCTGTGCCACAGGTAAGTTAAGGATAGTTAGATCTTTCTTTTTTCTGGTATTGTAATCATGAATGTCGCTGTTGATTTTAAACTGGTTCATGTTGTTGAGAAAAAATTTCATTACTGAGTAAATGTACTGTGAAGTAGTAGTAGGAGTTCCTAACCTTTTAAACAGATGCGTACAAGATGTGCGACTATTCCCCACACATTATTCTAACAACTTTCTTTTGAGCAGTGAATATCTTTTGCCTAAGTGTTGAGTACCCCCAGAATATTATTCCGAGTGACATCAGAGAGTGGAAGTATGCAAAGTATGTTAGCTTACTAATTTCTACATCCTCAAAATTGGCAGTTATTCTGATTGCAAAAGTTGCTGAACCTAGTCGTTGTAGGAAATCCAAAATATGAAATTTCCAACTAAGATTCTCATCTATATATACACCCAAGCCGGCCGGAGTGGCCGTGCGGTTCTAGGCGCTACAGTCTGGAACCGAGCGACCGCTACGGTCGCAGGTTAGAATCTTGCCTCGGGCATGGATGTGTGTGCTGTTTAATTAGTTCTAAGTTCTAGGCGACTGATGACCTCAGAAGTTAAGTCGCATAGTGCTCAGAGCCATTTTTTTGGTACACCCAAAAACTTAGTATGCTCTACCCTGGCTACTGACTTCTTTTGATGTGTTATGTTTTTTGAAGGAATTATACTTTTTGCTGCAGAAAATTGGATGTACTGTGTTTTTTAAAAGTTCAGAACAAGTCCATTCGCAGAAAACCAATTAATAACTTTTCCAAAGACCTTATTTGCATAATTTTCTATCGGACTTTCTTTTACTGGATTAATAATTATGCTTTTATCATCAGCAAACAGTGTCAGTTCAGCATCTTGTTTCACATATGGAGGGAGGTCAATCACATATATCAAGAACAGGAGGGGACCCATGATTGAACCTTGTGGAACACCTAATGTAATTTCACCCCAGTTGGATGAAGTGGCAAACTCCTTTGAATCACTTGAAGCATATGAAGAGCCTTTTTACTACCTGTTCAGTAGATATGACTTAAATAACTCGAGGGAAACTAGCTGGCTTCACGAGTACATGCGATGGAAGTAGGAGTGAGGTCAGCTGAAATCCCTGGCGCTAGTTTTTACGCTACGGCGCGGCGTATTGGCTGCACGCGAAATAGCGATGACGCGGCGAACGGCGGGCCAGGAAACCCGCGGGTCAGCTTGCGCCGCGTGACCTTGAGAGGCGCGCCGCAGCCAGCGGAGGTCGGCGCAAGGCCGCCATACCTTACTGGCGTGCACCCGCGCCAACGTGGCTAGTCGCGTAACGGGCAAAAAAGGAGTCGCTTTCCTGTCTTCGCTTCCACTACTTCGAATATACTCGCCGTCATATTCTCCCCTTCTTAGCATTTGAGGCACGGGAGCGCAGTAAGCAGTGCGCAGAAACAATAACATCTCTGCTGATGTGCTCACAACGTATCTGTGTTTTCAGTGTTAGTGGCGCCAGGTTGCGCCGTTCTTGACTTTAAAGCCTATTTTACACGACGACATTGGGTTGCGCCACTCGTTGCGTGGAACGAGTTGCACGCAAATGGTTTCATATTTGACTGTAGACACGGCGAAACCAGTGTATACTTCAGTTTCGTCGTTTTCTGGGTTCCTGAGTCGTGTCTGAAATGAAAGTTTCGGCAGCTGCACGTCGCACGAGATGTGATGGAGTTAAAGTTTGTTGCGTGAAATCAGTGCATAAGAAAAAAATAAGAAATGTGATTCGATTCGTGACTGGATGAAGAAAAGACGTCAGCTCGGTTGCTCAGCATCATTCCTGATATATTTTAAAACGGAAGATCCCAGAAGTTCTTTTAATTATCTTGGAATGTCACCGGAACTGTTCACGTTTCTTCTAAATAGAGTTAATTATGCGATAAGGAATAAAGGTACTGTAATGCATGAAGCACTGTCGCCAGAACTGAAATTATACATCACATTGCGTGCATTACAATCGAGAACACTCGGCATGCTATAAGACACGGTTTTAGTTGGTGATGACGCTATTTAATGAACACCAACAATTATTAACATTAACAGTAGTAATTATTAACATTAGCAACAATAATTATTCGAAGCAGGCCGCATTAAGCAGAGAATGGTTTGCAAACTACTCTCTTGAAGACAGATCTGTACAGTGGCAATATTTCAAAATTCTAACACATGTGAATGGGGAGCACTGCGGCGACGGTTTAAATGGATGAATATTGAATAAAGAATGCAGCTTCTTGAACTTGTATAGCCTTTCCTCCTGTCAACAATATTCTTTAACAAAAAGTTGGCCAACTCGAACGATGGGATTTTAGTCTTGTTGACAAGAGCATTGCCACAGCTAGAATTACACTTGTTTGTATTTTTCTTAATTCAGTTGTATATGTGCTCCTATCTCAATAAATTTTGCCCTGCAGCTCAGATATTGTCAGACCATCTTTATTATGATCGCACATGACGGTCTCAGCGGCAGCAAAATGTTGCTTATTTTTGTAATCAGAATCACTGAAATCCCACAAACACCTATGCAAAGCATAGATATCCAAAAAGCGAACATTATTCTCCGTTCCCCACTTCATATTTTAGTTTGTCTACACTCTACGAACACACATAACCTCAAAACTCATGCAACTAGTGTCGCCAAAGTTGGAACAGCCGAACGTTTTTATAGGTTTCACCGACGAGTTGCGCAAACGCGCGGCGCGCATGCGCAGTGGCCGGTAGCGCAGGTGTGTGCAGCCTACTGCCATCGTGCAAACTAGGCTTTAAAGCTCACAATCGTGACACAAAATGGGACTGAAGTGGTTTCACCCGCGATGCAAATTTGCAAAGCATCTGACGAAATGCTGTAGGAAAGACGCTGTGCATGCCGCAAAACGCTAGAATATGTACTCGTCACTGCGAAGAAACAGATTAGATAAAGGCACTTGCATCCAGAACTAGTAACAGCCACCAAATTCGAATTACTTTCCGCCCAGTCCTCGTATACGACAATTTGCCCAACGCACCGAACGTATCCTGACTGCTGATCTAAAAATAATTACAATTTGCGTCACTATGCGAACATGTCTACGTCGGCGGTCATCAATAGATGAAGTAAATAAAGCCGATGCAGTTCACCATCGCGAAACAAGAAAACGGCTTTTGTCATTATATCAGGTTACCTTCCAATCAGAACGCTGTTGCACGCAACGACTGTTATATTGACTTGCAAATAATAGATTTCAGCTATCAGCCGTCCTTTTTAAATTTTATTGGCAGATCTAGATTTCAGCTAGAAACTGGCCATTCTCATTGCACTATCATTTTTGATCAATGCATGTAATGCCTGTTGGTCGGGTTTCATCCACAGTTCATTGCAATGAACAAGGACGAGTGATAGCTCAAATCTATTATTTATAAGTCATTATATTATATGACATACATTAACAATATTTATTTAAATTAAGTTTTGTAGGAACTTCGATTTAACTGCAGAAGCGAAGCTCTTCTAAGAGCGTTTGTTCGACAACACAAACTCCCTACCAAGATTCATGGTGCTAAGGTATGGCTTTTCCCACGCCACATCTCAGCTTTGCTGAGCTGAAATCACGATGAATGAACTCGTTTACGTTTCCTGTAAATCGTGTTTTGTAGCACTTTTCTCATGCTTATGTCCTTTTACATCTACATCTATACTCCGCGAGCCACCTTACGGTGTGTGGCGGAGGGTACTTATTTTACCACTATCTGATCCCCCCTTCCCTGTTCCATTCACGAATTGTGCGTGGGAAGAACGACTGCTTGTAAGTCTCCGTATTTGCTCTAATTTCTCGGATCTTTTCGTTGTGATCATTACGCGAGATATATGTGGGCGGTAGTAATATGTTGCCCATCTCTTCCCGGAATGTGCTCTCTCGTAATTTCGATAATAAACCTCTCCGTATTGCGTAACGCCTTTCTTGAAGTGTCCGCCACTGGAGCTTGTTCAGCATCTCCGTAACGCTCTCGCGCTGACTAAATGTCCCCATGACGAATCGCGCTGCTTTTCGCTGGATCACGTCTATCTCTTCTATTAATCCAACCTGGTAAGGGTCCCATACTGATGAGCAATACTCAAGAATCGGACGAACAAGCGTTTTGTAAGCTACTTCTTTCGTCGATGAGTCACATTTTCTTAGAATTCTTCCTATGAATCTCAACCTGGCGCCTGCTTTTCCCACTATTTGTTTTATGTGATCATTCCACTTCAGATCGCTCCGGATAGTAACTCCTAAGTATTTTACGGTCGTTACCGCTTCCAATGATTTACCACCTATGGCATAATCGTACTGGAATGGATTTCTGCCCCTATGTATGCGCATTATATTACATTTATCTACGTTTAGGGAAAGCTGCCAGCTGTCGCACCATGCATTAATCCTCTGCAGGTCCTCCTGGAGTACGTACGAGTCTTCTGATGTTGCTACTTTCTTGTAGACAACCGTGTCATCTGCAAATAGCCTCACGGAGCTACCGATGTTGTCAACTAAGTCATTTATGTATATTGTAAACTTTTACATACGGTATGAATTTTAAGAGGCCTGATCGAAAACCGAAACGGCAGTGCTGTGACTAAAAGAACTGTACGTGGCAGCCACATCAGCTCATTTCAGTGCCTTCTAGATTTAAGGGTTTAAGGTAATCACTTTAGTGAAAACATTGATGTCCACCGATCCGTTGAATTTTTTTTTTTAATTTTTAAACCGGTGATACGTTATCTACATCTTGTTTTCCCATTGTAACTTTTTTGAGAGCCAACTTATAAAACGTGCACTGATTTCCAACATTCACTTTGGCAGAAACTGCAAAAACAGACTATATTTTGCGCTTTCTGAGCTGCGTACGTGTTTCGATGTGAAATTTGCTTGAATTTTATTAAAGTCGCCAGTGTTTGTTTAAACGATCGGCGAGCCGCAGTACGTATCAGTAATGTACTAGCATTGGGAGAATGGCGATTTACATTTCATTATTTCAGTAGAAATTCACGAAAGCATTGCCTAGGCGCCCGCCTCACCTATCATTGCGCTGTGTGCGAGCTTCAGGCTGTTCTTCAGTGAAGGTACATCGTCCGCCAGTAGTAATGCAAATGCTTACTGACCAATCGTATTTCTTCTACCGAAGGTTCCAATCGCTTGTCGGAACTGAGCAGGCGATGTAAGAGCAAGCACGTTCTTTAAAAGGAAAATGCTGTCCTCTTACATTTGCAGCACTAGAAAACTGATAATTCAGCTCTAAATAGCATCTGATTCATAAGATGTGCCACACAAATTGTGAAGTGTACGTTTCATTTTCTTTGTCGTTTATTTGCTTTTTCTGTGTTATAAACGCTGTAATATTACTAAAATCCTAACGTCTTTTATATGACCCATTTGTAGTCAACTCTTAACATTCTTCGCCCGCATCTCGTGGTCGTGCGGTAGCGTTCTCGCTTCCCACGCCCGGGTTCCCGGGTTCGATTCCCGGCGGGGTCAGGGATTTTCTCTGCCTCGTGATGGCTGGGTGTTGTGTGCTGTCCTTTGGTTAGTTAGGTTTAAGTAGTTCTAAGTTCTAGGGGACTTATGACCACAGCAGTTGAGTCCCATAGTGCTCAGAGCCATTTCTAACATTCTTCCGTAAATAGCTTGTCAGTATTCTGCAACCGTGTCTCACTAAACTGACTAAATATGCTTTGTGTACTCCAATTTGCTCTGTGTGTTGTACATTGCTTGTTTTCTTTTTCTGAATGAAGAGACTAATCCTGGCACATAAAGGGATTCGAATGCAACTCTCATCACAACAAAAAGAATGAATTATCCTTGTGGCCGTTATCTCAGCTCTGCTTTCGTGGAAGCACAGAATGCGGGCACAGGATGGCAGCCCTTCGGGGGGATAGAGCCAGGGCTTATTGCCTCGCACAGCTACTCACACTACGTTCTCGTTTGTTTACAGCCGCGATCGACTGCAGCGATACACTGTCCGCACAGTATCAGCGTATGCAAAGATAATGTAATTAACACGCAAAATAAACAGTTCAGCCACCTTGTTCCCTAACACAGCACATACTGCATTGTCCAGACTGTGGTATCTCTCAGGCGATCTTCTGAAGATCGTTTCATCTATGTCCATGTCAGGTGTTCACACACATTAGTATGTCGCATATCTGTTTATTGATTAACAGTTTCATATACACTCCTGGAAATGGAAAAAAGAACACATTGACACCGGTGTGTCAGAGCCACCATACTTGCTCCGGACACTGCGAGAGGGCTGTACAAGCAATGATCACACGCACGGCACAGCGGACACACCAGGAACCGCGGTGTTGGCCGCCGAATGGCGCTAGCTGCGCAGCATTTGTGCACCGCCGCCGTCAGTGTCAGCCAGTTTGCCGTGGCATACGGAGCTCCATCGCAGTCTTTAACACTGGTAGCATGCCGCGACAGCGTGGACGTGAACCGTATGTGCAGTTGACGGACTTTGAGCGAGGGCGTATAGTGGGCATGCGGGAGGCCGGGTGGACGTACCGCCGAATTGCTCAACACGTGGGGCGTGAGGTCTTCACAGTACATCGATGTTGTCGCCAGTGGTCGGCGGAAGGTGCACGTGCCCGTCGACCTGGGACCGGACCGCAGCGACGCACGGATGCACGCCAAGACCGTAGGATCCTACGCAGTGCCGTAGGGGACCGCACCGCCACTTCCCAGCAAATTAGGGACACTGTTGCTCCTGGGGTATCGGCGAGGACCATTCGCAACCGTCTCCATGAAGCTGGGCTACGGTCCCGCACACCGTTAGGCCGTCTTCCGCTCACGCCCCAACATCGTGCAGCCCGCCTCCAGTGGTGTCGCGACAGGCGTCAATGGAGGGACGAATGGAGACGTGTCGTCTTCAGCGATGAGAGCCGCTTCTGCCTTGGTGCCAATGATGGTCGTATGCGTGTTTGGCGCCGTGCAGGTGAGCGCCACAATCAGGACTGCATACGACCGAGGCACACAGGGCCAACACCCGGCATCATGGTGTGGGGAGCGATCTCCTACACTGGCCGTACACCACTGGTGATCGTCGAGGGGACACTGAATAGTGCACGGTACATCCAAACCGTCATCGAACCCATCGTTCTACCATTCCTAGACCGGCAAGTGAACTTGCTGTTCCAACAGGACAATGCACGTCCGCATGTATCCCGTGCCACCCAACGTGCTCTAGAAGGTGTAAGTCAACTACCCTGGCCTGCAAGATCTCCGGATCTGTCCCCCATTGAGCATGTTTGGGACTGGATGAAGCGTCGTCTCACGCGGTCTGCACGTCCAGCACGAACGCTGGTCCAACTGAGGCGCCAGGTGGAAATGGCATGGCAAGCCGTTCCACAGGACTACATCCAGCATCTCTACGATCGTCTCCATGGGAGAATAGCAGCCTGCATTGCTGCGAAAGGTGGATATGCACTGTACTAGTGCCGACATTGTGCATGCTCTGTTGCCTGTGTCTATGTGCCTGTGGTTCTGTCAGTGTGATCATGTGATGTATCTGACCCCAGGAATGTGTCAATAAAGTTTCCCCTTCCTGGGACAATGAATTCACGGTGTTCTTATTTCAATTTCCAGGAGTGTAACAGCTGTGCTATATGGTCCGGAAATTCTTTTGTGATTTATACTGCTCTTGTTTATTCCGGTTTTTGTACTCGAAAATGGCCTAAGACCAGAATCTGGACCGTACAACAATAAAATAAAAGCCAGCCGTAGTGGCCGCGCGGTTAAAGGCGCTACAGTCCGGAATCGCGCGACCGCTACGGTCGCAGGTTCGAATCCTGCCTCGGGCATGGATGTCTGTGATGTCCTTAGGTTAGTTAGGTTTAAGTAGTTCTAAGTTCTAGGGGACTTATGACCACAGCAGTTGAGTCCCATAGTGCTCAGAGCCATTTGAACCATTTTGAATAAAATAAAAATTACTATAGCCAAATGGCGGCAGTATACAAAAAAGGGAGGTCTTGCTGCTGCTTCGCTGCAGTTTTGCAGATTTTCAGAGGTCGGAGAGCGTGTGCGGAAGTAAATATCTACTTGGCCGAAAACTTCGATTTTTGCGACGGCAATGGAAGCGAGCAAAAACGTGGAGGGATGTGTAGCTTACCTGCCCTCGAGCCAGTAATTTTCGTGCCATTAAGTTTCGGCTGCCTGTAACTGCAGCACTTCGAAAACGCAGTTCCAATCAATTAAAGACTGATAAAAAACTACTTAAGGTCGAGTGTGGGTGAAAGCAGCCTCTCTATCTTGTCGATTACGATACAGCAGCGAAACTTGATTTCAATGACTTAATCGATAAGTTTGCTTCGCTAAAAGAAGGGAATGCAAAGTAAAATTGTAATAAAAACCCAATTCCTGGAAAGGCGTATTTTCCCAGGTCTCCATTATAACCCATTTTATTTTTAATTAACAATTCATGCACTACTAAAAATTTATCAGGAGCAAATAAAAGCTGTTCTTTATTGTACACCATATTAAAACAAATGTACAGTAGGTACCATAATCAATAAGATATCGATTTTGTTTTACTTTCAATTGTTCAGTTTATAGAATTTATTTACTGCTATTACACACTTAATTTATTGTGTCCAATATTTTTCATCGATATCGTTTTGCTAGATTTGCTAAATCTCCGTACAAAAATTGCAGAAACATCGTTTTATTGGGAGGGGGGGCGGGGGTAGAAGAGATGGAACTTTGGCATTCCAGGCAGGAGAGCAGGGTTTTCTCAATACAGCTTCGGGTGAATATCTAACCGAGATGGTAAGACGGCAGACGCCTTTGAAAAATGTAAGAAGCCAAGGATATGATAATGGTTCGAATGTGAAAAGGAAAAATATTGGAGTTCAAGACGAATTAAGGACCTTAACCCTGGAGAAGCTTTTGTTCCGCGTGGAGCTACGTCATTAGACTTTGTGAACGATGGAGCACTACCATGTCCTGATGCCATCAATTTTTTCAGTACACTGCTTACTTAATCTGACTGTAAAACTTCTCAGAGATACCCATTGGGAAAACCAAATAGATGCCTTGGAGCCTCTCACACACTAGACTGAACACTTGTATGATGCTGTTTATGAAACTACTGAAAATTCTGAAGTAAAACAGAACAGATGGTATTGCAAGATATTAACATTTAATACCGGAAGGAGATTCAGAAATGTATTTCTGCTACAGAGAAATGTTTATGTCATACAACTGTAAAAGAAAAAGAACCATTTCCACGTTCAATTAATTAGGAAGTATTTTTAAAAGTCTTGCCAAGAGCAGGAAAGGCAGCTACTGGCTGAGGGAATGGGGACGGAGCAAATAACATGTAGCTTGTGTGAAAAAATGTTCTCGAAGCGGCTCTGATTTTATGTATGTGTACGAAATTGAGCCGCATTATAACACTTCTTTCGTCAGTCAGTGTAGTTACTGTAGCGCATCTTGCAGATATTCCTGTTTCGTAACAAGACGTTAATGGAGGTTCAGAGTGCGACAATGGAAGTGTAGGCTCTGGCGACAGTTTCTGAATATCGTGAAGAGAAGAGGGAGAGAGAGAGAGAGGGAGAGAGAGAGAGAGAGAGAGAGAGAGAGAGATGGTTCAAATGGCTCTGAGCACTATGGGACTTAACATCTATGGTCATCAGTCCCCTAGAACTTAGAACTACTTAAACCTAACTAACCTAAGGACAGCACACACCCAGCCATCACGAGGCAGAGAAAATCCCTGACCCCGCCGGGAATCGAACCCGGGAACCCGGGCGTGGGAAGCGAGAACGCTACCGCACGACCACGAGAGGCGGGCGGAGAGGGGGAGAGAGAGAGAGAGAGAGAGAGAGAGAGAGAGATATGTTTTGGCGACGGCAGCTGGCCGCAGTGGAGGGACTATTTCAAGTGGGCAGATCCGCTATTATGTTTATTTTATGCACGGCGCGAGATTTCTTTTGTTTTCGGCCCGGCCGCGGACGGAATTAGACGCAGCCGTCTGTGGCGGCGGAGGCGGCGCACCCCGCCATAGCACAAACGATCGCCTGCCTGCCTGCCTGCCTGCCTGCCTACCCAGGGCCGCCAGGTGGCGCGCTCACAAGGAACTCGAGAGCGAACGCGGACTTGCAGCTGCTACGGTTTTGTGACGTCACAACGTTTAATTTCACCTTGCGCATCATTCCCAACCGAGAACGAGGAATGCCATCAATGAATGCCAGATTGCCTTCTACGCCACAAATACACTACTGGCCATTAAAATTGCTACACCAAGAAGAAATGCAGATGATAAACGGGTATTCATTGGACAAATATATTATACTAGAACTGACATGCGATTACATTTTCACGCAGTTTGGGTGCATAGATCCTGAGAAATCAGTACCCAGGACAACCACCTCTGGCCGTAATAACGGCCTTGATACACCTGGGCATTGAGTCAAACAGAGCTTGGATGGCGTGTACAGGTACAGCAGCCCATGCAGATTCAACACGATACCACAGTTCACCAAGAGTAGTGACTGGCGTATTGTGACGAGCCAGTTGCTTGGCCACCATTGACCGGACGTTTTCAATTGGTTTGAGATCTGGAGAATGTGCTCGCCAGGGCAGCAGTCGAACATTTTCTGTATCCAGAAAGGCCCGCACAGGACCTGCAACATGTGGTCGTGCATTATCCTGCTGAAATGTAGGGTTTCGCAGGGATCGAATGAAGGGTAGAGCCACGGGTCGTAACACATCTGAAATATAACGTCCACTGCCGTCAATGCGAACAAGAGGTGACCGAGACGTGTAACCAATGGCACGCCATACCATCACGCCGGGTGATACGCCAGTATGGCGATGACGAATACACGCTTCCAATGTGCGTTCACCGCGATGTGGCCACACATGGATGCGACCATCATGATGCTGTAAACAGAACCTGGATTTTGCCATTCATGCACTCAGGTTCGTCGTTGAGTACACCATCGCAGGCGCTCCTGTCTGTTATGCAGTGTCAAGGGTAAACGCAGCCACGGTCTCCGAGCTGATAGTCCATGCTGCTGGAAACGTCGTCAAACTGTTCGTGCAGATGGTTGTTGTCTTACAAACGTCTCCATCTGTTAGCTCAGGAATCGAGACGTAGCTGCACGATCCGTTACAGCCATGCGGATAAGATGCCTGTCATCTCGACTGCTAGTGATACGAGGCCTTTGCGATCCAGCACGGCGTTCCGTACTACCTTCCTGAACCCACCTATTACATATTCTGCTAACAGTCATTGGCTCTCGACCAACGCGAGCAGCAATGTCGCGATACGATAAACCGCAATTGCGATAGGCTACAATCCGACCTTTATCAAAGTCGGAAACGTGGTGGTACGCATTTCTCTTCCTTACAAGGGGCATCACAACAACGTTTCACCAGGCAACGCCGGTCAACTGCTGTTTGTGTGTGAGAAATCGGTTGGAAACTTTCCTCATGTCAGCACGTTGTAGGTGTCGCCACAGGCGCCAACCTTGTGTGAATGCTCTGAAAAGCTAATCATTTGCATATCACAGGATCTTCTTCCAGTCGGTTAAATTTCGCGTCTGTAGCACGTCATCTTCGTGGTGTCGCATTTTTAATGGCCAGTAGTGTAGAACTTCGGAGACGCCTTATTGGATTACGCCGTTCCCAGCCAACCAACCGCTCTGGTCCTGAAAGACAGTCCTGACTGTCTCCTTTGTGCAGGTTAATTTTTCGGAAAACTGGTCCTGCTTTTCCTTGAAGTGTGCTCATTTATGCCTGAAGCCTGCCTCACACGGGATAATGATCTCCGCAAGTTTGCTTGATGATGCGCATGCCTGCTGGCTAGCAAGCGAGGGTGACGGCTACCTCGCTTCCTGAAACGGTGTATGAATCAGCGCAGAAAGAAGCTAGCTGGCTGGCTTCACTTCGTAAACGGCTGAGCTGCAATTTTTCTCAGACGACTGTAAAGAAACTATTTGGTAAAGAAAAAAAAATGATTCTTGCACATCCTGTAGCTTCGCGATGAACAGCCTACCATTTCGTTAATGATCATATTTATTGTGATATTTTAGGATTAAGTAAGCTACTGCAAGAATTTCGGAAAGTTTGCAGTGAAAAATAGAGGTCCCTATGAAATTGTGTTTCGTGTACGCTGGATCATAAACGGTGACAGTCATTGAACTGTATGAAATAAGATCGTCATAACTCCTGAACGGTTTGCATTAGAACGTTCAAACTGCACGGTTGGCGGCGGGGCACGATGAGAATTAGTATTCACATGCACGCATGGTTTAGCGAAGAAGCCCACTTTCATTCGGATGAGTTCGTCAGTAAACAAAACTGGCGCATTTGGGGGACTGAGAATCCACATTTCGTGATCGAGAAGTCTCTTCACCTTCAATGGATGACTGTGATGTGCAATGTCCATTCATCGAATAATCGGTGTGATATTCCTTGATGGCACGGTAACTATCGATCGGTACGTGAATGTTTTGGAAGATGATTTCATCCCCACTATCCAAAGTGACCCTGATTTCGACAAGATGTGGCTCATGCAAGACGGCGCTCGACCCCATCGAAGCAGGAGAGTGTTTCATATCCTGGTGGAGCACTTTGGGGACCACATTCTGGCTCTAGGGTACCCAGAGGCCACCGGCACGGACCTCGAGTGGCCGCCATATTCTCAGGATCTGAACATATGTGACTCGTTTTTGTTGAGCTATATTAAAGATAAGATGTACAGCAATGACCCCAAAACCATTACTGAGCTGAAAACAGCCATTCAGGAGGCCGTCGATGTTCCGCCACTTCAGAGGGTCATGCGGTATTTCGCTATTCGTCTGCGCCACATCATCGCTAATGATGGTATCCATATCGAACATGTCATAACAAATGGCTCTGACAAGGGAACCTCCCCATCGCACCCCCCTCAGATTTAGTTATAAGTTGGCACAGTGGATAGGCCTTGAAAAACTGAACACAGATCAATAGAGAAAACAGGAAGAAGTTTTGTCGAACTATGAAAAAAATAAGGAAAATATACAAATTGAGTAGTCCATGTGAAACATTAGCCACATCAAGGACAATTTGATCTGAAGAGCGCCGTAGTCTCGTGGTTAGCGTAAGCAACTGTGGTACTAGAGGACTTCGGTTCAAGTCTTCCCTCGAGTAAGAATTTTAACTTTTTTATTTTCTAGCAACTGGCGTGTGTCAATTATCAAAGTTCAGGCACTCACACAATCAACTTCGCTCTCGAAAATTCCAGTTCAGATTTGCTTGAACATATGCAGGATTTGACGGTCTACACATGGAAAAAATTGGAAAACGTTAAAAACATATGTTTTGACAGAGCACAGGGAAAACTGTGTGACTGTGAAACTGTTGCATTCATTTGTTGCAGTTTATGTGACAAACTCTTATGTTTTCATCACTTTTTTGGGAGTTATTATCACATCCACAAGGAAACCTAAATCGGGCAAGGCAGAAGAATCTTTTTACCCATTCGCCGAGTGTACAAGTTAGGTGGGTCGACAACATATTCCTGTCATGTGACGCACATGCCGTCACCAGTGTCGTATAGAATATATCAGACGTGTTTTCCTGTGGAGGAATCGGTTGACCTATGACCTTGCGATCAAATGTTTTCGGTTCCCATTGGAGAGGAACGTACTTTCGTCTACTAATCGCACGGTTTTGCGGTGCGGTCGCAAAACACGGACGCTAAACTTATTACTGTGAACAGAGACGTTAATGAACGAACTGACAGGTCATAACTTTGCGAAAATAAATAAAGTAAAATTTTTACCCGAGGGAGGACTTGAACCAAGGACATCTCGTTTCACAGTTGTTCACGCTAACCACGGGACCACGGCGCTCCTGAGCTGACACTATGCTAGATGTTGCTTATCTTGCACATGGACTACTCAGTTTGTATATTTTACTTATTTTTTCTGTAGTTCCACACAACTACTTCCTGTTTTCTCGCTTGATCTGTGTTCAGTTTTTCAAGGCATGTCCACTGTGCCAACTTATAACTAAATCTGAGGGGGGTGCGATGGGGAGGTTCCCTTGTGAGCACTATGGGACTTAACATCGGAGGTCATCAGTCCCCTAGAACTTAGAACTACTTAAACCTAACTAACAGAAGGACATCACACACATCCATGCCCAAGGCAGAATTCGAACCTGCGACCGTAGCAGTTGCGCGGTTCCGACCTGAAGCGCCTAGAACCGCTCGCCCACCACGGCCGGCATTTCATAACCTAAATCCGAATATATGTAGTGACGTTTACATGTTGAATAAAGTGTGTGCACGCCGTAGTTTGTAACTAATTTAGGTTTTTTTTTTCATATATTTCACAAATTGTCATCCTGTATGTTGCTGCATATGAAATGTAGCGAACATATTGAATGTTTCTGTAAACTTTGAAGAATGTCGCTGTGCATTACCAGTCTCGAGAAAATGGATCATATGTAAAGCGTTTCGTCCTTAACTAGGGCGCCAGCGAAAAATCCAGAATGAAATGTTCACAAAATTTCTCAAATCTTGTAAACGGTTTCAGATACTGAGACAACACCTTGGCAAATGATAGTACGCAAAGATGAGAGTTATTTCGCCCCATGATTAATATATGAAACTTCTATACCCACCGCGATATACCGGATGATCAAAAAGTCAGTATAAATTTGAAAACTGAATAAATCACGGAATAATGTAAATAGATAGGTACCAATTGACGCACATGCTTGGAATGACATGGGGTTTTATTAGAACCTAAAAAATACAAACGTTCAAAAAATGTCCTACAGATGGCGCTTCATCTGATCAGAATAGTAATAATTAGCATAATAAAGTAAGACAAAGCAAAGATGATGTTCTTTACAGGAAATGCTCAATATGTCCACCATCATTCCTCAACAATAGCTGTAGTCGAGGAATAATGTTGTGAACAGCACTGTAAAGCATGTCCGGAGTTATGGTGAGGCACTGGCGTCGGATGTTGTCTTTCAGCATCCCTAGAGATGTCGGTCGATCACGATACAATTGCGGCTTCAGGTAACCCCAAAGTCAATGATCGCACGGACTGAGGTCTGGGGACCTGGGAGGCCAAGCATGACGAAAGTGGCGGCTGAGCACACGATCACCACCAAACGAGGAGCGCAAGAGATCTTTCATGCGTCTAGCTATATGGGGTGTTTTTTTTTTGTTCTAATAAAACCCCATGTCATTCCAAGCATGTGTGTCAATTTTTACCTTTATACCTACATTATTCCGTGGTTTATTAAGTTTTCAAATTTATACTGACTTTTCGATCATCCGGTACAAGCTATTACAAATTATTTCAGTAAAATGATGTAGTACTAAAGTGCCATCGATAGCTGATGAAACGAGAATAACTGTGGGTTTGGAACAATATAGGTGGAAAAATTTCGCTTTGTTTTTATACCAAGAATTGGCATTTTCATAAACTGTTGACTTCTGTTTCCATCAGTTGCTGTTTTATGATTCCGTCGCAATTTCAATTGCAACAGAATGTTAGTGACATGAATATTTACTAACTCTGCTGTATTTTGACGAAAGAAACAGATTTGAATGTGACAACAAGGGAACTTAACATATTACTCAAAATTCGCCACTAATAACGTCTCTCTGAAGAAAATTAAAGTGAATAATAAGTGTAGCTAAAGCAAATCGATACTTCAGTTGAAACTTTAATGGACTCCTATACCACAGTGTGTGTTCAATAATGAAATATGTTGACTGACACTGATCATTTAATTTCATTTCGGTATCTCAGTTATCCGAAAAATATGAAAACATTCAAATTTGCACAATCCAGCCGCCTACCTATCAAGGTGTAAACTGATTACCAATATCTTTGACAAACTAAAAATGTTTGTAGTGAAAAAGTAAAAACCATAATTGAGTAAGAAAAGATGGCACGCTATCTGTTGTTAATTGTTTTCGTATTTCTTACCTTATTGAGACATAGAAATAAAATCTGTTGCCCATTTTCACTCTATCTCATTCGTTATTAAAAATGCACTGGGGTATAGGATTTCGCCCAAATTTCGACAGATTTAGCGATTTATTTTCTCACTTATCATCACCCTCATCTTTCTTCAAAGAAACATTATCAGCGAAGAGCTATGAGTGATGCGTAAGACTCTTTGTTGGCATATTAATCGATATTTAACACCAAAGTACTGCTGCTGAGTTTATAAATATTCGTCTCACTAACATTCCAATGCAGTTGAAATTGCGGAAGAATCGTAAAACAGCGAATGATGTAAGGAATGTCAACAGTTTATGAAAATACCCATTATCGGTATAAAAATAAGCTGTATTTATTCACATATATTGTTCCAAACTCACAGTAATTCTCGTTTCACCAGCTGTCGATAGCGCTTAAATATTACATCATTTCATTGAAAAATCTGTAGTCGCTTGAATGTCGCAGTAAATATGGAAGTTTCGCATATTAATCATATTGCGAAATATTCTCCTCTTCGCATACTATCATTTGCCACAATCTTGTTTCGATATCTGAAACAGAGACATAAGGAATTTCGTGGCATTTTCGATTGCGCGCGATTTCGGGACGAAGCGCTTTACATACGATCCATTTTCTCAATATTGGTGATGGATAGCAATATCCTACAAAGTTTAAAGAAAAATTCAATATGTTCGCTAGATTTTATACGCATCAAGATATGATCCAACATGCACCAAATGCTAATTTATAGCGATCTCTATTTTTCACCGCAAACTTTCCGAAATTCTCGCAGTAGTTTACTTAATCCTAAAATATCATATTAAATATGACCATTAACGAAATAGAGGCAGTTCATCATGAAGCTGACGAATGAGGCTGCAAGATGTGTAAGAACCAAATTCTTTCCCGCCCGGTAGGCTGTGACGCCAGTCGCCAAACAGGACTCCCTATTGGCCAGCACTGGTAGCTTGTAGAGAACGCGACTAGGCCTCCCAAGAAAATCAGCACCGGGCCTGTCGTGAGAAACACACAGCTCCCTGCAGAGCAGCCAGTTAGCAGACGACGTGAGCCCTGGAGGGAACCGGCAAGTAAGACTGCAGTGAATCTTAGACGGGCTTAACGGGTGTGTATTTCCTCTCTGTTTATGAGCTTGTTTACACGTTTTTATTTACCTATCATCACTGCCGTAGAAAAAAAAGTTCAAATAGCTCTAAGCACTATGGGACTTAACATCTGTCATCAGTCCCTAGACTACTTAAACCTAACTAACCTAAGGACACCACACACATCCATGCCCGAGGCAGGATTCGAACCTGCGACCGTAGCAGCAGCGCGGTTCCGGACAGAAGCGCCTAGAACCGCTCGGCCACAATGTATTTGGTAGTTTTTACTTTTTAACTTATGTGCTATGAATATGTGCTGTTTCAAAGCGATGGGACATTGAGGGTGTTTCGAAACGAAGTTGTTTTCGGTTCGATTTGTAATAATAAAACGATGGGGAACGATATACCGGTGGTTATAGGCTTTAATATTGCCATTTTCTTGTTAAGAAGTCTGCCGTTTCAAGTCACTGGCGCTTTCGAGATTTATCAACAACGCGTCGTTTTTTGTACAATTCGTTATAATTAACTTAACTGACAGGTAATGACACATTTGCCGTTAAACCCTGTTTGACATGTAAGGTAAAAGACACGGCCTACAGGGTGTTCAAAAAATTGTAATATATTCCGTCAGGAGGTAGTACCGGTCAAAACTAGAAGTGAATATTCCTACAGTTATATATGGAAATCAACACCTGTTAAGATTTGGGCCAATCTGACCTATCATTCCCAACTGTCTGTTACGTAGAAGGACACACTCCATGTGATTACAATCCATTCTGTGACATCCTCCAGCCCCTCTTTGCAGTGATTCGCGCACTCTTTCAATACACCTTGTAATGGTACTTGAATTACGTAACCATTGCGGCACCTCACTCAACCTCTCGATACCAGCAATATTGTACTGTGTTTCTGTAAAATAGTTAACATATTTCTGTGGCAACATCCAGATTTGATTTCATTAATGTAGAGGTACTTCGATGCATCGATATGTATATATTGCAATGATATTATTCTTATGTGTATTCTTTCTTTTGTCACTATGATCATTGACGGACTTGTAACTCTGATTTTTGGGCGTGTAAGCGGTTATTACAGAGTCGAGCTTTGGTCGTCATGTTAAAAAGACGCAAATTGTAATCATTTTATGAAATGTGAACTTTAACAGTGAGGAAGATATTTTCAAGTATGTTTTATATTGTGAAGTGATGTTTTGGAACGAGTTACGTGATATTGCAACAAAAGTAATAAAAAAGAAGTGTAAATTAAATTCGGAGTGCTGATTACTTTTTTACATCACCATTGTCCTAACTTGCAAAAGTTTAATCTTCAAGAATGGTTTATGGAACACATCTATAAAACTTTTGAATATCACAGAATAACACCTAGGCCCCTTTGCAACCGAGCTTGGAATCATCACTACCTAGATTTTCGACGATTGAGCCATGAGTTCACAACGAGACCAGCGTGGGAAACACGAAGAGATGAGTGCCTAGTTTATCCAATATTTCAAGAAATGACTTTATTAACTGTGCTCTAATGACACCTGCCACATAATATAACTTTGTTGTTGCCCGAAAATGCAATATTTAGCAGCGTGAGCAACACTACAATCATAATTAATTTTTAACCTTTGTTGTGGTAGGGTTGTTAGATTGTGTCACACGCGTTTGTCACATATCCCTGTAGCGTCTGCTGACTGTCGATGAGTCAGGCATACACCAAAGCCTTGAAATGTCCCCTTAGCCAGAAATCCAACTGATTCAGTTCCGGTGAATGAGGAGATTATGCTTCCAAACCTCCTCGACCAATACACCGCCCATGAAACGTTCCGGTGGTATACTGTCGCACTATCCGTAGAAAATGGCGTGGAGTCACGTCATGTGTCAACCACAGGCAAAGTGGCGTTCTCCAATAGCGTTGCTAATTCATCAATCACAAATCCTTGAAAGACACCGCCTGTTAATCTTTTTGCTAAAGCATACGGCCGTCACAAGTAGAGCGGCACATATCTCAACAAATATTGCTTTCGGGACGTATGTCAGAATTTTTCTTCTAAGTTTTAGCAATACTCCGTCCTGTCGGAATATGTGATTTTTTAAAAACATTTTGCATATATGTACATAACGCTTGTTACTGCGCTGTAGTGCGGTCGCAAGTTATCAGCTAAAAGGGTGCAGGGTGCCGTTCTCCTTTCTGCAAATAGGTTTCTACTCGCTGGCTTGTCTTCTAAATCTTTAATTTAGTACAAACTGCAATGTTATGTGTGCCTCACTGCTTTTTTAAACTAATTTGTGCCAGATTTTATTCTGAGAAGCTCAGTAATGTATGTAAATACCGTAAATGTAAATGTGATTCAAAAAGTACTTGAAGTGAAGTGCAGCTGGACAGCAAGAAACTCTTTAGCGCGCAATCCCCGCGCGTGAATCTTTGAGTATGGACTCAAAAAAAAAAAAAAGAGACTGTTAATCTGTATCTTGTGGAAAGAGGGTGTGTTGCTGTGTTGCTAGGCCGTCGCTCTCAGAACGTATTGTTACATTTTATGAAAATTAATATTTTAGTGATGAAACCGAGTACAGTATGTGTAAGGGTTGCCACACATTTACGTATACAAATTTTCTGGAAGTGAAGAAAAGAAATATCTTTTTTTTTGAAAAGGAGGTGAACCTCATTGTCGTCGCCGTCATCAGTCGACGTAATTGTAAGTGTACAAAGATCACTAAAATACAGGAAAAAAAATGCATTCTCTATAGTTTTCATTCAATAAGTAACAACCTCTCATAATTTCTTAATTGCAATAATTGGATTATGCTCTTGTACAATAGCATGGTGCTGAACTCCACTGACCAATTTTGATGTAGCAGGACGTGTAGTTTCTCACGAAAAGCAGATTGCTGTTGTTTACTTACAATAGTGGTCCCTTAGGTATGAAAAGCTACGTAAATTTGGGCTCAAAGCTGTCCGCAATACGGCCAAGTAACTAAGAGAGTCGTATTTTAAACCTTAACGAACAATAACTTCCTCCAAATTATAATACGTCACCAACTGGTGCAGAAGCTGATCATTCAAGGAAGCAGCAACCAAAATTCAGGTACCAGTTACGACTTAAAGTAAAAATCTCAATCAAAAATCAATCTCTCTCTCCAAACACATATACAGGGTTATTACAAATGATTGAAGCGATTTCACAGCTCTACAATAACTTTATTATTTGAGATATTTTCACAATGCTTTGCACACACATACAAAAGCTCAAAAAGTTTTTTTAGGCATTCACAAATGTTCGATATGTGCCCCTTTAGTGATTCGGCAGACATCAAGCCGATAATCAAGTTCCTCCCACACTCGGCGCAGCATCTCCCCATCAATGAGTTCGAAAGCATCGTTGATGCGAGCTCGCAGTTCTGGCACGTTTCTTGGTAGAGGAGGTTTAAACACTGAATCTTTCACATAACCCTACAGAAAGAAATCGCATGGGGTTAAGTCGGGAGAGCGTGGAGGCCATGACATGAATTGCTGATCATGATCTCCACCACGACCGATCCATCGGTTTTCCAATCTCCTGTTTAAGAAATGCCGAACATCAAGATGGAAGTGCGGTGGAGCACCATCCTGTTGAAAGATGAAGTCGGCGCTGTCGGTCTCCGGTTGTGGCATGAGCCAATTTTCCAGCATGTCCAGATACACGTGTCCTGTACCGTTTTTTTCGCAGACGAAAAAGGGGCCGTAAACTTTAAACCGTGAGATTGCACAAAACACGTTAACTTTTGGAGAATTGCGAATTTGCTGCACGAATGCGTGAGGATTCTCTACCGCCCAGATTCACACGTTGTGTCTGTTCACTTCACCATTAAGAAAAAATGTTGCTTCGTCACTGAAAACAAGTTTCGCACTGAACGCATCCTCTTCCATGAGCTGTTGCAACCGCGCCGAAAATTCAAAGCGTTTGACTTTGTCATCGGGTGTCAGGGCTTGTAGCAATTGTAAACGGTAAGGCTTCTGCTTTAGCCTTTTCCGTAAGATTTTCCAAACCGTCGGCTGTGGTACGTTTAGCTCCCTGCTTGCTTTATTCGTCCACTTCCGCGGGCTACGCGTGAAACTTGCCCGCACGCGTTCAACCGTTTCTTCGCTCACTGCAGGCCGACCCGTTGATTTCCACTTACAGAGGCATCCAGAAGCTTTAAACTGCGCATACCATCGCCGAATGGAGTTAGCAGTTGTAGATCTTTGTTGAACTTCGTCCTGAAGTGTCGTTGCACTGTTATGACTGACTGATGTGAGGGCATTTCAAGCACGACATACGCTTTCTCGGCTCCTGTCGCGATTTTGTCTCACTGCACTCTCGAGCGCTCTGGCGGCAGAAACCTGAAGTGCGGCTTGAGCCGAACAAAACTTTATGAGTTTTTCTACGTATCTGTAGTGTGTCGTGACCATATGTCATTGAATGGAGCTACAGTGAATTTATGAAATCGCTTCAATCATTTATAATAGCCCTGTATAAATATTCATATTATTAAGATAAAAGTCATGTTATGAACCTTGTTCGATGGCATGTAGACACATATTTATAAGGGCTCTCCCTGCAGGAGTGACTAATTGTTTCCTTGGACATGGCAAGGGACCCGGGCCATGAATTGCGCGAAATTGTCGTCTACTCGTTGATTCCCTAAAAATTCAGTACAGTGAACGCTACCGAGAGAACAACATAGCTAGTAGGTGAACAAAGGAACAAATGTGCATTTTATAAGAGGGGCTTGTAAAGTATCATACGTAGCGTTCCTGTGCCAATATATATATATATATATATATATATATATATATATATATATATATATATATATATGTATATGTATGTATGTATGTATATATATATATATATGTGTGTGTGTGTGTGTGTGTGTGTGTGTGTGTGTGTGTGTGTGTGTGTGTATAATGCAGACTATGTATGTATTCCTGGCATCTCATCTCAAATCCCTGGATCGATTCCACCAAATCTAGCATACAAAGAGCAGTATCAGGACAGTGGGGTTTGTAACCTCCTAGCTCCAGGAGTGGAGATGCAGATGAAAAGGGTCTTTTTTCAGCCCCTGCAGTATAAGAGTTTCCTGCAAAACAGGCATGTTGTGGGAGTAGTAACGGCTGCTTTACTGATCTGTTTTGCAGGGTCTAAAAATGTGGGTGGCCACAGCCGGGAGAGGGCTGCGGTGGACAGAGGAGAGGATGGACAGAAAGAAGGAGGGAATGTACAGAAAGAGGGGGGGGGGGGTAGGAGGGAATGAACAGAGAGGGGGAGAAGTGAGGGAAGGGGGGAAAGACAGAGGGGAGAGTGAGAGAGATAAAGAAGGGGAGGTGGGAGTAAACAGGAAGTGAGATAGGAGGAGGGGAGGAGGCGTGTTTTGCAGGTAGTATCTGCATGCCTTGTTAGGGCAACAAGTGTGGATGGGCAGGGCTGAGCAGATAGAGAGGGGGGTGAGAGGAGATCGATAGTGGCAGAAAGCGGAGGATGAGGTGCACAGAAATGGGAGGAGGTGATGGAGAGTGAGGCTGAAGGCGACTGACAGAGGGGACAGACAGAGAGGGGGGGGGGGGGAATGTGCAGGTAGAGGGAGAAGTTAGACACAGTGAGGGGGGGGGCTGATGGACAGAGAGGGGGGAGGACGCAGGTGTAAGCCTTAGGGAAGCAGTTTGCAGGCTGGAAAAGGATGAGAGGAGGGAGAGATGGACTAGGAGAGGGGAAGGAGGATTTGGACAGGGAGAGTGGGGAGGAAGATATGTTCGGAGAGAGGGGGTGAAGGAGATGGGCAGAGAGAAACACAGGGAGAGGCAAGAGGAGGAGGTGAAAAGACAGAGAAAGTAGCGAAATGGACAGATAGTGGTGAGAGAGTGAGGTAGACAGAGAGACAGAGGGAGGTGGACACATAGAGGGGCGACGAGAAGATCTGTGCAATACGTCTCGAGCGAAGGCGCGGGGAAGAGACTAATCCCCCCCCCCCTCCGGCCCGTGCAGCCTCCAGTGAGAGACGCACCTGTGTGCGGACCTCGCCGTAACTGAGGGTGAGCGTGGCGCGGCCCGGCGCGGCGGGCGGCGCGTCTGCGATCCGCACCACGGTGCTGGGGTCGAGGCGCAGCTCGGCGTGCCGGTCGGCGCACGCCACGAAGTCCTCGGTGCGCATGTCCTCGACGCGCCGCAGCTCGCCCGTCGCCAGCTGGATCAGCGAGCCGCGCGTGAAGTTGCAGCGCGCCGACGGCGGCGACGCCGCGGGCCGGGGGGCGGCGGGGGCGGCGCCGGCCGGCGAGCGCGGCGGCGCGGGGGCGGCGGCGGCCGCCGAGGGGGCGGGCGCCAGCTGCGGCTTGTGCGCCGGTGGCGGGGGCGGCAGCGGGGGTGCCGGCGCGGGGGCCGGGGGCGAGGCGGCCGACGCGGAGGCGGAGGCGCTCGTCACCGTAGACGACGGCGGGCTGGGCCGCGTCAGGATGCGGTGCTTCAGCGAGCCCTCCTTGCCGCTAGGAACCTGCCAAACGCCGGCGCTCGCTTACGTGCTGCTCACAGTTATACTCTCTTGTATAGCAAGCGGATTGGAGTTGGGTCGAAGGTCGTGAAACGGGAGTGGTGATTGAGGAGGAAGTGAGACAGTGTTAGCACAAGTGAGAGTCAAGTACAAACCGTGTGGACAACTCGTACAGTAAGTAATTACAACAGAAAAAGAAAATACACCACAGATGCACAATTCGACGAAAAACGTAATTAAAAGACATACTGTGATGTGCGTACTCTAAGACCTTCGGTACACACACCATCAGATTGTTTTGACTTGTCACTCTAACGAAGTAGGTGTGTGTCAGCAATACGTCTCGTGGTCTTATCGTGGCTTGTTTATCTTCTGCCTTTAGGTGACACAATAGAAATGCCACTTGCACACTTAGAGTAGCAGATTGACGGTGACCAACTTTAAACAGAACTTGATTAATTTTCACACACGTTTATTAAAATAATAAAGGGCATAGAAATTACTTGATTCTCGATACTGTTTACAATTGACAATCATAAGTTCCTTTGGTCTTGGTACGTTTATCTTATTCTCACATATCTCTGATACTTGACAAAGTGTCTATACGTTTCTCTTCATGGCTATGTACAGGATTTTTTTTTCTTCTTTATTGATTTTCAATTCCCCCCAAAGGGGGCGGGCCGGCAGCAGCTTACTACGCTGCTGTACAGCCTACAGACTTTTTTTAAATAAAGGAAGAAGAAAGAAACAAGGAAAAACAGGCGATTAAATGGCGATTTAAAGTGTAAAATGGCGAAAAATGGCGGAAAGTTAAAACAGAAAGCAAAAGAGGTTGGCAATGTAGATAAAAGACACAGGAATCAGACAAGTAACATAGTAGACACACAATTAAAAAAACATGGCGACAGTCTGGTTTCTGTTCGCAAGTGATAAAAAGCACACCCAGCGACAGTATGATGGCTGTTCGCTACACTTCCCAAAAGACACAACACGGAGCACGCACTGGAAAAACACACTGTAAAACACTGCACGAAAAAGGCGGCACAAAGATGGCACTTCCGATCCGAGGCAGATGGTGGGGGGACCTGGAGTAGGGGGAAAAACAAGGAGACAGGAGAGGAAAAAACGAAAAAGGGGAGGGGGGTATGTACAGGAATATGATAATCTTATTAAACGAAGACTGAAACTTGACTATAGACTAATGCAGACTGACTAATCGGAGGTCTGTACACTCGTTATAATACCTCGCGCGTTCAGGTATCACTGCGCGAGTGTGATCCGCGAGGAGAAAAGGTTCTACGTTAGCAGCAGTCTCATTGGCTGCGTTACATATTAATACGCGGATCGGCGGAAGCAGAATTTGGTCCGTCTCTAAGACAGCGCCATCTCGTAGTGCGGAGACGGACGAGCGCTGCGCCTGCGCTGTTGTGCTTAGCGGGGCGCGCTCTAGTGGGAAAGTTGTGTGCGCGCTGACAACGCGGAAAAATGTACACAACACATACACAACGACCAATCCCAAAAATAAACAAATAGGCAAAATCTTAACTGCTGCTTTGCCGATTACATGCTGTCAACCGATAAAACACATAGAAACAAGGCGACCTCTAGAAATCGATTTTCACAAGTAATTTAGTTTCAGGTGGGCAATCGAAACAAAATAACTCATCTTATAGTTTTCAGACATAAGATACAAAAGCGACCATGGATATTTGACACAAATAAATCACTACCCTCAGAAGAGAGCACTAGTTGTCGAAACACGTTTGCTGATAGAATGAGATTTTCACTCTGCAGCGGAGTGTGCGCTGATATTAAACCTCCTGGCAGATTAAAGCTGTGTGCCGGACCGAGACTCGAACTCGGGACCTTTGCCTTTCGCGGGCAAGTGCTCTACCAACTGAGCTACCCAAGCACGACGCACGCCCCCTCATCACAGCTTCGAGTCTCGGTCCGGCACACAGTTTTATCTGCCAGGAAGTTTCATGTTTGCTGATGTTGGGCGCTCAACTGCGCGGTCATCAGCGCCCCTACAAATTTTTCCACGCAATCCAGTCTAGCCACTCTCACGAATGATGATGGTGAAATGATGAGGACAACACAAACACCCAGGCCCCGGGCAGAGAAAATGCCCAACCCGCCCGGGAATCGAACCCGGGACCCCGTGATCCAGGGGCAGCAACGATAGCCACTAGACCACGAGATCCGGGCCAACATTTTTGGGTAAAACGAAGAAGAAATTGATCGTGTTTTGTAGAAGGCGGAGTTTAAAAACCCAAAAATCTGCTCCCATGTTTTACAAAAATGGTTCAAATGGCTCTGAGCACTATGGGACTTAACTTCTGAGGTCATCAGTCGTCTAGAACTTAGAACCTAACTAAGGTAAGGACATCACACACATAAATGCCCGAGGCAAGATTCGAACCTGCGACCGTAGCGGTCGCGCGGTTCCAGACTGAAGCGGCTAGAACCGCTCGGCCACTCTGGCCGGCCACCCATGTTTTAAATCTGTAGATTGAGAGAGTTAAGAAATGAGGAGGTTCGCCATAGAATCTGCAAAGAAAGGAACATATGGGAAACGGTCACAAGAAGAAGGGAGAGGACGGTAGGACATGTGTTAAGACATCAGGGAATAACTTCTGTGGTACTAGAGAAGCTGTAGAGTGTGTAAACTGAAGGGTCAGACAAGAGTTTGGTGTGGCCGTGCGGTTCTAGGCGCTTCAGTCTGGAACCGCATGACTGCTATGGTCGCAGGTTCGAATCCTGCCTCGGGCATGGATGTGTGTGATGTCCTTAGGTTAGTTAGGTTTAAGTAGTTCTAAGTTCTAGGGGACTAATGACCACAGATGTTAAGTCCCACAGTGCTCAGGGCCATTTGAACCAATACATGGACTATTCGGAGAGAAAGGCCTGACACGTCGTAAAATGTAAACGACAGTGAAAATCCGATGAAGTTTTGCACAGTCGTGTTGGGCAGTGTCTCCAGTATGTCTGCTGCTCGAGGCATGTTGCACTTTGCGCATAGCGAGCACGTAAAGATGCCTAGAACAATAGTGTCTCCCGCAAAGTATGGGCGCCTGCTGCGAGGTTCAACCTAATTTCATGCAGCCTCACATGACGTACCAGTCACGCGTGTCCTTCTTCATGAACATTCTCGGCCGCACACTGCAGCGCCAATTGGGACGTCCTTGAATTGTTTCCGGTGGGAAGTGCTTGATCACCCTCTGATGTTCATCTCTGCTCACATGAACCGCTGACTACGAAGGCAACATTTTGGCATAAACAGCGCATAGAAGTGGCAGAAAACACAGGCGCTTGGCTTCTATGACGAAGGTATTGGATAGCAGGTACAACGCTATAGCAAATATCAGAGCCGGAGGGGCGACTATATAGAGAAGAAGCTGCAAAGTGAAATAAGTGTTGCAAATAAAACATGTTTGATTTTCACTGTGGTTTTCATTTCGCGACCGGTCGGACCATACTTTCCGAACAGTCGTCTTATATCCAACAAATAATGCACGACGTAGGATGTAAGTGCTTAGCTACTCTGTGATGAAGTTGGCAGAGGAGAGGAAGCATCAAACCAGACAGAAGACTGATGATTCTGAAGAAAACAAGTGCATATAACCACACTTATGTGACTGCAGATTACTGTATAGTTTTTACAAAAATTTTCTTCGTGTTTCTTTTTAATTTTTGAACGACTTCAGTAATATTTTAGTAATAAGAATAGAGCAATTTCTTTACCAAAAAAAAGCAACAGAATATGGAGTATAAAACTCTTTGGACGACTATATAAGACTATGTTAGCGTATTGTTAGTTACTAACGTTATGACTTTGTTGTTAGGCTACTGTCTATTATGGTTACTGGTACGATTACTAGTACTGCTTCATGTCAAACATACGTGCTCGTGTGAGCCATTTTTGTCATGCGAAATGAATTTTGTGGAAATATATTGCACATAAGTATTTCATGTTGTTTTCAGGGGCGGTGGCAAGGAGCGGGGGGGGGGGGGGGGGGGGGGAGGAGGGCTATGTTAACAAATTTCTCTTCTTCAGAAACGCTTTCCTTGCCATTGCCAGTCTACATTTTATATTCTCTCTACTTCGACCATCATCAGTTATTTTGCTCCCCAAATAGCAAAACTCCTTTACTACTTTCAGTATCTCATTTCCTAATCTAATTCCCTCAGGATCACCCGACTTAATTCGACAACATTCCATTATCCTCGTTTTGCTTTTGTTGATCTTCATCTAATACCCTCCTTTCAAGACACTGTCCATTCCGTTCAACTGTTCTTCCAATTTCTTTGCTGTCTCTGACAGAATTACGTCATCGGCGAACCTCAAAGTTTTTATTTCTTCTCCCTGGATTTTAATACCTACTCCAAATTTTTCTTTTGTTTCCTTTACTGCTTGCTCAATATACAGATTGAATAGCATCGGGGCGAGGCTACAACCCTGTCTCACTCCCTTCCCAACCATTGCTTCCCTTTCATGTCCCTCGTCTCTTATAACTGTCATCTGGTTTCTGTACAAATTGTAAATAGCCTTTCGCTCCCTGTATTTTATCCCTGGGACCGATTACCTCAGAAGTTAAGTCCCATACTGCTCAGAGCCATATTTTATCCCTGCCACCTTCATAATTTGAAAAAGAGTATTCCAGTCAACATTGTCAAAAGCTTTCTCTAATTCTACAAATGCCAAAAACGTAGGTTTGCCTTTCCTTAATCTTTCTTCTAAGATAAGTCGTAAGGTCGGTCAGTATTGCCTCACGTGTTCCAACATTTCTATGGAATCGAAACTGATCTTCCCCGAGGTCGGCTTCTACCAGTTTTTCCATTCGTCTGTAAAGAATTCGCGTTAGTATTTTGCAGCTATGACTTATTAAACCGATAGTTCGGTAATTTTCACATCTGTCAGTACCTGCTTTCTTTGGGATTGGAATTATTATATTCTTCTTGAAGTCTGAGGGTATTTCGCTTGTCCCGTACATCTCGATCACCAGATGGTAGAGTTTTGTTAGGCCTGGCTCTCCCAAGGCTGTCAGTAGTTCTAATGCAGGGTTTCACAACATACGTGCTCGCGGAGCAAGCTGTGTGGGCAGCAAGGCGCGAGCACGGAGCAGCGCGAGCACGCTACCCCCACTACCGGACCAGAGCGGAGAGTGGGGAGAGTCACGTGGGGCACACAACAGCTGCCGCCAGTCAATGTAAATCCGCGGCCACCTGCAGGGATGTCACTCTCGAATTATTACTGCGACAAATGAAACAAATAAAGGAGAATGTACACGTGCCACATAATTTTATTAGCTTAGTGTATGCCTCTACATTCGTATTAATTTGTGAACTGTTACACAATAAAAGGTGTCACTGAAGTGTGGGACTCTCGGTTATCTTGTACTTTTTGCCTTTACAATTGCGTCTATGTTCGGAGTAATTGTTCTTGAGTATTGTAGGCGCAGCATGCAGTTTAAATTTCGATCAGACAATGTGTTTCTCAGGCGCGTCTTGTTACATTTCATTGCAGAGAACAGTTGTTCACAAACATACGTGGAACCGAACATTGATATTATTGTAGCCGCCAGTTTGTGCAAAGGAGGACATCTATCCTGAGGGAAGTGTCTGTAGAATTCAAAATGTTTTTCTTGTTCTGAAATTTGTCTCTGTATTCTCTGTCACACTGCAGGTCAATAATTTCTAGTTGCAGCTCAGGACGAATCTCTTCAATATTCGCTGAATATGGAGAGGAGAACAGAACAAAACCACTGTCTAGTGCTGTCAGATCTTGAAAGCGTTGATCAAATTCTTCCTTAAGGGCAACTAAACTATGTGAATAACGTTCACAGTCTTTGTGAACATCATGATAATTTAGTAAAATGAGCTAGATTTCCTGTTTCCAGCTGACTCACCCAAAGTGTCAATTTCATTTTAAAAGCTCGTATTTGATCTATGAAATGAGTAATTAGCAGATCATTACCTTGTAGTGAAATGTTCAAAACATTCAGATGGCTAGTTAAATCTGCTAAGAGCGCGAGATCACATTTCCATGAAGGCTCTTTCAATTCAGGAACACACATGTTATTTATTTCCATGAACATATTTATCTCATCTAATAGGCAAAAAAATCGATTTAATAATTCGCCACGACTAAGCCAGCGGACCTCGCTGTAATAAGGCAGGCTACCATACTGGCTTTCTACATCCTCAGGAAAGCTTTTAAATTGCCTGTGTTGTAGCCCATGCTTCCTTATATAATTGGTTGTACGAACAACAACAATCATCACATTTTTTAGAGTGATACTCTTTGCACAAAGTTTTCCTGGTGGCTCACACAGTGAACGCCCCTTATTTCATTCGGCGCGGTCAGTTTTTGCATTTTCTCCTTCAACAGCGCAACTAAACCGGATTTTTTCCCTGTCATCGCTGGTGCACCGTCTGTACACACTGAAACTAAAGAATTCCACGACAATCCTATATTTTCAACACTTTCTTCAACACTACTTAAAATATCACCTCCGGTTGTAGTGTTCTTCACGGCTACTACATCGAGGAGCTCCTCCCTCACCTGAAGATCTCTATTAACACCTCTAATAAATATGGCAAGCTGCGCTGTTCCAGTGATATCAACACTTTCGTCCAGAGCTAGAGAATACGCCATAAAATCTCTACAGATATTTGCAAGCTGGCTCTGGACGTCGTCTGCCATGTCCTGTATGCGACGCATAATGGTCATGTCAGATAATGGCACAATCCGAAACTGTTCAACTTGAGATGGACACAAATGTTCCGCTGCAACTACCAAACACCTTTATTAAATCGCAATCAGTGAAGGGGCGCAGGGATTTTGCTAAAAACAAAGCAATTTTGTAGCTCACTCTGAGAGCTGCCTCAGTTGATTTTTCTTCGTCATGCAGATCATCTTCGGATAGCTTCCTTTTAAGTTTAATAACTTTCTGTGCACGATCTGGTCCATCACATTTTCCACTTCCGTAGTCCTTCGCGTGGTACGACATATACTGTAGTCTTTCGCGTGGTACGACATACAATGTCGCTGCAAATTAAATTTCCTAAAAGAATTCAGCGTTTTGTGATATACTAAACATTTTGCAACACCACCTTTTTCTGTAAACAGATACAATTCCTCCCAATGGGGGTTGAACTACGAAAGCATGGTTGGGGTTACACAACGGCGACTTGACATGATTCTTAAGCAGCGAAGTGACTGTTAGAACTGATCGTAGTATTTAAAACGTTACACAGTCGGCGCGAATTCAATAGGCACGTTGCGGCCCTATTCAAACGTGCGCGCACATTTCCCCTCCCTCCCTACTCCGGGACCTTGCCACTGCTCGCGAGCACGGGCCTGAGCAGGCGCAAGTACTCGCGCTCAAAACCGGCTAGTTGTTAAGCCCTGTTCTAATGGAATGTTGTCTACTCCCGGGACCTTTTTTCGACTCAGGTCTTTCAGTGCTCTGTCAAACTCTTCACGTAGTATCGCATCTCCCATTTCATCTTCATGTACATCCTCTTCCATTTCCATAATATTGTCCTCAAGTACATTGCCCTTGTATAGACCCTGTATATACTCCTTCCACCTTTCTGCTTTCCCTTCTTTGCTTAGAACTGGGTTTCCATGTGAGCTCTTGATATTCATACAAGTGGCTCTCTTTTCTCCAAAGGTCTCTTTAATGTTCCTGTAGGCAGTATCTATCTTACCCCTAGTGAGATAAGCGTCTACATCCTTACATTTGTCCTCTAGCCATGCCTGATTAGCCATTTTGCACTTCGTGTCGATCTCGTTTTTGAGACGTTTGTATTCTTTCATCAGTTAAATTCAATATTTCTTCTGTTACGCAAGGATTTCTACTAGTCCTCGTCTTTTTACCTACTTGATCCTCTGCTGCCTTCACTACTTCATCCCTCAAAGCTACCCATTCTTCTTCTACTGTATTTCTTTCCCCAATTCGTGTCAATTGTTCACTGTTAAGTTGGCAGACCATCTGACAACGCCCACCAGCTGCTGCGCGGACAGTACCTTGAAGGGGGGCCTCCTCTGCTGGTGGTGGGGCGGCTGCAGCAGTAGCGACTGGCCGGGCTTGACCGGCGGGCTGTAGGACGCAAGGTAGGTGGGCGGCACGTGGTAGGCGTCCGGCTGCGGCGGCGGGGGCGGCTGGTACTGCGCCAGCACCACCGGCTGCTCGCGGTCGCGGTCCCTCTCCCTGTCCCTCTCCCTCTCCCTCTCGCGCTCCCTGGCGTCCCTCTCGCGCTCGCGGTCGCGCTGCGCCAGCTGCGGGGCGGCGCTGGGCGGCGGCTGCGCGTGCCGGCTCAGCAGGTAGTGCGCCGCGGGGCCCGCCGAGTAGAGCGCGCCGTACGGGTAGTGGTGGTAGGCGGCGGGCGCGGGGGCGGCGAAGGCGCGCGCGTACTCCTCCTCGGACACGACGACGCCGGAGGCCGCGCTGGCGGACACCTTCACGGAGCGCGGCGGCGGCGGCGGGGGCGGCGGAGCGCCGGAGGCGGCCGACGAGGGCGGCGGGTGCGGCTGCGCGCCGGAGGTGGGCGGCGGGGGCGGCGCCAGCACGCGGTGGCAGCCCGCATTGTAGCGCGCCAGCAGCGGCGCCGGCCGCGGCAGCGGGCGCACGAACTCGCCGCCCAGCCCGTGCGCGCCGCCGTCCACCACCAGGTGGCTCGCCGAGATCATGGGGCGCTACCTGCCGAAACAGGCGACGTCACTGCCAGCGCTCTCATTCTGGCTTTAACAAGTTGTCTACTGAGCGTTACCTGGCCACGCTTTGCTGTGGCTCAGTCTGTTTCAACAGAAAAGAAGAAAAAGAGGAAGCACAAGTCTCTAATGTGTATGTGAATTTGATATACGTCCTAATCTCTTTCTCTCCCCTGTTTCTGACCACCTACCCCTCCCCCTTTCTTTGTGCACCTGCTTTTCGTTCCCCCTTTCTCTGTCCATGTTCTCCTCCCCCCTCTCCATCTCCTCCTGCCGCCCCTCTCCCCCCCCCTTTCTGACCATGTTCTCCTCCCCCCACTCCATCTCCTCCTGCCGCCCCTCTCTCCCCCTTTCTCTGACCATGTTCTCTTCCCCCATCTCCTCCTGCCGCCCCTCTCTCTCCCCTTTCTCTGACCACGTTCTCTTCCCCCCTCTCCATCTCCTCCTACCGCCCCTCTCTCCCCCCCTTCTCTGACCATGTTCTCCTCCCCCTCTCCATCTCCTCCTGCCGCCCCTCTCTCCCCCCTTTCTCTGACCATGTTCTCTTCCCCCCTCTCCATCTCCTCCTGCCGCCCCTCTCTCCCCCCCTTCTCTGACCATGTTCTCCTCCCCCCTCTCCATCTCCTCCTGCCGCCCCTCTCTCCCCCCTTTCTCTGACCATGTTCTCTTCCCCCCTCTCCATCTCCTCCTGCCGTCCCTCTCTCCCCCTTTCTCTGACCATGTTCTCTTCCCCCATCTCCTCCTGCCGCCCCTCTCTCTCCCCTTTCTCTGACCATGTTCTCCTCCCCCCTCTCCATCTCCTCCTGCCTCCCCTCTCTGCCCCCTTTCTCTGACCATGTTCTCCTCCCCCCTCTCCATCTCCTCCTGTCCCTCTGTCCGTCCATCTCCTCTTTCCAGTTTTCTATGCCCACTTCCTCCCATTCCTCTGTCCATTTCGTCTTCCTTCCTCTCGCTGTCCTCGAGGCTAGTTACAGCTTATAACGTCCCCAGCGAAATAATAATACTAAAAGACTTAAAAAACGGTATTTATAAAGAAGAGACATTTAAAACTTGAATAATATAGATGTTTTATCATGTACACGTATTATAATAATTTATCTGTGTAAGTTTCGAGTGCAAAGAAATACAACAAAATGATCTAGAGAGACAAGATACGCTCTTTTGTTAATTTTAAGTTGTCTTCACTTCTTCTCTTGTCTTGGTTGTCTGTAGACGGACATCTTCCGAGTGCTGGCAAATGTAAGCATATTTGTATGAATTAAGCAGATAATATATTGATTTAATATTATTGTGTAATATTATTGTGCACTTTTAATTTGTAAGAGGTGATCCCGATTTCATGTCCGCCTTCCTTGAATTAAGCTGCATTCGAGTAATTTACAGTTCAACAATCGCAGCAGCCGATGCAGCCAACGACGCCATTACGTGGCGATATTAACTTGTAAAATTTAGCGTAAGCGAAATACTCGCCCGCTATCAGCATAATATACATTTTTCTCCACAGCCGCCCGACGTTGCAGAAAATACATAACTTTAAGATTCTTTTTTTCAGTACCACAGCCGAGAGCCAGAGCCAGGACTCCGACTACGAGGCAATGGTTAACGAAGGTAAGAAAAATACTCTCGCGCGTGTGTGGGCCGCAATTGTAATTAATAACTAAAGATTTTTTGCGTTAAAGTGAACTAACTAGCCGAGGAAATCAATATGAAAAGTTTATTCCATTGTTCAACTTATATGCTCAAATCTTAAGATTCAGCGAGTCTAACATTCATTAACGTAACAAATAATTTAAGATTAATATTGTTAAAAAGGAGAACTTCACAAAAGCATTTAATCGTAAATCAAACTTGAATGAAATATCATTTTTATTAAGGCCCTCCACGTAAGTCGGCAACAATCAAAAAAAAAAAATAATAATAATAATAAATTAAATTACGACGGCCGACGGACGCGAGAAGCTCTCCTAAAAACTTTTCACTATTCACTTCCTTTCCCTTCACGAGTTGACGATAGTAACACGCGCAACAGTCAGGCTTCACTCGCTAGAGCTGCACATGAAACCGAAATACCCTCTGTAGGGCGAACTTCAAACTATATTGTCGTGAAATTTCAACATTCCGATTGCAATACGAGGGGAGAAAAATTATCCTCTCTCGTAAATATTACTGGCTGTGCTTGTAAAGTTTTAAAGCATAATGACTTTTCGTTGACTTGTGGCCACTCGACTCGGAACATAAGCCCGTATTGTTCACTGATAGGGAAGAAAAGCAGCACTGTCCTTTTCAAAGGCACTGTCTCGGCATTCGGACTGTTTGGTTAGCATGAAAAATCTAAATCTCAATGTGTGGACAGGTACCTGAATCTGTTTCGTCGAAATAGCGACACATGGCAATTGGTGGAGCCTGTTAGGAAGCCTTTTCACACATGCGAACTCCGCACCGAACCTAACACGCCCTGTCCCACGAGACACGCGCAGCTTCTGTCTCTGGGTCGCTGCAGGGTTCCCGCTACTCGTTTTACGCAGAGCCGCATGGCAGCCCCCGTACCTTATTTCAGCCGGAGGCCGGGAGTCGCTTGTCGCCACCGTATATTCGTCTTTGCTTCGTCCTTCGCGTTTAGTTTCGGTGGACATTTTCAAGTGAGTAGCTCTGTTGTTTCTCCCCACTGTTTATCATTAGCGTATAGCACAGTAAAGGCTTTCCGTGCGCGTCTGGCGGTTGAGAAAATAGTGAACACATTCGACCTAAACAAGTCAAGAGCTTAAATATCTTCAACATTTCGCGGCTCTGTCAGCAACTGCATAATTTTAATAATCAACAGCCTTCTTCAGAATTACAGTAACTACCGTCTGCCCATAGTGGACATCGTCAAGCTAAAACTACAAATCCATAAATTATCGTCAGACTGTAAAACTTATCTGGAACTGCCTCGGCCGCACTTCGCGACCGCGATGCGGCAGCCACGAGTGCTGTAGTTCCAGTACGGTCTGGAGTGCTGCAAGTGACAGGATGGTGCTGACTTGGAGCGTTTCCTCACTCCGCAACGATTCCTAAATCGAGCTGAATTCGAGAGAGAGCATTTGTTCCTATTCAATCCCTTACGCTGGATTTCTTCACGAACGACTATTTCAATTTCTATGCGGGAAAAAAAGGAAGCTTCAACCTCTACAAAACTTCTATAAAAAAAAGGAAAAGTTGTGCAGTTCAGGAGTCCTGGAAGGTAAACATAAAACAGACTACACTTTCCAGGAACACTCTAGGTGACTAAAATCATCACTGACAGCTGAAAACTATGAAACTCAAAAACACATCATAGTCAACAGTTTCAAGGATTCGTGGTACGATTTATGCATTCGCTTCCAAAACGAAGCAAGCTGTTTCTGAGACGCTCTCTTCCGCCGAAGTCACGGACAACGTGTCACCACTGAAGTTGCTCTGATCTTTAGACAACATTAAATCTCTGCGCTCGAACACATAAAATTTCTTCAGAACAAATGGCCGTAATTCGTTCTTGTTGAGGAACAATCTCGGCCAAGCAGCCTCAAACTGCCACAAAGCCACTACGTAGCTATATGAGGCACACACGGATCTTCAAGAAAATGGAATTCCACTATTACATACGAAACCCCTAACATCCCGCAAAATTATGTTTATTTTGTGATCAAATAAATATAATTTTGCAGAAAGCGTCAGGAAGTATTTCCTATTGAACACTGTTATAATGTTCTGCCAGTCAGCAACGGGGAGTTCATAAAATGTTAAGGGGAGTTCCCTTCCAAGTTTTGTACGTAATGTGGACATTTTTAAACTATTGCACGAAAACTATATTGCACATGTTTGTAGAGTTCAGGATATAATTGTGTATTCAGTCATACAGACATATTTTTCATTAGCACAAAGTAAGAGATTAATAACAACCTAGATATCAACACAAATGTTACAAGTTTTCAACTGAAGTTCACGCAGTAGGTTCGTAACAAGAGCTTCGATACCTTAATCTGGATTGACAGTAAGTGAAGGAACTGGCTTGAAATTCACTTGCGTGGAAGAATCGATAATTGGTGAAACGAAATATGCTGCTTTAAGACTATCGATTACTTGTTCCGCAGAAAAACATGCAATTTGTGATAGTTCACTTCCATTTAGTTTCAAACCGGATATCTTCTGACTGACTAGCGTTTTAAATGTGTCAGTGGTGCAACACAGAAACCTAAAGCGCTGACTGTGCACCGCAATGAGATATGTAAGTGTAGCTACTTGCCTTGAAAGTTGTTTTTCCTTGCCTATGATTTTTTCACCGTTACCTAGTTACCAGCGTTAAATCTCGACAATGTACGTGTTACGAAGTAAAGTCAAGCGTCAACACGCCAGTCGGGAAAGACAGGGAAGAAAAGGCTGTGAATCGCACGCGACAGCAGCGGCCCATATGTGAAGAGCCGAAAGCGACTGGTGCGGCCCAGTTCGACAGCAGCTTCAAGATTACCCACTTGGATAGCAGCGTCAACGTTAGGCACTTCGATAGCAGTTCTGGAAAGACTTCTGTCAGTTAGAGATCAGCAGTCACTGCAAAGATTGATTATTTCGTATATCGCCTTTTCCTTGCGACACATCTGTGTAATTGCCTAAATCAAGTATTGTGATAAAACTTATTAATACGACCTGTTTGGTTGTTTCTCTAGCGAACCGAGTATGCAGGATTCCTACACACTACAAGATTGACGTCGACGCTGGACGAAAGAGTATGATGAACAGTAACATCATGTTACAACACTGGTTCGCTGTTTTGCATTTCACACCACAAGCCTGTACTATCAACATTCTCATACTGTCCTTTATGAACAACAGGTCTACAACAGCCTACCGTTTACTTTGCTATTGTCGGCCGGGATGGCAGAGCGGTTCTAGGCGCTACAGTCTGAAACGGCGTGACCGCTACGGTCGCAGGTTCGAATCCTGCCTCGGGCATGGATGTGTGTGATGTCCTTAGGTCAGGTAGGTTTAAGTAGTTCTAAGTTCTAGGGGACTGATGACCTCAGAAGTTAAGTCCCATAGTGCTCAGAGCCATTTGAACTATTTGAACTTTGCTATTACGTTCCCCATAAGAACACAATACGGTACCAGCTTACAGCTGCAAGTATTTCAACCACGAGCGAGGTATTACACTGTAACATATGACATGACACAGATGCAGTAACTGAACATCGAAGTCCGAAAACGTCCGATTGCTGATTGAACCACAGCCCGGTCGCGGCACATATTTTCAGCTGTCCCCACCGAGGTATATCAACAACACCTGTCGCCAGATGAGGGTTTAAAATAATTATCATTTACACTTGGAAACAGAAGATGGCTGAAGAGAAGGCTTGACAACAAAGAAAAAGTAGTAACCTTTTAAAGTTGGGGGGATGATAAAATTTCAAGACGGTTATCGTGGTCAGTTAGCATGAGGTGGCTGAAATGTCGTTCGGACTGGATGTATGTGTAAAGTTTAAAAGCGCGCCAGAGTACGAGGCTTGCTAATTAGATGTGAAACGAATGCATGATTGGCAAATAAATATGGGTATAGGGGACAAGTCAAATAATTACGTGCGGGCTTCGAGTAAGGAAGAACACAGGGATGCGGAAGGCGAGGGAGACTGCATGGGATTCGAAGAAAAGGAACAATCCAGGCATTGGCGTTAACCGATTACGGGACGCCTACACGAGTGTAACAGGATGGGAAATGGAATTCCAGTCCTCTCAAATGCGAGTGTAGTGTCTTAAGCATGTGAAACACCATGTCCTTTATTAGAGCGCTATAATCCAGTATTACTGGCAACGGCCTTGCCACAGTGGATACACCGGTTTCCGTCAGATTACCGAAGTTAAGCGCTATCGGGCGTGACCGGCACGTGGATGGGTGACCATCCAGGCCGCCATGCGCTGGTGCATTTTTCGGGGTGTACTCAGCCTCGTTATGCCAACTGAGGAGCTACCGAATAGTAGCGGCTCCGGTCACAGAAAACCATCATAACAACCGGGAGAGCGGTGTGCTCCCCACACGCCCTTCCTATTCGCATCCTCATCTGAGGATGACACGGCGGTCGGATGGTCCCGATGGACCACTTGTGGCCTGAAAACAGAGTGCTTACTTTTGTTTCCATTACGAAGTGGAATGTGTGGTGCCTGTTACCTTTCCTAAGGCCAAACTGATCTTCAGTTAACGAACCTCGTTTCTTCCATTCTTTGTTATATTGGACACATGAACTAAGATGATTGTACGATAGTTCTCAAAATTACTTACCCTTGCTATCTTTAAAATTGTGTGGAAAGCACCCATTTGATTCTACAATCGTCACCATTATAGGTTAAACTTGTGGAAGGCCTCCTTTGACTTATCTGTATTAACAATGTAAATCACAACTTGTATTCCACTTCGCAATACTCACGTTTGCCTCTGGACGCTCTTTGTTTGCAGATCCACCAGTTTACAAATCACGAGAGCTGTGCTTAATTTACGATGTCTCTGCATCGAGTAGCTACTACCGCTTCGATCGATGAACTATGCCTACGCTAAGATGAATGCGAATAACCATCTAAAATAATATTCAGAAAAGCTGTCTAACTTGAATATGATAGACTCGAATCACTTTTTCGGCCTGGCATCACGTAAGGTAATCAGGCTTCTGCCTAACTTGCACTCTCAAGTACCTTTTTCATATCTTCCCACGCGCTATAACACTAACAAGTTATATTTATTTCATGAACATTCGACTTCTCGAAGAGTGGTATTCCACAAAACAGATGCTACAATCAGCCTTATACGATGAAACGATACCGTCTGGATTTTCCGCCGTTCTACAGTTCAAGTACTGTTAAGACGGAGTCAGAGATAAACGTTTGTGCCACACACTCATTCACTTGCTTATCGCCCCGATGTCTGAAGTGTTTTCTATCAGCACACACAGCAGCAAAGGCGTAAGGCACATCAGATCGGATTACGGCCAGCGATAAATAAGATTAAAGATAACAGTCGTCACGCATGAAGAAACAACGTCTCTTTACGCATTTTCTCAATGTCCATGTCTTGATGCCTCGACAAGTAAAGAAGATAAAGATAAGTGTTTTGAAAAAAAAAAAAAGAAAGCCTGAAGTTTAAAGGCGAGTTGGTAGGCTGGACAAAAAAATCAGTCTCGAAGTTGCTGAAGCCATCCTCACACAACGTTAAGCGCGCCAAACCTCGTATGCATTGTGGCTGATGCACGCCCAGAACAAGCTAGTACATCACACAGAACGTGTTCTTGAGTGTAGTTTGCGACCGTGGCACTCTCCGGTGGCAGGTACTGGCTATAATCTGGCTCACCGGCCACAAAGTTTGTTTACAAAACTGCGCGTAAAATAGCTGCGTTAACTCTATTAGTGATGTTCCAAGACATTGTGAGCTGGGGCCGTCCACTTTGATGAAAATCTCGCCACCGCTGAGAAAGACTAATAAAGGTGTCTTGGTAGGATGGATGCATGGGTTCTAGGGCAGCAAACACACAATGAAAGAAACACAGAATAGTGAATAGTAAAATGTACTACTCAACTCCGATAACGGTGGTTACAGCAGTTGTACACCAATAGCCATTAAAATTGCTACACCACGAAGATGACGTGCTACAGACGCGAAATTTAACCGACAGGAAATGATGCTGTGATATGCAATTGATTAGCTTTTCACAGCATTCACACAAGGTGGGCGCCGGTAGCAACACCTACAACGTGCTGACTGAGGAACGTTTCCAACCGATTTCTCATACACAAACAGCACCTGACCGGCGTTGCCTGGTGAAACGTCGTTGTGATGCCTCGTGTGAGGAGGAGAAATGCGTACCAACACGTTTTCGACTTTGATAAAGGTCGGATTGTAGCCTATCGCGATTGCGGTTTATCGTATCGCGACGTTGCTGCTCGCGCTGGTCGAAATCCAATGACTGTTAGCAGAATATGGAATCGGTGGGTTCAGAAGGGTAATACGGAACGCCGTGCTGGATCCCAACGGCCTCGTATCACCAGCAGTCGAGATGACAGGCATCTTATCCGCATGGTTGTAACGGATCGTGCAGCCACTTATCGATCCCTGAGTCAACAGATGCGGACGTTTGCAAGACAACAACCATCTGCATTAACAGCTCGACGACGTTTGGAGCAGCATGGACTATCAGCTCGGAGACCATGGCTGCGGTTACCCTTGATGCTGCATCACAGACAGGAGTGCCTGCGATGGTGTACTCAACGACGAACCTGGGTGCACGAATGGCAAAACGTCATGTTTTCGGATGAATCCAGGTTCTGTTTACAGCATCGTGATGGTCGCATCCGTGTTTGGCGACATCGCGGTGAACGCACATTGGAAGCGTGTATTCGTCATCGCCATACTGGCGTATCACCCGGCGTGATGGTATGGGGTGCCATTGGTTACACGTCTCGCTCACCTCTTGTTCGCACTGACGGCACTTTGAACAGTGGACGTTACATTTCAGATGTGTTACGACCCGTGGCTCTACCCTTCATTCGATCCCTGCGAAACCCTACATTTCAGCAGGATAATGCCCGAACGCATGTTGCAGGTCCTGTAGAGGCCTTTCTGGACACAGAAAATGTTGGACTGCTGCCCTGGCCAGCACATTCTCCAGATCTCTCACCAATTGAAAACGTCTGGTCAATGGTGGCCGAGCAACTGGCTCGTCACAATACGCCAGTCACTACTCTTAATGAACTGTGGTATCGTGTTGAAGCTGCATGGGCAGCTGTACCTGTACACGCCAACCAAGCTCTGTTTGACTCAATGCCCAGGTGTATCTAGGCCGTTATTACAGTCAGTGGTGGTTGTTCTGGGTACTGATTTCTCAGGATCTATGCACCCAAATTGCGTGAAAATGTAATCACATGTCAGTTCTAGTATAATATATTTGTGCAATGAATACCCTTTTATCATCTGCATTTCTTCTTGGTGTAGCAATTTTAATGGCCAGTAGTGTAGAATGCAGGTTTACCCTATCTGTCCAGCGTAGACTACAGTTCCATAAACAGAAATTATTACATGATGTTCTCTGAACTAATCTGCTATCAATCTCCAGGCAGGCAATCTCTGTCCATACATGACAACTGTATTCAATGTTTGTTTCTACTGAACACTAGCCACTGTTTCTATCTGACATGCAGACACGACGAACGTTCTGCAGGCACCCCGTAGGAAGACTCGGATTGACTTACAAGTTGCAACTGTCTACTTCTGCTCGTGCACGGTTACTTGAGCGTGCGTCTTTCTTGCTACTCGCGCTTCCGCTCCAGGGGTGTGATTCTCGCGGGCAGAGATTGGTTTGTGCGTAGCGGTGTTCCTGCTACGGACAGACTTCCACGCGAACTTCTGGTGCCACTTGTCGCAAACTCTTCTTGTGTGGTATCTCAGCACACCACACAAGATGGGTGGAGTAAATCGCGAAGAAGATTGTGGGACTCATAGCGAGACTCAACAACAGAATCTCACGTATATTTAAAAAAAATTCTTTGGTGTTCCTCTGGAGTCGTTAATTCAGGCCTAACGCACTTTTACCTTTTCAAATACCCGGGAAAACGTCTCGTCCCGGCAATGTCTATTGTGCTAATTGTCCAGTTCACCATTACACAAACACTGCTCCTCTTTCACTGTGCCTATTGCAGCACGCGTTTGCTCACTTCTCCTCGTGCCGGCCGTGTTACGAGGGTTGTGTTTTAAGTAAGGGCCGTTTTTATTTTAAAAAAAAGATACAAATACTTTTGTAAAAAAACTTTTATTTTCTGGTTCTACACACTTTTACCTATTTTTCTACATAGTCGCCTTGTTTATTTAAGCACTTGTCATACCGTACAACTAAGATTTTAATTCCCTCTTCAAAGAATTCGGCTGCCTGCTCCGACAGCCAAGAGTTCACGGCCGCTTTCACTTCATCGTCGTCATTGAAGCGCTGCCCGCCAAGATGGTGTTTCAGGTACCGGAAAAGGTGAAAATAGCTAGGAGCAAGGTCGGGGCTGTATGGTGCATGGTCCAAAACTTCCCAGCCAAAAGAATCAGTCAAATCCCGAGTCTTTTGAGAGGTGTGAGGCCTAGCGTTATCGTGCAGGAGCAAAAGCCCTTTTGTCAGCATGCCGCGCCTTTTGTTTTGAATTGCTCTGCGGAGCTTCTTTAGAGTTGCACAGTAGGCATAAAGTCCACTAGCAAAATACCGCGCCGGTCCCAGAACACAGTTGCCTTAATCTTGCACTTTGACAGCGTCTGTTTGGCTTTGACCTTGACGGGTGAGGTTGTGTGTCGCCATTCCATCGATTGTCGCTTCCTTTCGGGAGTGATATGGGATACCCATGTTTCATCTCCAGTGACAATTTGACTCAACATGTCATCCCCTTCTTGCTCGTAACGAATCAAAAAGTCCAATGAAGTGGCAAATCTCTTCCCTTTGTGGTCCTCTGTGAGGAGTCTGGGTACCCATCGAGAACACAGTATCTTAAAGTTTAGGTTTTCAGACAAAATTTTGTACAAAACCGATCTTGAAACTTGTGGAAATTCCAAAGAAAGAGTGGAAATTGTGAATCTTCTGTCCTCACGAATCTTTGTTTCGACTGCAGCCACCAAATCATCAGTGATCACAGAGGGCCGGCCTGAGCGTTCTTCGTCATGGACGTTTTGACGGCCATTTTTAAACTCTCTAACCCATTGACGCACTTTACCTTCACTCATTGCATTCAAGCATAAACTTCTGTTAATTGACGATGAACTTCTGCAGCTGATAGGCTTCTCGCGGTCAAAAAACGTATCACTGACCGTATCTCACACGCGGCGGGCGATTCAATAATCGTAAACATTATAAAGTAGCACAGAGATGCGTACACGTCAGCTACAGAGCTGCAACTTGCATCAGTGTGAACGGGAAGGATGCCGGCAAGTGGCGCGGTGGCTTGTTGCGGCGTCCGCGCGAACTACGGGACTATACGCGCGAACGGCCCCTACTTAAAAAACAACCTGTGGTGTCACCGCCAGACACCACACTTGCTAGGTGGTAGCCTTTAAATCGGCCGCGGTCCGTTAGTATACGTCGGACCCGCGTATCGCCACTGTCAGTGATTGCAGACCTAGCGCCGCCATACGGCAGGTCTAGAGAGACTTCCTAGCACTCGCCCCAGTTATACAGCCGACTTTGCTAGCCATGGTTCACTGACAAGTTACGCTCTCATTTGCCGAGACGATAGTTAGCATAGCCTTCAGCTACGTCATTTGCTACGACCTAGCAAGGCGCCATTATCAATTGCTATTTATCTTGTGATGCATGTACCGTCAGACCGATGTTCACCAATTATGGATTAAAGTTAAGTATTCCAGAAGCTACGTACTTTATTTGCCAGTCTCAATCCCTTTAACTGTTCCAGACCTCACGCCAGCCGGCGTGAGCTTAAACGCGTGCCTTTCGGCTACCGGTCATAGTGGCTTGGCTGTCTTGCCAAGTCACAACACAACCCTCGTATTCTGTCTGTATTATACACTGTACTGAACTGCGAGGTATCGGTCAATGATGCAGACCGTAAGCTTTCCTCTGGCACGTTTATAAAATCGAGCGTACCCACTTCTGAAAGGAGGGCGCTCTCGCGGATACAAATCATCGAATATCCCAGAACATATTTCTATACGGATGTGTGAAAATCTGACAGAAAACATGAGGTGAATAAAAGAAAATTTGCAGACAGCAGCAACAGACGATGCGTGGGTCCTAGGGCAGCATACACAGAATAGTGAATAGTAAAATATATTACCGAACTTCGGTGACGCTGGTTACAGCAACTGTAGAATGCAGGTAATTTACGCCTCTATAGTTCACGAACGTTATTTATATTAGTCTTCAGTCTTACGATGTCCTAACGGCATTACTCTCCGATATGCCATTAACTGACATTTAGTTATAACTAATCGTGCGAAAAACGATGCATTTTTTGTAAATCTTCTATGCGTCGGTGCCTTGAAACGGCTTGTTTTCATGCCACGCAAGTTATTAGAAAGAAAAGCACCAAATACGAAAAGCCTTTAAGCGCAAATAGGTGGTTTCCGTCATGTTATTACAATAAATCATACAAAAAACGACGCGTTTTCGAGAGACCCGAAATATGCCGATACTCTGAAACGTCATATATTCATGGCACGTACGTTACAGTACGTCGTGGTCAAAATAAAACTGGGCATGGAAAATATTTCGTGCGCCTAAAGATAGGCCACCCAGCTGCCCTGTCTGCGCATTATGTAAGCTGGGTGACCCACAGTCAGGAGCACGAAATTTTTCTGGGCCCAGTTTTATTTTGACCACCCTGTATAAAAAAAAAAAAAAAAAAAAAAACACCAAATATGGACTTGAACTGCAAATGACGTGATCCAGCATGATGCCACCAAACTCTTCTTGTGACCTAGAAAGCAATCTTGCGTCTCACTGGCCACATTCCTCTCCACGAAACCAAAATCTGACGCATCTGATTCTGCCTTTGGTAACTGTGAATGATCCACGGCGCGAAATTCCACGTTTAGACATCTACCTCGTGCGATGCTCTCCATTAAAAACAATTTTAAAAATCATGATGACACATTCACGCGGTTCCGAATTCTTCCCCTTTTTCGTGAAACTTCAAAAGAAACAGTGTGTATCACAACTTGCCAGCACCATTCCCCTTGAATCTCTTGCTGTCATTCGTTATTACCTCAATGCTGATTCACCTCACCAGAAAAAAAATAGCCCTGCATTACAAATCAATGGTCATAAATTCGTTTCAATTAGTCATGGCACAACTCTTCTTAAGCCTAGTCCATAACGGGACCCAATTTTGAGCGGCTGAATCGTGTCTCAATCGACACTTTTGCGATTCAGACCCACATCTTCCCATTAGCACTGCTGAGTTTTTAAAAATACTGGGAATCAGATAATTCGATGTTTAAATAATCATTATCTGCTTTCGATATAACGACAATACGTAACGATTTATCGAATCATAAAATATTGTCATATCGGCCTATTAAAATATTGGCTGCACATTGTGCAAGTATACCGTCGGTTTTAGAGAATGGTATATTTAAGTATTGATTTATAGTTAGATATTCTGTACATCAAACAGCCTGCCTATCCCCCATGTAGCAAAAATTGAAAGAAGAAAACTTAATTTGAAGATCTGTAAGTTACACTCCTGGAAATGGAAAAAAGAACACATTGACACCGGTGTGTCAGACCCACCATACTTGCTCCGGACACAGCGAGAGGGCTGTACAAGCAATGATCACACGCACGGCACAGCGGACACACCAGGAACCGCGGTGTTGGCCGTCGAATGGCGCTAGCTGCGCAGCATTTGTGCACCGCCGCCGTCAGTGTCAGCCAGTTTGCCGTGGCATACGGAGCTCCATCGCAGTCTTTAACACTGGTAGCATGCTGCGACAGCGTGGACGTGAACCGTATGTGCAGTTGACGGACTTTGAGCGAGGGCGTATAGTGGGCATGCGGGAGGCCGGGTGGACGTACCGCCGATTGCTCAACACGTGGGGCGTGAGGTCTCCACAGTACATCGATGTTGTCGCCAGTGGTCGGCGGAAGGTGCACGTGCCCGTCGACCTGGGACCGGACCGCAGCGACGCACGGATGCACGCCAAGACCGTAGGATCCTACGCAGTGCCGTAGGGGACCGCACCGCCACTTCCCAGCAAATTAGGGACACTGTTGCTCCTGGGGTATCGGCGAGGACCATTCGCAACCGTCTCCATGAAGCTGGGCTACGGTCCCGCACACCGTTAGGCCGTCTTCCGCTCACGCCCCAACATCGTGCAGCCCGCCTCCAGTGGTGTCGCGACAGGCGTCAATGGAGGGACGAATGGAGACGTGTCGTCTTCAGCGATGAGAGTCGCTTCTGCCTTGGTGCCAATGATGGTTGTATGCGTTTTTGGCGCCGTGCAGGTGAGCGCCACAATCAGGACTGCATACGACCGAGGCACACAGGGCCAACACCCGGCATCGTGGTGTGGGGAGCGATCTCCTACACTGGCCGTACACCACTGGTGATCGTCGAGGGGACACTGAATAGTGCACGGTACATCCAAACCGTCATCGAACCCATCGTTCTACCATTCCTAGACCGGCAAGGTAACTTGCTGTTCCAACAGGACAATGCACGTCCGCATGTATCCCGTGCCACCCAACGTGCTCTAGAAGGTGTAAGTCAACTACCCTGGCCAGCAAGATCTCCGGATCTGTCCCCCATTGAGCATGTTTGGGACTGGATGAAGCGTCGTCTCACGCGGTCTGCACGTCCAGCACGAACGCTGGTCCAACTGAGGCGCCAGGTGGAAATGGCATGGCAAGTCGTTCCACAGGACTACATCCAGCATCTCTACGATCGTCTCCATGGGAGAATAGCAGCCTCCATTGCTGCGAAAGGTGGATATACACTGTACATGCTCTGTTGCCTGTGTCTATGTGCCTGTGGTTCTGTCAGTGTGATCATGTGATGTATCTGACCCCAGGAATGGTTCAATAAAGTTTCCCCTTCCTGGGACAATGAATTCACGGTGTTCTTATTTCAATTTCCAGGAGTGTAATAATGGGACTTCGTGCAGACAAAAAGCTTGTATTATAATATTTTGTTGGTCGACTGTTGTATTGTTAGTTAACAACTGAGTACATGGTGCATTGCCATGCAATATTTCATTCTAGTTAATCTCCCATACCTTATTTTCTTAATTTGTCATTGGCTACATGTCGAAATAAACCTTCTTTCGCGCTGGTGTTGGAAATGAAGCTGAAAGTTGCAGTTCCTGTCGATAGTGCCGAACGTCTATTAGGTCATTATTTCCCTTCACACATCCCCACGCGCCGCAAAGACCAATCTTGTCATTCATTTTCAGCAACTGCATTTGAAGAATGCTTGTGTGAAGAAATAGCACACTAGTTGAGTAAAAAACTGGTTTTTAACGCAGTTGTGCGCTATTTCCTCACATGAAAAATCTTGTTATTCCATTCACACCCTCTTCCCCCCCCCCCCCGCCCCCCTCCGGAGTCACATTACTTGTTTTGTGCAACCTATACTTGCTTCACACAGTCAAAGAGAAATACTAGACGCTATGAAAGCTGAAAAATTAGTACGACTCCTTCACACAGTTAAATTAAATTATGTCCGATTACAATTTCAAACATTTATACCGAAAATTATGAAAGAAATATAATATAAAATTACAGTATCAGCACTCGATATTGCAATTTTGATATCGACATATCGGGGAAGAAATTATTGCCGATATATACAAATATTTTCTGAGAGATGTACCGATGTTTTATCAACAGTCCTAGTTCCCATGTCGCTGGAGCGCATTGCGGCTCTAAAGTGATACAAGATTCGAATCCCATCGAAACGGGATCCTCTGAAACAATGTTGGGCAGTTATCGTCGTTTGACGTGGAGTATTTTATATTTTCCAGTATGCGGACGGCTGAAACTACTCCGAAGATCCACAAATGAACAACTGCTTGTGGGACATGACACGTATCGATACAGAAACTGCGACAAACGAGTACAGGTATTAAAATGTCGGTCGGAAAACGTTGGCGTTTTAATAGCGGAAATAGAAATAAAGTTACACTTTGAAACGCCGGTTTCGGCGGCAACACAGGAGATTAGAAGGAAGTAGGAAGAGAGGGACTTCCCCTAAAAATGTTCATGCCTCGGATGCGAACCTCTCCTGTTTCTCTTTCCTGCCATCCAGTTAAAAAGAAGTCTTGGTACTGATGTAGAAGAATAGAAAATTCATAAATGTTATGAACTTCAAATCATATTTATTTTTTTAGAAATACTGAACCAGGATTAGTTAAAGGTACCTCATATATATATATTTTTTTTCCAAATCATTTCATACTGCCAAGGCACTGAACCTTCAGCCGATACAAAATAATCTCTAAATTAATTTCTGATTTGCTGCACTTCATTTGGAGATCTCTTGGGTACAGTTTGTAGCCCTAGAATTTGTGATTCTTGTAGTTCTAACTCCCACGCTCCATATATAAAGTAACTATGAGAATCTTTCTCTTCAAAAGTGCCAGGCGGAATGTAATTCATTTGAATTAATTTGTTGTGGCAGCACTTGGAGTTCTATGTTGTGTCTTCTCTTCTATCTTCGACATTCATTATCATAGAATAGATCAAGGGTTAGCCTATAGACTTCGTTTTCAAGTACTTGTAACTGGTGTACTGTCACTTCAGTAAAACGCCATGTTTTTTTATTTACCTTAACCTTCGACGAAACTGAGTTGCCTCTCCCTCTCCTTCCCCAACCCAGGTTCCGAGTACCTTTAACGGAGGTGGGCTCTAAGCAGAGAACTGTCACTGAGTTTCTTTCGGCAGATAAACAGAGCATCACAAATATTTATAGACGCTTGCAGAATGTCTACGGAGGCCTGGCACAGAACAAAATCACGGCGAGTCATTGGGCGAGGCGTCTGTCATCATCGCAACAAGGTCGCAACCTGTCCGAACTCGCCGAGCGGTCTAAGGCGCTGCAGTCACGGACTGTGCGGCTGGTCCCGGCGGAGGTTCGAGTCCTCCCTCGGGCATGGGTGTGTGTGTTTGTCCTTAGGATAATTTAGATTAAGTAGTTTGTATAAGCTTAGGGACTGATGACCTAAGGAGTTAAGTCCCATAAGACTTCACACGCATTTGAACATTTTTTTGTCCCAACTCTCATGAACCAGCCCGCCGTACATGGCTGTATCTTCTCTCATTCGAGCTGATTGACGGATCACAGTCACACACCTCTCTGCAAAATTTAACGTCTCTGTTGACAGTGCAGACACACTCGTCCACCAGTTGGTGTACTCAAGAGGCGTATATCCGTTGGGTTCCTTGCTGCCTAACAGAAGATCGTAAAGAGCAACGATGGACCGTTTGTGCGGAGTTGCTTGCGCGTCAAGAGGCTGATCGTGACAACCTTTTATCGAATGTCGTAACGGGCCATGAAATATGGGTTCATCACTTCGAACCTCTCCGAAGAAAAAATGTTCAAATCCGCTCCCTCAACCGCTAAAGTCGTGGGAGCGTTCTCCTGGGAATCTGAAGGGGTTATTCCGTTCGATGTCCTCCGTCATAGTGGAACGATCAATTCTGTGCTACCCTCAGGAAATTGGAGGCTCAACTTCAGTGTGTTCGTCGCCAAAAAAATGAAAACCAACTTCTCCTTCTCCATGACAACTCAAGGCATCACATACGTCTGTGCACCCGAGAGGAGCCCACAAAACTTCACTGGACGGTTCTTCCGTATCTACGCTACAGCCCGGATCTCGCACCTTCCGACTTTCATCTGTTTGGTCCAATGAAGGATGCAGTGCGTGGATGATTGGGAGGTTTTTGATGTCGCAAAGCGCTGACTCCGACGTCGGCCAGTAGAGGGGCACCATGAGGACATACAGGTCCTCCCCAGTAAGGTGGCGTAAGTCTGCCGCTGTAAACGGAGATTACGTCGAAAAAATAGGGTTTTGTAGTCCAAAGAGTGGGGAAATAACATGGTGTATCGGAATCCTGAATAAAACCAACCTGCTTTCAGAAAAAATGTGCAACATTACTTAATGCACGTCTCTTACGTATCAGGGACGTGGATGGAGAAAATATGGGAAAACACGATTTTCTGCACTCATCGACCCATTCATGAGCACGTCGACACGGTTATAGCTGAGTGCGTCTCTCCACAATTCTCTCGCATCTGCGGAGTAATCTATCTGTGTTGTAGCTCGGCGATGACTTTTTATCTACGAGTGTTTACAATGAAATGTACTGCGACATGCTCTCACTTAACCGAGAAGGTCGACCATCGCTCGGCTTATCGCGTGCTCATTCACCGCCGTTATCAGCAGCGATAATAAAAGTTTCCGATAAGACAGACAGGCACCAAATGAGAGTTTCGTAACTGCCAGCTGCAAAAAAACCATGAAGGCAACACCGACGGACTCGACGGGAGAGAGATAACCCATTATCAGCGACAATCCTGTAGTTACCTTCCATTTAATCAATGTATCGGTGACTTTACTCGTAGAAATTTTTTAAGCACACGATACAGTTTTCTTATTACTCTTCCGCGAAATGTAGTTTGCGAGAATCCGAGACTGATATAGCTGAGAGTACCCGCCCAGCTTTTGAGAACGTTACGGCGATTATTGGCATCGCAAGAATCTGTGATACCGGTACGGTAGTTCAATTTCCTTGCTTCGGAAATCTTTTTGCTTCCTACCTTATACAATATTTGGACTTCCTCCACTACTGTGACGTTTCTATCTTTGATTTTAAGTACATACTTATTCACCTTTCTACTACTCTTCCATCGCCTTCGTCTTTGGTTTGCTTATCCTTAAGCCATATTGTGTTTTAGGTAGATTGCCTATTCCTTCCAACGTTTGTTCCAAGTCTTCCTTAAATCCGGCTACTTGCTACGCCGCTGTGAGTCTCAGCATTGGTATCTTTAGCCTTGCTCTTTTCTTTCATTTCCTTTCTGCTTCTTTGACGCACAAGCTAACTAGTGGTGAGTATTGTTAATTTAAGACACAATGACTGGAGGAAGACAAAGAAATAAAGAGTAAAAATGCCCCTTAGCGCTTTTAGTAAACTAAACAGGATTTCGAAAGTACAACGAAAAACTAGCCAAGGTAGCAAATTTCATTTTTTTTTTTTGTCTACTCGGTGACTACTTTCGGATCGGGACCCTTTTCCAGAATCATCGTAACACATAGTCAAAATGGTATTTCCGCAAATTCAAAAACTGTCTATCTGTGCCGCGCGGGATTAGCCGAGCGGTCTTAGGCGCTGCAGTCATGGACTGCGCGGCTCGTCCCGGCGGAGGTTCGAGTCCTCCCTCGGGCATGGGTGTGTGTGTTTGTCCTTAGGATAATTTAGATTAAGTAGTGTGTAAGCTTAGGGACTGACCTTAGCAGTTAAGTCCCATAAGATTTCACACAGATTTGAATATTTTGTCTATCTGTTACGATAATTTGAAAATGGGTCCCGGCCCGAAACTAATAATCGAGTAAACAAAAGGAATGTAGAACATTGGCTAGTTTTTCGTTGTACTGATTAACAGACGTTGCTGACCTGCAATTATTCCAGCATGCTGGAAGATCGTAAAAAGGATATCCAAAGCTAAGCTTTCGAAAGCACATGCAGATTCTCAGCTAACTCCAGCGGCAGACGTTGCAAGAGAGGCGTTCAGCATCACGGTGGGCTTTAGTGTTAAATTTCAGATAGCGTACGTTCGTAGAGTAGTCAACCAAATTATTGCCTCTCGAGAAAAGACCATGGAGGTAAATAAAATTAGAGACATCGGAGCCCAAACGAAGGCTTGCTAATAATCGTGCTTTTCGCGAACCATTCGCGACTGGAATAGGAAAGGGCAGAAGTGACAGTGTTACGTATCTATATGCGACAGTATCATCTGCGACGAATCGCGTCTTAAAAAGGTTTTACAAATATTCAGTCGGATCTTGACAATACTCGTACTTCACAGTGATACAAAGATTGGCAACTTGTTTTGAATGTTCATAAATGGAAAAAGAGTATTGTAAAATGACTGCAGTATCAATGAGTGACAACTGAAACTGGTTAACTCATACAAATACCCGTGTGTAACAATTTCTAGGAATATGAAATGAAACGATCACATAGATTCAGTGTCATGTAAAACAAGTGGCAGACTTCATTCATTGGCAGAAGGGTTTCCCAGCGCAACTTCTACAGCGTAGTCAAAATAACCATGGCCCACCCACATGTTACGCACCCTCCATACCCACCCACATGTTATGCACCCTCCATACAGTTCCGGTCTCTCCTCGCGCGATTTCCATATTTTGGGAGATCTGCAGAAAGACATTCCTGGCCGACGATTTGCTTCGGACGAGGAGGTGATTCCGTAGGCAACCGCAAACATTTTTTCATGAAGACACCGACCGTCTTGTCTCGCAGTGGGCTAAATATATTAACAGTCATGGCGATTACGTTTGAAATTATAAACAGTTTACTTACTTCTACCCATCTATCTCGTTTTCATTTGACTTCCCTTCAAATGAGGTGCTGCCTTCTGGTCCCAATACTATAAAAAAATTAATTTTAAAGTTTTCCAAAAAATTGACCATCATCATTGTTAAGCAACGAATGGCAAAAAGGAAACAATCAACTGTTTTAAGGAACTGGTTTCACTTTGGAAGGAATGGGACATGCAGTTTTCAGTGAAACCTTCATTTCCCCTGAGATATATCTCAAAGCAATTTCGCATTTATCTAAGACAAAGTCCCACATCTCGGACCTTCAATGAACTCATAACGGCTAAAACAAATTATAGTCCTAAATAAAAAGCAAAAATGGGCCTAAAATAGAACACATTTATATGAAGAGTATATACTGACCCAGTGTTTTCACTTCGAAGCCACTCATAAAGGCAGTAGTTCAACCTCAAATTCACTTGACAATAAGTTAAGATATAATTACTTTCAATGTCAATGATCTCTTCAATATAACCACTATAAAAAAGATACACGCCACAATCTTCTACATCACGTAGCACAACAGCCTACGATCACGTAGCACTATCTCCGCACCGACTGTTGCTTTTAATGCTCCTACAATGTACTACATTTGTAGAAGTACCTCTTTGTACCACTACATGTCTATGTTTTGCAAAAGCATCTGTTGTTTCCAACGAAATACACTGGTACTTTAAAAATAATAATAAAATAGTGGTTTCAGGCAGAAAAGATTGCTACTCAAAAGAGTTAAGAACTTTTTCTGCAACGGATGTTGGAAACGACGGCCGTAAAGAAGAAATTGCTCGCCCCGTAAGACAATCACGTAAACTCCGACTCAAGACATTTAGGATAATTAGGGAAAGACGAGCCCATCAGCTCCAGGTTTAAGAAAGCTTCTTCTCCGAGAACCCGACCCAACCGTAAACAATAGCCACAGGAAGAGCACACAGACACGGCCAAGAAATGAGATGTTACACTGTTAAGAATAACGTATTGAGTTCTATGTCGGAGAAGCCCCGAAATGAGTCACACCTCTAACCACGAAGACGCCTTAATAGAAAGGAAATCAGAAAACGCCAAAGTTGCCGTGTATATGTGAAAGTTTGGGGACTGTAATGCATTGAATAGTCCACCAGTGTGAACGTCAAATGGCTCTCAATTACGATGTTAAGAATTGGGGGTGAGTGAACCACTGAAAAGGCTAACACAAGAAAGGTTTCGTCTGTAAAGAAAATTCACGTATTTCATCTTTTACTGTGATTTCTAATGCCTGAACCTCGGTACGATTTTCCACTCACTCTGTAAGTCTCATGTTGTCATTAGTAAACGCTCGTCACATTAAAACTCGAAATAAGCAGTTGTAGAACGTACCATGCACTGAATACTTACCCGTCGCAATTGGGTAATTAACTGGAAGCACCGCGAGATAATTATCGTCATATCCCCGTAAGTTACAGCTGAAACTAAATGCCGCTGCACTCTTAAGAAACACAGCGCGCTTGAGAAAGCCGTACAAAGAGAGTTACGGTTCTAGAGAGAAAAAAGGATGTTCATGCAAAAGGACGATTTCATGGCGCCGAGCTAATTGAGCAAGCTTGCGGCTGATAGTGAAAGTACATTCCTCTGTCGAGATTCCACATTATTACGGAGTTATTGTACTTACTGCGGTTTTCAACCTGACTCTTACTTCTCGGCCGACGACACGTCGCAGCGCTAAGTACCGGCAGGTGAAGGTGAAAGCCAACAGCTGTGGCCCAGGTGCGCTCCACATAGGCACCAGGGTGCCACCTGGCCACGGCAATTGCGCCCCATTGTCCCCTGTTGACGGGCCACGCCCAGCTCCCAGCCGGACGTGACCTTCGTGTCAGACGCTGGCAGTCAGAAAAGTCTGTCGTGGATGCAGCCTCCAATTAACTAACCACACACGGCTGCTTTATAGTCGCACTGCTGAGCTGGACGAAAATGTCTCAACGCCACGACAAAACCAGCAGGAACAAAGATGTGGTATGTGGATTCTCCAAACACTTCCATTCTTTATTATTTCTACATACTACATGTTTCGATATCTATGTTTCATCTGCTGTGGATCTTACGCCACAATGGCTGAAGTCAGTTTTCTGAACTGACAGTCCCGTGAGAAAGGAAACGGCGGAAAGTGGATTAGCTACAACCTTTTTCAAGAAAAAGCTTCTGGCACAAGGAAACGTTAACAGGTTCAATCCGGGCATGGCGTACAGTTTCTCTTCTTTACTTTCTTGTAACCATCAAGGAGTTTCATACCACCACACAGTCTGTGCAAGGGAAGTTTCATTTTGACGCTCTATTGTCCACAACTACACTACTGGCCATTAAAATTGCTACACCAAAAAGAAATGCAGATGAAAAACGGGTATTAATTGGACAAATATATTATACTAGAACTGACATTATATTTACACGCAATTTGGGTGCATAGATCCTGAAAAATCAGTACCCAGAACCACCACCTCCGGCCGTAATAACGGCCTTGATACACCTGGGCATTGAGTCAGAGCTCGGATGGCGTGTACAGGTACAGCTGCCCATGCAGCTTCAACATGATACCACAGTTCATCAAGAGTAGTGACTGGCGTATTGTGACGAGCGAGCTGCTTGGCCACCATTGACCAGACGTTTTCAATTGGTGAGAGGTCTGGAGAATGTGCCGGCCAGGGCAGCAGTCCAACATTTTCTGTATCCAGAAAGGCCAGTACAGGGCCTGCAACATGCAGTCGTGCATTATCCTGCTGAAATGTAGGGTTTCGCAGGGATCGAATGAAGGGTACAGCCACGGGTCGTAACACATCTGAAATGTAACGTCCACTGTTCAAAGTGCCGTCATTGCGAACAAGAGGTGAGCGAGACGTGTAACCAATGGCATCCCATACCATCACACCGGGTTATACGCCAATATGGCGATGACGAATACACGCTTCCAATGTGCGTTCACCGCGATGTCTCCAAACACGGATGCGACCATCATGATGCAGTAAACAGAACCTGGATTCATCCGAAAAAATGACATTTTGACATTCGTGCACCCAGGTTCGTCGTTGAGTACACCATCGCAGGCGTTCCTGTCTCTGATGCAGCGTCAAGGGTAACCGCAGCCATGGTCTCCGAGCTGATAGTCCATGGTGCTGCAAACGTCGTCGAACTCTTCGTGCAGATGGTTGTTGTCTTGCAAACGTCGCCATCTGTTGACTCAGATCCGTTACAGCCATGAGGATAAGATGCCCGTCATCTCGACTGCTGCTGATACGAGCTCACTGGGATCCAGCACGGCGTTCCGTATTACCCTCCTGAACCCACCGATTCCATATTCTGCTAACAGTCATGGGATCTCGACCAACGCGAGCAGCAATGTCGCGATACGATAAACCGCAATCGCGACAGGCTACAATGCGACCTTTATCAAAGTCGGAAACGTGATGGTACGCATTTCTCCCCCTTACACGAGGCATCACAACAACGTTTCACCAGGCAAAGCCGGTCAACTGCTGTTTGTGTATGAGAAATCGGTTGGAAACTTTCCTCATGTCAGCACGTTGTAGGTGTCGCCACAGGCGCCAACCTTGTGTGAATGCTCTGAAAAGCTAATCATTTCCATATCATATCATCTTCATCCTGTCGGTTAAACTTCACGTCTGTAGCACACCATCTTCGTGGTGTGCAATTTTAATGGCCAGTAGTGTATGTGCCATCTCCTGTGGGGTCTTACGCCACAATGGCTGAAGTCAGTTTCCTGATCTGACAGTCCCGTGAGAAAGGATATGGCGGAGATTGGATTAGCTACGATCTTTTTCAAGAAAAAGCTTCTGGCACAAGGAAACGTCCACAGATCCAATCCTGGCATGGTGTACAATGTCTCTTCTTTACTTTCTTTTATCCATCAAGGAGTTTCATTCCACCATACAGTCTCTGCAAGGACAGTTTCATTCTGAACCCTCTATCGTCCACAACTATTATCGGACTGCCTACTCACCTCTAACTGAACAGATAGAATTTTTCCACAGGCAGATGAAGACGGAATCGTGCAAAATCTCCCAACGGACAACGTCACACCTGCTTAGTAGCGGTATACACGATCACAGACAGAATTTCTATTTGTTGTGATGAACGGCAGCTTGCTTTACATGTGGAAATGTGTAAGACAATACAGATGAGTTGCGAAAAGAATCCCATAATGTTCGAATACAGTAGTAGTGGTGTGCTCACTGACACAGTCTCGCCGATAGACGAAACGTTGCAATACGGCTTGAAACGGAGAAAGGTCGGTTGCAGGAAAGGCGGGTGGTCGACTTCGTTTTATTGGGAGAATTCTAAGCAATTGTAGGACTTTTATAAAGGAGACCCCGTACAGAAAACTTGCGAGATCCATTCTTGAGTACTGCTCGATTGTTTGGGATTCCCACTAGTTCGAATCAAAGGAAGACATCGAAGCAATTCAAAGGCGTGCTGTTAGATTTGTTACCGGTACGTTCGATCAACACGCGAGTACTGGAGGTAAAAGGGCGAAGTTTTTGCGAACGTCATTACAAAACCGGCATTTGCGACAGACATCAGAACGATTCTATAGCCACCAACATACATCTTGTGTAAGGACCGCGAAGACAAGATAAGTCAGGGCTCGTACGGAAGCCTGTAGACAGCCGTTATTCCTCGCTTTATTTGCGAAAGGCCATTCACCATGGCTTGCACAGTATGTTTTGTAGATGTAGGGGGGAGGGAGAGAGAGAGAGAGAGAGAGAGAGAGAGAGAGAGAGAGAGAGAGAGAGCACTTAGGCGAAAGCTATGAAATTCACTCAAAGATAGAGAGTACAGCCTACAAACAAATTTACTCAAGGACAGAGGGAACAACTCCGACGAGATAAAAAATCCTTATCGCTGTGACAGCTCATAAAAAAAGAGCGGATGTCATTTTATGATTACACCAGATTGCAACACACACTTGCGAAATTACTTTATACTGTTGATTTTAAGGTTCGGAATTACATGCGTGGGAAAAGCTAAACTACTTGTAACGGTAGAGAATGCCGGCGTAACTGTGACACCTGTTCTAGGAATACCACAAACAGTGAGCGCCAGGAAATTGTTCACTTTATGCTGTTCACTGCCTGCTTCCGGAGAAGGGTGCTCCTCAAAAGGCCCTCGTGCGTTCCAAAAGTTTTTTGTAGTTTTGTTGGTAGTATGCTGGCATGCTGAATGATAGTACCTACTCAGATGTATTCCCAGGGCAGAATGTACTTACTGCTTGAAAATGTTTATATATTATTGCCAAGGCGTGGCTTTTATTGATAAAATTACACAAGTAAAGTTCTGTTATTGTTTAAAAACAAGGTACGTTGCGAGAACACTCACAAGGGAACCTCCCCATCGCACCCCCCTCAGATTTAGTTACAAGTTGGCACAGTGGATAGGCCTTGAAAAACTGAACACAGATCAATCGAGAAAACAGGAAGAAGTTGTGTGGAACTATGAAACAAATAAGCGAAATATACAAACGGAGTAGTCCAGGTGAAAGATAGGCAACATCTAGGTCCCGTGGTTAGCGTGTGAAGCTGTTGAGCGAGAGGTCACTGGTTCAAGTCTTCCCTCGAGTGAGAAGTTTAATTTTTTATATAATCAACTTCGCTCTCCAAAATTCCAGGACATGTTCAGATTTGCTTGGACATATGCAGGATTTGACGGTCTACACACGGAAAAATTTGAAAACGCTAAAAACGTATGTTTTGACAGAACACAGGGAAAACTGTGCGACTGTGAAACTGTTGCATTCATTTGTTGCAGTTTATGTGACAAATTCTTATGTTTTCATCACTTTTTTGGGAGTGATTATCTCATCCACAACAAAACCCAAATCGGGCAAAGCAGAAGAATCTTTTTACCCATTCGCCAAGGGTACAAGTTAGGTGGGTCGACAACATATTCCTGTCATGTGACGCACATGCCGTCACCAGTGTCGTATAGAGTATACCAGACGTGTTTTCCTGTGGAGGAATCGGTTGACCTATGACCTTGCGATCAAATGTTTTCGGTTTCCATTGGAGAGGCACGTCCTTTCGTCCACTAATCGTACGGCTTTGCGGAGCGGTCGCAACACACAGACACTAAACTCATTACAGTGAACAGAGACGTCAATGAACGTACGGACAGATCATAACTTTGCGAAAATAATATTTTCACACAAGGGAAGATTTGAACCAAGTACCTCACGTTCCGCAGCTGCTCACGCTAACCGCAGGACCACGGCGCTCCTGAGCTCACACTGTCCTTGATGTTGCCTGTCTTCCGCATGGACTACTCACTTTGTATATTTTGCTTATTTTTTCATAGTTCCACACAACTTCTTCCTGTTTTCTCGATTGATCTGTGTTCAGTGTTTCAAGGCCTATCCACTGTGCCAACTTATAACTAAATCTGAGGTTCCCTTGTCAGGAGTTACAGCACCACTTTCTTTGCCTTGATATGTTACCTGTCCGTACTCCATTAGCTCCAGCAGCCGTCAGACCACTCATTTGTTAGGTTCTTTATCAATACATCCCAACTCGCCTCTGCATTTTCACACTGTTATCCTTCAAACATTTTTTATTCATCTGTTTAATATGTGGAGGTCCATATTTCCTCTAAATAACCCATCACATAAAACGGTGCTGTGCGCTTTCTTCGCACTTACGAGGGTCACTCCAAAAGAAATGCACACTATTTTTGTAAAAATACAGTTTTCATTCTTCATGTGTGAAAGTTTTACAGTTTGTAGATACATCCTTCTCGCTTGTTTTCAAACTTCGAAGCTGTTCCCGTGAGTGGCGCTGTCACAGCATGTCTTCAAGATGGCTGCTACACTTGACGTTCGTCAGAAGCAACGTGCCGTCATAAAATCCCTGTGCTGTGTAAACGAGACAGTGGGAAACATTCACAAGAGGTTGGAAAAGGTGTATGGAGATGTTGCTGTCGATCGCAGTACAGTTAGTCGGTGGGCAAACAGGTTACGTGATGAAAGCGGCTTGGCAATACTGAGGATTGTCCTCGCAGCGGCAGGCCTCGTACTGCACACACTCCAGACAATGTGCAGGGGGTTAACGAATTGGTGACTGCTGACAAACGCATCACAGTGAATGAATTAGGAAACTGAAAGACTCTCTTCGTGGAACAAGGTTTGAAGATGATGACTCCCTTGTGCTCGCTGCCAAACAGTGGGTCCAACAGGTTGGTCCAGAATTTTACCGTGCGGGTATACAGGCGCTCTGTTTCCAAGATGGCGTATGGCAGTTGAGAGGGATTGAAATTATGTGGAGAAATGAAAATATCGTTCCCAAAGGATGTATCTACACAATGTAAAACTTTCAAACATGTAGAATGAGCCGGCCGGAGTGGCCGTGCGGTTCTAAGCGCTACAGTCTGAAACCGAGCGACCACTACGGTCGCAGGTTCGAATCCTGCCTCGGGCATGGATGTGTGTGATGTCCTTAGGTTAGTTAGGTTTAATTAGTTCTAAGTTCTAGGCGACTGATGACCTCAGAAGTTAAGTCGCATAGTGCTCTGAGTCATTTGAACCAAGTAGAATGAAAGGTGGATTTTTAAAAAAATAGTGTGCACTTCTTTTGGAGTGACCCTCGTACATCTTGTGGTTCGCACGAAACCTCGCTGTCCCTCCGGTGCTGTCTGGGACTCAATTGGTTTTGTGAGACACCATGGCTCTGCCATGCTGAAACCTCTCCCCCTGAGTCACACACAGGCAGTGGGGGGCTTGTCATTTACCCTTATGTTTTTTTCCTACTTCATTGTCGTTTCATCACCAGCGCACCATAACAGCGAAAGGGAGGAAGCGGAAATTATGTCAGCGGCCCAGACATTTCATTTCTGAACGAAATCCTTTTGAAGCTCATGAATCGATACAATATACTGAAAAGATTTTTGTTGATGGTATTTAAAAATATCTCAGCTGGCTTTAACTTTAATTTTAAAAATTATAAATATAGTGCGGAAAGAGGAAAAGATCTTAAAAGAAGCACTACACATTATCTGAAACTGGAAATAGCTGCCCTGGGGAGGGATAAACAGAAGGAAAGGACAGTATGCGTGAGGGGGCCATTTGGGTTGTGATTCGGAGATAAAAGCGAATAGAGGACGGGTAAATTGTAAGAAACAGAAACGGAGTATAGGACAGGCGTGTGCGCCAGCCACGATATCGAGAAGAAAGTAATAAAAGACTGGTAGACAGGGAGTACTAGTATGGGGCAGGGTAGGGAAGGAAGAGTTGACAGGACAGATAAACATCTGGACGCATTTCACTGTGTGAGTGATGGATTCGGTTGAGGCTTCGTTGGAAAAGTATATGGAGAGTGTTGGCTTGGTGGTGCTGGCATTCCCGACTCATCTCCTCCTGTCCACTTACTCCTAAGCTTTTACAACACTACTTTCCTACTTCTATGCTCTGACTTCCAGAAACCACAAAGCTCCCCCGAGCTTCACCTCAAGCAGTTCTCCTCCTCTCAATTATCTCTCATGAATACAGAAACGTTCCTTTCGCCGTGATCGGAACATCCAAGGCATCATCGCGCGAAATCAAACTTCCGACAGCGGCCATTATCAGCACCCTCCTGGTAGTATTGAGCCCTCCCAAAACTACAGTTCGGTAGTTCTGGTACACTACATAAACGACGTGGTAAGCGGTAGGATTACCGGTACAAGTAGTAGTGAAGAAACATAAATAAATGTGTACGAGATCAAATAGAAATCGACGACTTCTCTTCGCTTTTTTCTTTTTTTTTCTTTTTGCATATAATCAGAACCACACATCATTCAGTGTTAATCCGTTCTGTATTTTGTATATTTGCACAATATAAACTGCATTTTATACGTAATACGAATTATTTGATAGCATAACTTCCGTGATTTTATGTAACCAAAGCAATTACTTTTGAGCCAATACAGTATATGTACAAACATACAGGGCTATTACAAATGATTGAAGCGATTTCATAAATTCACTGTAGCTCCATTCATTGACATATGGTCACGACACACTACAGATAGGTAGAAAAGCTCTCAAAGTTTTGTTCGGCTGAAGCTGCACTTCAGGTTTCTGCCGCCAGAGCGCTCGAGAGCGCTGTGAGACAAAATGGCGACAGGAGCCGAGAAAGCGTATGTCGTGCTTGAAATGCACTCACATCAGTCAGTCATAACAGAGCAACGACACTTCAGGACGAAGTTCAACAAAGATCCACCAACTGCTAACTCCATTCGGCGATGGCATGCGCAGTTTAAAGCTTCTGGATGCCTCTGTAAGTGGAAATCAACGGGTCGGCCTGCAGAGAGCGAAGAAACGGTTGAACGCGTGCGGGCAAGATTCACGCGTAGCCCGCGGAAGTCGACGAATAAAGCAAGCAGGGAGCTAAACGTACCACAGCCGACGGTTTGCAAAATCTTACGGAAAAGGCTAAAGCAGAAGCCTTACCGTTTACAATTGCTACAAGCCCTGACACCCGATGACAAAGTCAAACGCTTTGAATTTTCGGCGCGGTTGCAACAGCTCATGGAAGAGGATGCGTTCAGTGCGAAACTTGTTTTCAGTGATGAAGCAACATTTTTTTCTTAATGGTGAAGTGAACAGACACAATGTGCGAATATGGGCGGTAGAGAATCCTCACGCATACATGCAGCAAATTCGCAATTCATCAAAAGTTAACGTGTTTTGTGCAATCTCACGGTTTAAAGTTTACGGCCCCTTTTTCTTCTGCGAAAAAAAACGTTACAGGACACGTGTATCTGGACATGCTGGAAAATTGGCTCATGCCACAACTGGAGACCGACAGCGCCGACTTCATCTTTCAACAGGATGGTGCTCCACCGCACTTCCATCATGATGTTCGGCATTTCTTAAACAGGAGATTGGAAAACCGATGGATCGGTCGTGGTGGAGATCATGATCAGCAATTCATGTCATGGCCTCCACGCTCTCCCGACCTAACCCCATGCGATTTCTTTCTGTGGGGTTATGTGAAAGGTTCAGTTTTTAAACCTCCTCTACCAAGAAACGTGCCAGAACTGCGAGCTCGCATCAACGATGCTTTCGAAGTCATTGATGGGGACATGCTGCGCCGAGTGTGGGAGGAACTTGATTATCGGCTTGATGTCTGCCGAATCACTAAAGGGGCACATATCGAACATTTGTGAATGCCTAAAAAAAACTTTTTGAGTTTTTGTATGTGTGTGCAAAGCATTGGGAAAATATCTCAAATAATAAAGTTATTGTAGAGCTGTGAAATCGCTTCAATCATTTGTAATAACCCTGTATTATTTTCTATTCAATAGTACATTCTTCATGATGATCAAAGGCAAGAGTATCCTGTTATTAATGATAAATGAGAAACTTGTTTATGAATGACAGAGGGGCGAGGGAGGGGGGGGGGGTTCAAACAATCGTGTTAAGTTTGTCCATCCCGATAAGATTCAGAATCCCACTGACTACAATGTCAACCTGTCTGGTGTGAGCAGATGCACTCCTCACAGGTGAGGCGTACTCTGAACCTGACACACACACACACACACACACACACACACACAGTCAGGGCAAGAGGGAACGCTCTCAGGATGTCAGGACTAGCTCCCCAGGTAATTGTTGTGAGTTTTCTTAAAATATTGATCCTTGCTTGAACTTCAGCCTGGTTTTATGGGAGGACAGTGCACAGTGAAAAGTGACACCCAAGTATACAGCTGTTGTACAATGTTCAGGTCAACCAACTTTGATTCCATACGGAATCGTCGTGCACAGCGACCGTACATTAAGGAAGGACGGGAACACACCAATCAGCCTCAATACCATTGTTTTTTATTATTCTTGCATATCCACATTTCAGCTACAAATACCCATAGAGTGCTAAAACAAAAGGAAATTACAGAATCAGAACTGACTAACATAAAAAATACCACGTTACCCATCAGCAACGATCCATTTTATTCAACAGAGCATTTGAGTGGGTTAGCATCTAACAAACTCGCGACAGTATATGGCACCATATAACTTTACCGGCGCATTGGCAGAAGGAAACTGAGGTTATTGCTTACAAAAAGAAGTATATTTGCACATGACCTTTAAAATAAGTCAAGGAATGTCGATTTATCATGTGTCTTCATATATGAGGGCTGTTCCGAAAGTAGGGTCCGATAGTCCGCGAAATGAAAACCACAGTGAAAATAAAAAAAATTTATTGGCAACAGCTACCTCTCTAAACACTAACCGCTCCGACTTACGACATTTGTCGTGGCGTTGTACAAACTTTCCAGTACCCTCGTCACAGAAAGAAGGCGCCCCTGCTTTCCGCCAATTCTCTACGTTGATCTGCCTTTCGTTGTTTGTGCTAAAATGTTGTCTACGTAGCCAGCGGTTCATGTGAGCAGAAACGGGCAACGGAGAGAGCCAATTAAGGGCTGTATTGTGGGTGATCAAACACTTCCCACCGAAAACGCTGCAGGAGCGTCTTCATTGCATCTGCAGAATGCGGCTGAGAATTGTCTTGAAGACACAAACGCATGACACTTATGTTTTGTGGGCTGCATAGCTTCCGGCGAAATCTCTCACCTGATCCACATACTTGGCGGTAGACACTGTTGTTTTAGGTATTTCTACGTGATCACTTTGCGCTCTGAACTGAAAAAAAAGCGATCAGCAGGCTCACTAAAGACACGGCCGAACACGCCTGTGCAAAGTTTCGCGCCTATTTGGGCCTTACTTTCCAAATACTCCTCGTGTTAGTGGCGAAGCGATCCCCCAAATCTTCCAGAATTGTTACATCACATTATAAACAAAAAACTACAATTTTTTAACGCCAGCTTAATAAGATTTTAAAAAAGAAAGGGTTTTAAACTAACTTATTGGAATGAAACTGGGTTAGTTACTTTCGTAATATACGGGGCGTAACATGTGCTGCATGACTTACGTCCTATGACAACCTCAGTTTCCTTCTGGCTACTCACGAATAATATGCAGTGACTTTGTTAGATGGTAACTCACTCAAATGCTATAAAACTAAAAACTAAACTCCTCCCGAACAGGCCAAGAAGGCCCAACGGTACTGACCGGCCGCCGTGTCATCCTCAGCCACAGGCATCACTGGATGCGGATACGGAGGGGCATGCGGTCAGCGCACCGCTCTCCCGGCCGTATGTCAGTTTACGAGACCGGAGCCGCTACTTCTCACAAGGGAACCTCCCCATCGCACCCCCCTCAGATTTAGTTATAAGTTGGCACAGTGGATAGGCCTTGAAAAACTGAACACAGATCAATCGAGAAAACAGGAAGAAGTTGTGTGGAACTATGAAAAAAAAAGCAAAATATACAAACTGAGTAGTCCATGCAAAGATAGTCAACAGCAAGGATAATCTGAGGTCACCAGCGCCGTGGTCCCGTGGTTAGCGTGAGCAGCTGCGGAATGAGAGGTCCTTGGTTCAAATCTTCCTTCGAGAGAAAACTTTTATTTTTTATTTTCAGACAATTATCAAAGTTCAGGCACTCACACGTAATCAACTTCGCTCTCCAAAATACCAGGAAATGTTCAGATTTGCTTGGATATATGCAGGATTTGACGGTCTACTCACGGAAAAATTTGAAAACGTTAAAAACATATGTTTTGACAGAGCACAGGGAAAAGTGTGCGACTGTGAAACTGTTGCATTCATTTGTTGCAGGTTATGTGACAAACTCTTATGTTCTCATCACTTTTTTGGGAGTGATTATCACATCCACAAGAAAACCTAAACTGGGCAAGGTAGAAGAATCTTTTTACCCATTCGCCAAGTGTACAAGTTCGTGGATCGACAACATATTCCTGTCATGTGACGCACATGCCGTCACCAGTGTCGTATAGAATATATCAGACGTGTTTTCCTGTGGAGGAATCGGTTGACCTATGACCTTGCGATCAAATGTTTTCGGTTCCCATTGGAGAGGCACGTCCTTTCGTCTACTAATCGCACGGTTTTGCGGTGCGGTCGCAAAACACAGACACTAAACATATTACAGTGAACAGAGACGTCAATGAACGAACGGACAGATCATAACTTTGCGAAAATAAAGACAATAAATTTTTCACTCGACGGAAGACTTGAACCCAGGACCTCTCGTTCCGCAGCTGCTCACGCTAACCACGGGACCACGGCGCTCTTGCGTTCGGGTTATCCATGATGTTGCCTATCTTCGCATGGACTACTCAGTTTGCATATTTTGCTTATTTTTTCATAGTTCCACACAACTTCTTCCTGTTTTCTCGATTGATCTGTGTTCAGTTTTTCAAGGCCTATCCACTGTGCCAACTTATAACTAAATCTGAGGTGGGTGCTTCCCTTGTCAGTCAAGTAGCTCCTCAGTTTGCCTCACAAGGGCTGAGTGCACCCCGCTTGCCAACAGCGCTCGGCAGACCGGATGGTCACCCATCCAAGTTATAGCCCATCCCGACAGCGCTTAACTTCGTTGATCTGACATGAACCGGTGTTACCACTGCGGCAAGTCCATTGGCCACTCAAATGCCATGTTGACTACAATAGATCACTGATACTACGTAACATGGTCTTTCACTTATTTATTAAGTCAATCAATTCTGAGTCTGTAATTTCCTTGTATTTTAGCACTGAAAATGGCTATTTATAGCTGAAATCAGGGTAGGCAAGTATAATAAAACACGAATGGGACTGCGACTGTCTACAGAGCTACCATTCCTTAAAATTTTGAAGTCGTTTGCTTGCTATGCAACGTCCAATTCGCACCGAGCTTTTCTATTCTGCAAATGAAATGAGCACACCTGGGTCTTGTCGATGTTTGGCCATATATGACTGACCTCACAGTAAAGCCAAGCGCACCCAGTGAGGTTACCTTTTGTTCCACCTCTTCTGTGATGTAAAGATCAACACTTACACTTGTAATGGTTCTTTATTTACGTGACCATCACGGCACTCCAACCCCAGTTCTCGATAGCAGTAATATCGTATTACTTTTCTGCGAAGCAACAGAAATATTTTTGTGACAATATTCACATTGGTTTTATTAATGTATAGGTACTCCGATGTATCGATACATTACAATGATGTGGTTCTTGTGTGTATTCATTTCTGTGAGACTCTCATAATCTTTGACTTACTTGTAACCGTTTTGGCGCGAATGCGCACACAGCAGTCTTTGTTTCACTTTGCAGAAGTTAAGTTGTTATTTCGCTTTGTAAAAGAACAGTCAAGTCTTGTGTTTGGTTCAAGTGGAAATTAAATGTATGAAGAGTGATACAAAACTGTTTTCTTGATGATGTGACAATTAAGAAGATGAGTATGTGAATTTACAATAAGTTTAATAAAAATGTGGATCGTGAACACCAAGTCAAAAATTATTTCTACCACACCATTGTTCTGATCTGGGATTGTTTGATCATTATGAATTTCCTGACAAACCCATCTGTTAGGTCTTCAAATATTGCTAAAATACAGACCTGGTCCTTCTAGCAGTCAAAGTGGAATCACCCTAGAGTCAACAAGATGAGCCATAACAACTTCGACGAAATCTACGTGGGAATCTATTCAAGGTAAGTGCCAAAATTAATGACTTTTCAACAGTGACTTCATTATTTCCATTCTGACGATACCATCCACTGTCAATAACTTTGTTTCCAGAATGAGATTTTCACTCTGCAGCGGAGTGTGCGCTGATATGAAACTTCCTGGCAGATTAAAACTGTGTGCCCGACCGAGACTCGAACTCGGGACCTTTGCCTTTCGCGGGCAAGTGCTCTACCATCTGTTTCATATCAGCGCACACTCCGCTGCAGAGTGAAAATCTCATTCTGGAAACATCCCCCAGGCTGTGGCTAAGCCATGTCTCCGCAGTAGCCTTTCTTTCAGGAGTGCTAGTTCTGCATGGTTCGCAGGAGAGCTTCTGTAAAGTTTGGAAGGTAGGAGACGAGATACTGGCAGAAGTAAAGCTGTGAGCAGCGGGCGTGAGTCGCGCTTCGGTAGCTCAGTTGGTAGAGCACTTGCCCGCGAAAGGCAAAAGGTCCCGAGTTCGAGTCTCGGTCGGGCACACAGTTTTAATCTGCCAGGAAGTTTCATATCAGCGCACACTCCGCTGCAGAGTGAAAATCTCATTCTGGAAACATCCCTCAGGCTGTGGCTAAGCCATGTCTCCGCAATATCCTTTCTTTCAGGAGTGCTAGTTCTGCAAGTTTCGCAGGAGAGCTTCTGTAAAGTTTGGAAGGTAGGAGACGAGATACTGGCAGAAGTAAAGCTGTGAGTACCGGGCGTGAGTCGTGCTCAGTTGGTAGAGCACTTGCACGCGAAAGGCAAAAGGTCCCGAGTTCGAGTCTCGGTCGGGCACACAGTTTTAATCTGCCAGGAAGTTTCATATCAGCGCACACTCCGCTGCAGAGTGAAAATCTCATTCTGGAAACATCCCCCAGGCTGTGGCTAAGCCATGTCTCCGCAATATCCTTTCTTTCAGGAGTGCTAGTTCTGCAAGTTTTGCAGGAGAGCTTCTGTAAAGTTTGGAAGGTAGGAGACGAGGTACTGGCAGAAGTAAAGCTGTGAGTACCGAGCGTGAGTCGTGCTTCGGTAGCTCAGTTGGTAGAGCACTTGCCCGCGAAAGGCAAAGGTCCCGAGTTCGAGTCTCGGTCGGGCTCATAGTTTTAATCTGCCAGGAAGTTTCAAATAACTTTGTTGTTGTCCGATAAAGCGAACACATGCTGCGTGAGCAACATTATTAATCTCATTTCTTACCTAATTTGCAAGTGGTGGTATTGTTAGACACTGATGAGCTGTAATCAGAAACAGGAGCACTGTGCTGCCCCGTGCGCCCTGCCATGCCGTAGAGTTCACGTTCTGGCTACTTGTGCGCGTACACAGAGTGCCAGCAATTTGGCTCTCCCTGAGCGCACCTCGCCGTAACGGCCAGTCAAGGAGTCTTTTTCCGCATTAACCATTACGGCGCCCACTGCAGAGGAGAGGGCTGGATGTGTCGCAGCCGACCGGCGGCGTTTTATTGCCGCCAGTTTACGAGCCGGCATAAATTATTTACGCCGCAGCCTGTAGCAACATTTCTGAATTATTCAATTTACCGCCCGGCGCGGCGGTGATCGCTCCAGTGCACGGCGGCCGGCGACTACGCGCTGCACGGACACACATTTCCAGTGTGCCGTCGCGAGGTGCCAAGGCGCGTAACACAGCGGAATCCCCGCTAATCAGCGGTAACCGCCGACGACAAGGCTTGCTGAGGGGTCGACGGGAGTCACTCGTAACTTACGGGCGGGCAGCGACCTACGGCGCGCATCGCAAGCCAAGAGTGGAGGAGCAATCTAGAGCTTCGAACGTACACGAACGAACGCAGCGCAGTGCAGAGAATGGACAAAATAACATAAATATCCAATACGATAAACACAATATGAGAACAGCCCTGAAACTCATCGCCTGTACTGGCAAAGACGTCGGTACATTCGAAATGTTGAGCGACTCAACTACTTTGCTCTGTTATATACGAGGGTCGTTCAGCAAGTGATGTCACACATATTTTTTTCTCAGAACATATTTTCTGTTAAGAGAATTTGGTGACAATATACATCAACATGTCTTGCCCATGTCCTACTTTTCTACGCAGTAGTGTATTGATTCGACATTAATTACTTTTTGGTGCTGCTGTTTTCTCTTCCGTCAGTGTTTAATGGAGAATCTTGTATATTTAACAATATTTGTTTTACTGTACCTAACGGCGTAATATATTTTAAAATCTGATAGTGATATCATGTCGTCCAGAACAATATTGTATTCATAAATTTAAAAAAAATAGCCCATTTGGACAGCCGTTGCGTCATTATCTCCCTACTGAAATCTGAAATTCGTTGTGTGAACCCTCTGCCAAATACGTGCGTGTGGATCGCAGAGTAATGGTGCTGGAGCAATTACCTCACGGTCTGAAAGTCACCCCGCACTCGGCGCTGGTCGCGTAACAGCGGCGGTGCGCCTGCGCGCCGCTCGCTTTCACCGGCCTGTGCTCTCGCTGCTGGCTATGGGGCGCCTCAGGTAGTAATTGTTGTGGAAGTCGGCGGACGGGCGGAATGTGGGCCGCGCCGGTCACGGATCGCCGCCCACCGCCCCTCCCGTGGCGAAACAGCCGCCCCGCCTCCCTGCACCGGTCCGCGGTGCGCGCTATCGGGGAGGGGGGGGGGGGGGATTTATCGCTAATATTTGCTTACACACGCCGCCGAGCGCGTCAAGCCTGGAATTATTCCACGCGGCGTTCTCGAACAGGTACGAAGTGAAATAGCGGTATACGATCAAATGAAGCGTGGCCGTCGAATCGTGGTGAAAGATCGAAACTACCGGGTGATCAAAAAGTCAGTATAAATTTGAAAACTGAATAAATCGCGAAATAATGTAGATAGAGAGGTATAAATTGATACACATGCTTGGAATGACATGGTGTTTCATTAGAACAAAAAAAAAAAATACTAAAGTTCAAAAAATGTCTGACAGATGGCGCTTCATCTGATCAAAATAGCAATAATTAGCATAACAAAGTAAGACAAAGCAAAGATGATGTTCTTTACAGGAAATGCTCAATATGTCCACCATCAATCCTCAAGCTGTAGTCGAGGAACAATGTTGTGAACAGCACTGTAAAGCATGTCCGGAGTTCTGGTGAGGCACTGGCGTCGGGTGTTGCCTTTCAGCATCCCTAGAGATGTCGGTCGATCACGATACACTTGCGACTTCAGGTAACCCCAAAGCCAATAATCGCACGGACCGAGGTCTGGGGACCTGGGAGGCCAAGCATGGCGAAAGTGGAGGCTGAGCACACGATCATCACCAAACGACAACCGCAAGAGATCTTTCACGCGCCATCTGTCGGACATTTTGTGAACTCCATGTCATTCCAAGCATTTGTGTCAATTTTTACCTCACTATCTACATTATTCCGTGGTTTATTAAGTTTTCAAATTTATACTGACTTTTTGATCACCCTGTATATTTTGACGTAACAGCACACAAGCAAATTTCTCAGTATGCTGTACAGAGTAGGCCGATAAACTTCCGCCGGCCAGTGTGGCCGAACGGTTCTAGGCGCTTCAGTTTGGAACTGCACGACCGCTACGGTCGCAGGTTCGAGTCCTGCCTCGGGCATGGATGTGTGTGATGTCCTTAGGTTAGTTAGGTTTAACTAGTTCTAAGTTCCAGGGGACTGATGACCTCAGATGTTAAGTCCCATAGTGCTCAGAGCCATTTGAACCATTTTTGATAAACTTCCAAACGTTGCTCTGGAATGTTTACCATTGTGCAGAGTTGAAATTAACAGGTGGTACTGGATCCTATACGGACTGTTTTGAGATCAGATGATAGGAAATGGTTATTTCAGGTGGTGGAAAGGCTTGCGTTTCATAACAACCATCTCTCGGCCACACCCGCCTTCTTAGTCGAGATCGCTAGCTTGCGCCTGTCGGGTGGAGCTCTACTCGGAGGTGATCTTTTCGATTCGTGGCCGTGGAAGAATTTTTCACAACCAGTATTATGCAGGCATTGGGAGGATAGGTGCTGGCTTAGGGTTCCTGATCACCATTCTTTGCTCCCATGTCTGGATTAAATTCTAAATGCCTCCGCAGTGTGTCATGAAGTGGAAGCATGCGACACTGTTGTGGTGATCTCCGTCGGATGGGGATGTTGATCTCGGCAGCTACCACGGGGCTATTCGAGAGGAGCAGGCTATGACCCGGCACCGGGTTTCGCTTTGTCCCATCTCTAATTATTGTACAACGCAGTCATGACGCCACACTTCACACAGACACACATACACACACGTACACACACAAAATGTCAAAACACTGTTTCTTTGCTGCCTGTTTACGTTTTATAATTATTTGTCGAAGATTGAATATTACTTGCTGCAAAAACTTGCAGATATAGATAACAGATTTAACGTATGCTGCAGCAAGATTTAGTACCTAGAAAATTGAACTAAGTTTTGCAAAATGTGTTATTCCAATGGGAATATACATCATCATCATCAGTGTTCTGCCAAAAGACAGGTTTTCACTTGGCTGTGCAGTCTTCTGCCACCCTCTTCAGGTCTGCATAATTTCCTCTTCCCTTTACGCCGTCCATCTCTTGTATCTCCTTCTTCCTCTCAGTCTTCTCCCACAAACTAATCCTTCCAAAGCATCTGCTAGCAAGCACTGCCTTCTCAATGAATGTCCCAACCAGTTCTTTTTCCTTTCTCTTACAACCTTCAGGAGACATCTTCTCTCACCAACCCTATCCAATACTCTTTCATTACTCACTCTTCTCATCCAGCTTATTCTCTCCATTATCCTCTAGATCCACATCTCAAATGCTTCTAACCTTTTTTCACCCTCTCGTCTTAGCGTCCATGTTTCTGCCCCATATAGTGCCACACTCCAGACAAAACATTTGCCAAGCCTTTTCCTTAGAACTTCATCTAATTTGCCACATAAGAGTCTCCTTCGCTATGCCAATTCGAGTTTTCACCTCCTGGTGACATCTCAAGTCTTCAGTTATTGTGCTTCCAAGATATTTAAATGGATTTACTTGGCTAATAGTACATTGTCTTATTTTAATATTGGACAGTCTGAGTCGTGTACTGATGGCCATACTCTTTGTTTTTGCTGTGTGTATTTGCATCCCATATTCCACACAAGCTTCATTCAGATCTTTCAGCATGTTATTCACTGCCCGCTCACTTTCTGCCACTAATACCATGTCATCAACAAATCTTATACATTCTATTCTCTTTCCACCAATACATATTCCTCTTTTCACTTCTAAGCATTTCGCAGTAATCTCTTCAAGGTAAGCGTTAAACAACAGTGGGGAAAGGCAACAACTTTGTCTAGCACCTCGTCCAATGCTGCTTCCTTCTGACATTTCATTTCCAATCCTTATCCTTACTTTCTGGTGTAAATATAGATTCTGTATCAGTCGTTTCTCTTTCCAATCTCCTCTTCAAAATATCCATCAGCTTGTTCCACTGAACTCTGTCAAAAGCCTTTTCTAAATCTATAAAAGCAGCAGAGGTTTCTCTCCCTTCTATAAAGAGTTCTTGTAACTGATGGACCCATTTTCCAAACTTGGCATGTATTCAAGTACAAAACCAAAATGAACAAGCTTTATACCCAAGGGCGTACCCAGGATCTGAACTAGGTGGGGTTGCGGGTGGGGAGGGGGGGAGGGGGGAGGGGGGAGGGGGGGAGCAGGTCATACCAGTCTCAGGAAACAAGGACTCGAGACAACATACAGCACTTCTTATTAAATGAAACGGTAAATCAGTGAAAAAACTGCTTTTAGTAACTTCTTATTAAATGAAACGGTAAACCAGCGAAAAAACTGCTTTTAGTAAACATTTAAATACAAGAATGCACTTGTACAATCCGAGAAAACATGCAGCATTTCTTATTAAATAAAACAGTAAACTAGTAAAATGGTTCAAATGGCTCTGAGCACTATGGGACTTAACATCTATGGTCATCAGTCCCCTAGAACTTAGAACTACTTAAACCTAACTAACCTAAGGACATCACACAACACCCAGTCATCACGAGGCAGTAAACTAGTAAAAAACTGCGAATATCTTCTAGGGGTGAGGGGGGGGGGCAGCTTGCCCCCCCCCATGCCCCTCGCTGGGTACGCCATGTTTATACCACTGAAAATAGGAAGTTTCAAAGTTTTTGGCGGGCAGCGGCGGGCGGGCGTCGACGGTTTCAGAAGCGGCCGGTGGAATTCCCGCGGCAATACGGCCGTCATTCCGTTTCACTGCCAGCTGTGGGTGAGACGGCGACTGTGGAGCACAAGTTCGCGAAACGTGAGTCGCAAATTGCAGTGCAGCGGGTATTTTGTACCAAGTTCGGTACTCAACTAGCAAAAGCATTAGCTGCTGGTTTAAGCAATGTACACAGACTGGGAGTGTGTGCAAAGGAAAAAGCACAGGTAGACCGCCTGTGTCGAAGGATGATGTCCACCGGTTTCAAGAAAGTTTTGTGCACAGTCATAGCAAGTCTACCAATAGAGGCAGTCGAGAACTTGGAATGCCCCAACCAACTGTAAGGAAAATTTGCTGTACAAGCCCTACCGATTGCAACTTGTGCATGCTCTCAACCCCAATGAGAGAGATAAGCGTCTCGCATCTTGTGGTTACGTGCTGGCAAAGATGGAGGATGACGCATTTCTACAGCGTGTAATTTCTAGCGACGAAGCGACGTTCAAACTTAGTGGAAATGTCAAGAAACAATGTTCGTATGTGAGGTTTGAAAAATCCGCATTCATTGTTGCAACACGAAAGAGACTCACACAAGATCAAAAATGTTCAAATGTCTGTGAATTCTTAAGGGCCCAAACTGCTCAAGTCATCGGTCTCTAGACTTACACACTACTTAAACTAACCTATGCCAAGAACAACACACACACCCCTGTCCGAGGGAGGACTCGAACCTCCAGCGGGAGGGTCGGCGCAAACCGTGACATGGCGCCTCAAACCGCGAGTCCCCACCGCGCGGCACACCGAAGATCAACGTGTTGTGTGCCGTGTCCCGTGCAAAGGTTTACGGACCATTTTTCTTTGCGGAAAAAATTATAACGGGAATCACGTACCTGGACATGCTGGAACAAAGGCTGTTCCTTCAAGTTATGGAAGATTCCCAGGATTTCATTTTCCAACAGGATGACACCGAGATGTACGAGGCTTTTTGAATAACTCCCTTCCTTTCCTCAGCGGTGGATCGGTCGCAGTGGACTTGAGGGCATGGCTCTGCAGTTCTGGCCACCGAGACCTCCTGCGACTATTTCTTACGGGATTATGCGCAGGAAGCTATTTACGTCCTGCCTCTACCACCCACTTTGAACGATCTGTTACTGCTGCTGTGCACCCAGTAACAGCAGATACGCTATCGCGTGTGTGGGAAGAGGTTGGCTGCGTCGATGTTTGCCGAGCAGCCAACGGTAGCCACATTATACATTTATAACATTTATCACATTTCTAACTATTAAACAATTATTAAAAACTAATTAATTACAAATTATTAAATTTGTTAAATTTATATCAAACATTAAGAAAAAAACTTTGAAACTTCCTCTTTTCATTGGTATAAAGCTTGTTCATTTTGGATTTGTACTTGAATAAATACGAAGTTTTGAAAATAGGTCCATAATTTAGAATAACCCTGTATTTACCAAAGTGCGTAGAAACACACGAGAAACTGAGTTGTTAAACCCACAGATTGCTGCACAAAGTTCTCGACAAGGAAATGTTCACACCTTAGAACTTTGTATCGTGTACGAAATGTACACTTCGAATAACACAAGAGTGGACATTATTGCTGAAGCAGCAATTACATTTCTGTTATTAACGACATGTGTAAGCAATGGGGCCAATTGGTTTTGGATCACTGTCACACGGTCATCCAGCCGAGTACTGCAGTGCCGACCTTCTTGCAGTTCGTATTGTTCATAGATGACGCCTCAATTGTGGTGGCGTTTTCGAATACTGCAATAGCATTGTCCGGAATGATGAAAAAGCATACGTTACGCGCTATTAAAGATCTCGTGGGCTGGAATTCTGAAATATCCATTAGATCTTACGTGATGCTACCCTTTTTGAGCGATGCAAGTTACCCGATGTGCATTCCAGATGTACTGTCACACTTGTTGGAGACTGCAGCTCTTGTTGCTGGCGACACGGTGTGGCTTCTACAGCATGGTACACCATCCTTTTCTGGTACAGTGTTAATGAGCATCTGAACAATCGAAGCCCTTATTGCATTCGGTGTCCTGTTCCATGGCTACAACAATAGCCAGATCACACTCCCTATCTATGGCTTTTGCTGTGCGGTTGTGATGGAATATATGGCGAATAGCTTAACTGAGAGGCAGAATTTCCAGCAGAGCTTGGCAAACGATACTCGCGTTCGAAAGGGCCCGAGATTTCCCGATAAGCTGTAGAGCTCGATAACGGTATCAAGCGGTCCTGTGACATTTTACTCTCTGCGGCGCGAGTGCAAGCCACGCGAGAAACTACGAAGTAGAGCAACTTCACGATACAGTTCTACTTTTTGTTTTTTTTTGCCTTCAGCGTGAGTGCACTATCTAGGCAGCAACAAATACACTATGTTGCCTCAACATTTCTGCTACTTAGCCATCAACAATTCCAAAAGATCTGAATTTTTTTTTCACACAGAAGTGAACACACGGCTTTAAAATAACTAAACAATACTTCTTCACTCTTGATAAAAAAGAAAACCTTTTTAATTTATAAAGGCAGATAGTCACTTTTTTCTTTATAAAAGATGTTGACGAACATGCCTGTACAGTTACTACTCTTTAAGTCAGAAACAATTACAAAACAATTAAAATAATTAACCACTAAAAGTAATGTTTGCACCTTCTCTACAGATATTAAATATTGGCAACTAAAATAAATCTCTATGTGCGTCTTTATGTTTTCACAGCGTAACACCTCATTTATTAAATTTCCGAAATACAGAAGCTTAAACTTCATTTCTTATTTTCGTAATATTTCGGGCGCATATCTACCAGCCATCTTCAGAGTGAACCAATTGAAGCTGCAGTTTTGTACAGTACTTCTTCCGTCGTTTGAAACCACGTAAAATAAAAGTGCCAGAGATGTCGATCGGCCGCAAAGAGTGTGCATAAATTGAATCTGTGACTACGCGGTCGATCTAAGCTGGGATATTGATGTGTCATTATTAGCTGCACTTAGTGACGTCTTTGTGAGTTTATTAAACAAAGCGTTGGATTCCATGATTTGTCTATGTTGAAAGCGCTATGTTTTTTTAATTAAGTTCTTCCCCAAACGTATTTCAACTGCTTCTTTCACCCCCGAATCCCTAAACGACGAACATGTACTGCAGCGTACTGTAGCTTCAACTGGTTTACTCTGAAGATGCCCGGAAGGTATAGGGCCGACATGTTAGAAAAATAAGGAATAAAGCTTATGCAGCTGCATTACCGAAATTTAATGGATGGAAATCAGACATATAAGGACTTCCTTTTCATTCTTAATTAGAAGATCAGTGATGCTTGTAGGGAATAGTACCCTAAGCTTTCGCATTTCCACGAGGAAATGTTCTCTATGTCATTCTTCTACAGCTCTTCTACAAATCTGACAATTTCGTGAAGCACAGAAGGAAATAACATTAAACCTCACCATTATGGAAACTCTTGTTGTATTCTATCAAATCGTACTTCTTATCCAGTATGTATGGATACATAAACATTTATAATGACTTTTAAGTAAATTTAACAGTCAACGACGCAAATGCTATCCTTCAAAAACTGTTACTTAGCGCCGGCTCGGTGACGGCGATCGGTTCTAGGCGCTTCAGTCCGGAACCGCGCGACTGTTACGGTCGCAGCTTCGAATCCTGCCTCGGGCATAGATGTGTGTGATGTCCTTAGGTTAGTTAGATTTAAGTAGTTCTAAGTTCTAGGGGGCTGATGACCTCAGATGTTAAGTCCCACAGTGGTCAGAACCATTTGAAGCATTTTTTGTTACTTGGCTTTGCACCCAACACAGTATATTATTAGTGGAGACTCCAATGTCTTACCAAGTGGGCTCCATATGATCATTTCCATCCCACATACGAGAATAACACGTAAAAAGGTTAGCTGATTTGAATCCGCTTGAAAACAGTATGGTAACGTTGGGAGGAAAAAAGGAAGAAAATTAATCAGAAATTAAATACTTAACAAACAAAATAAATCAAATTAAACAGATACTGAGTGTAACTGTGAACGAGAGAATAAATTACAACGGCAAGACGTGTTACAGAAATAGTACCACAACAGGCGTCATTAACAGCGGTAACAGGGGGATAAGGGGAAGTTCGAGTGAGTAATAATGTTTTCACATATGAATTTCTCCCCCCTCGCCCTACCCTGACCCCAAAAGAAGACAGTGAAGTTCGTGTATCACTTATTTTACACTGAAGAGCCTAAGAACCTGGTATACCTGCCTAATATCGTGTACGGCCCCTGTAAGCACGCAGAAGTGCCACAACACGACCTGGCATAGATTCGACTATTGTCTGAAGTAGTGCTGGAGGGAATTGACACCATGAATCCTGAAGGGCAAGAGTACGAGGGGGTGGAGATCTCTTGCGATCAGCACGTTGCAAGGCATCCCAGATATGCTCAATAATGTTCATATCTGGGGAGTTTGGTGGCCAGCGGAAATGCTTAAATTCAGAAGAGCGTTCCTGGAGCCATTCTGGACACGTGGGGTGTCGCACTGTCCTGCTGGAAATGCCCACCTCCGTCGGAATGCACAATGGAGATGAATGGATGCAGGTGATCAGAAAAAATGGCTTACGTACGTATCACTTGTCAGAGTCGTATCTAGACGTATCAGGGGTCCCATGTCACTCCTTCTGCACATGCCACATACCATTACAGAGCCTCCACCAACTTGAACAGTCCCCTGCTGACATGCAGGGTCCACGGATTCACGTGGTTGTCTCCGTAGCCGTACACGTCCATCCGCTCGACACAATTTAAAACAGGACTCGTCCAACCAGGCAACATGCTTCCAGCCATCAACAGTCCAATGTCGGTGTTGAGGGGCCCAGCAGGGCGCAAAGCTTTGTGTCGTGCAGTCATCAAGCGTACACAAGTGGGCCTTCGACTCCGATAGCGATGATGTTTCATTGAATGGGTCAAACGCTGACACTTGTTGATGGCCTAGCAGTGAAATCTGCAGCAATTTGCGGAAGGGCTGCTTAAACGATTCTCTTTAGTCGTCGTTGGTCCCGCTCTTGCAGAATATTTTTCTGGCCGCAGCGATGTTGGATATTTGATGTTTTACGGGATTACTGATATGATCATACGGGGAAATCCCCACTTCATCGCTACCTCGGAGATGCTGTGTCCCATCGGTCGTGCGCCGACTATAACACCACGTTCAAACACTTATCTTGATGAAATGATAATTAAATGGACATCCTAGCTGCAAGCAGGCGTTGATACACTTCATTGGGGACATGTTGAAAATGTGTGCCCCGACCGGGACTCGAACCCGGGATCTCCTGCTTACATGGCAGACGCTCTATCCATCTGAGCCACCGCGGGCACAGAGGATAGTGCGTCTGCAGGGACTTATCCCTTGCACGCCCCCCGTGAGATCCACATTCCCAACATGTCCACAACACTACATTCGTAGTGCGCCTAATATCTTGATAACCTGCCATTGTAGCAGCAGTAACCGATCTAACAACTGCGTAAGACACTTGTTGTCTTATACAGCCGGCCGGAGTGGCCGTGCGGTTCTAGGCGCTACAGTCTGGAACCGCGTGACCGCTACGGTCGCAGGTTCGAATCCTGCCTCGTGCATGGATGTGTGTGATGTCCTTAGGTTATTTAGGTTTAATTAGTTCTGAGTTCTAGGGAACTGATGACCACAGCAGTTAAGTCCCATAGTGCTCAGAGCCATTTGAACCATTTGAATTTGTCTTATACAGGCGATGCCGACCGTAGCGCCGTATTCTGCCTGTTTAGATATCTCTGTATTGGAATACGCATGCCTATAGCAGTTTCTTTGGCGCTTCAGTGTAGTTACCGGTATTAAAATCCGCAGTATAGAACGTACCAACAGAAGACTCTAGATCGCGGGACTGACGTGAACTCCTCAGGCGGTCCGGGTCTTGCTCAAGCAGAACAGTAGCTTGGACTAGAGAGCCTGTATACAGTGAGAGTGGCCATAGGTGAAGTTGCCCGTGATTGGTTGATTAGCTTTGGCGCCATTTGTCTGCTAAACGTCTCTCGCGCTTCCTATGTTCGCCGTGCTTTTGAGTTGAATTGAAGTTCAGAGGACTTTTGGAAACGATTAAAAGGTATTTGAATTATTGAGAGATTTGTTATGCGTTGTGCTTGCATGTTCGATTTAGTTCTATATCGTTTTTAGTACGTAATTAGCGTTTGCGATCTTAAGTACGAGTTGAAATAATAAAGCGTTTTGTGATGAAGTCGGTAGGCCTACGTGTTTAAAGTAAACACGTTAGTAATTGTACAGTATTGTTTTTGACATCGGTAATTCATTCTTCGTATTCAGTATATACGAAGGAAAGTCGTAAGAAAGTCGTAAGCAGTTCTTTACTTGTGACATGCAGAAAGTTTGAAGACGTGACAAGAAGTATTAATACGTCTCACACTTTTTGCATGTCACAAGTAAACAACTGCTCACGACTTTCATTCATCTGACGTAATAAATGTACATTAAATCTTTAGCGTTATGCACTTCCGATACAAAACAAATGCTATACACTACATTTTTTATTTACGTTACTTTCATTGCAATATGTCTAGTAAACGAACTTTAAAGGAGATAAATGCAAGTAACGAATAATTTTTACAGCCACTGTATCAAATTTTCCTGTGCTTTACTTAGTAGGGTACTATGAGTATATTATAGAAGTGAAGACAGACATTTAACGAATGATTTCGACATATTGTCTTATGCTTTTGATTCGGTGAGTGTGTACTCCAGTACTCCACTACTGGCCATTCAAAAGTCCCACCCGCAGTTTGGCAGAAAAATGGCATCCGTATCGTCCGGTTGGCCACTCTCTCCCTATACAGGCTCTCTAGGTTGGACGTTCCTTTCTGTCCACTTGTGGCAGTCCGCGAGGCCAGGAAGGAGCAGCCGTGCTCCAGGATTAACTGCGGCGCGCGGCGGAGCTGCAGGGCGCGGAATGCCGGCGGAGTGCGTGCAAATTGCTTCCGGCGTGTTGCGTGCGGCGCTGAACAATGGCAGACGTCCTCAGCACGAACGCCTCGCCGGGACAAAAGGCGCTCGCATGCGCGCCGGCTGACGTCACCGCGCGTTTCCCCGCCAGGCGGGCCGGCGTGTTCTCATCTCCACAGACCGGAACAGCCCCACACGTGTGGCGCCGGCATTGCGTAACGCACACCGGCCAGGCCGCATTCGTAGCTTACGCGTTTCTCCAGATGTTTCTGTTACCACAATAGCGATCATCCAGAAAAGGGCTATCGAGGAGGCATCACGTTCCCAGCTCTGTAAGCCTTGTGCGGTAGTTGGCTTGGCTTTGCACTGCTGTAAGGCAAAACTCTGATTTATGAAAGCTAATCTTGCGCCCAATAAGCTTGGAAACTATATGCTGGCCGGCCGGTGTGGTCGAGCGGTTCTAGGCGCTACAGTCTGGAACCGCTACGGTCGCAGGTTCGAATCCAGCCTCGGGCATGGATGTGTGTAATGTCCTTAGGTTAGTTGGATTTAAGTAGTTCTAAGTTCTAGGGGACTGATGACCTCAGATGTTAAGTCCCATAGTGCTCAGAGCCATTTGAGCCATTTTTGAAACTATATGCTCATTACGTCACTGCCTATCTGTAACCCGAGAGTCTTCGTGAACTGGAAATGCTGCATACGAGTGTGCCCCGCACACCGGAAGACATCGTCCACTCCAGTCGAGGACCGCTTGAACAATCATCCGGAGAACCGCTTGAACAATCACCAGTAGTACGACTGTTAACTTTGTTAGTGCTCAGTTCCTACGTCTTGTGGTTTGTGTGCTAATAGGTTCTACAAAGGAGGATCAAAGGTCATCGGCGGGTAGCCAAGTGAGGTTTAAATGGTTCTGAGCACTATGGGACTTCACATCTGAGGTCATCAGTCCCCTAGACTTAGAACTACTAGAACCTAACTAACCTAAAGACAGCACACACATCCATGACCGAGGCAGGATTCGAACCTGCGACCGTAGCAGCAGCGCAGTTCCGGACTGAAGCGCCTAGAACCGCTCGGCCACAACGGCCGGCTGCCAAGTGAGCATTAAAAATGTCACTCCTAAATCATAAAGACACCCAAAGTGGATCGAACTGTGCTGTACAAAAGGGAAATGCTGTGAAATCGTCGAGACCAAAGGCCGGTAATACACTATCATATTTCTGTGTCAAAGTTGATATGTCAAATATTCATGTCAAAAAAATTTGATAGTGCAATAGGAAACTTCGTCAAATCGCGCCTTTCGTCAAACAAATACGAGGGTAATCCCAAAAGTAAGGTCTCCTATTTTTGTATAAGTACATAGACCTGTTTATTTCCAGAATGGTTTACATCACTTTACAGCTTGAACAGTTAGCTGCTTTTCAACATAATCACCATTTCTGCCGATGCATTTTTGTAGACGCTGTGGCAATTTTTGTGTGCCCATGTCATACCAGCTCGCCGCCATGCTGTTCAGAAAGTTATGAACCTCTTCTTTCACGTCGTCGTCGGCGCTGAACTGCTGGGACAACAATTAACGCTGACTGGTACTGTGAGACTCTGAAAACACTCAAACGGGCAATTCAGAACCAGAGAAAAGGACTGCTGAGCGAGGGCGTACACATTCTCCATGACGACGCTCGCCCACACATCGCTCGGCAAACCGTTGTTCTCCTGCAACAGTTTCAATGGAACATAATCACCCACCCACCCCATAGTCCTGACTCGGCGCCCAATGACTATCACCTGTTCCCTAGGTTAAAAGAACATTTGGCCGGAAAGCGATTCAACTCCGACGAGATGAAAGAAGAGGTTCATAACTTCCTGAACAGCATGGCGGGAAGCTGGTATGACATGGGCATACAAAAACTGCCACAGCGTCTACAAAAATGTATCGATAGAAATGGTGATTATGTCGAAAAATAGCTAAATGTTCAAGCTGTAAACTGATGTAAACCATTGTAGAAATAAACAGGTCTTTTTTTTTTGTCATCAGTCTACTGACTGGTTTGATGCGGGCCGCCACGAATTCCTTTCCTGTGCTAACCTCTTCATCTCAGAGTAGCACTTGCAACCTACGTCCTCAATTATTTGCTTGACGTATTCCAATCTCTGTCTTCCTCTACAGTTTTTGCCCTCTACAGCTCCCTCTAGTACCATGGAAGTCATTCCCTCATGTCTTAGCAGATGTCCTATCATTCATTCCCTCATGTCTTAGCAGATTTCCTATCATCCTGTCCCTTCTCCTTATCAGTGTTTTCCACATATTCCTTTCCTCTCCGATTCTGCGTAGAACCTCCTCATTCCTTACCACGATCAGTCCACCTAATTTTCAACAATCGTCTATAGCACCACATCTCAAATGCCTCGATTCTCTTCTGTTCCGGTTTTCCCACAGTTCATGTTTCACTACCATACAATGCTGTACTCCAGACGTACATCCTCAGGTCTGGGCACTTATAAAAAAAAATAGGAGATCTTCCTTTTGGGATTACACTCGTATGATCAAATCTAGGGCCTCGCCGTTGCTTTCATGATAAAAGTCGTTCGTCTTCTGTTCCCTGCAGTGTGCAATGTAATCACTTGGAGCTATCTGACGTGTGTAACGTGGCTGTAAACATGTCTGCAAAGTTTGTTTAGGGTGTTCCTTCGACTGTTTATAATAACCTTGCTTCGACAGGGGTGGGGGAGTGAGCAAGGGGCTCAGTGAGTTATGCTTCAGCTGACTTCAAATCCACAGTCAAAGCTACAGCCATCAACTTCTACATCGGGAAACACCAAGACAGCTTTTCAGCAAGCCAGAGTATATGACGGGACACTCTAAAATAAAACAAAATAAGTTCTTAGCTCTCCATTCTAGTTTGTCTATTTTTTTAACTCTGTATGTCACAAGTTAAAAATTGCTTATCGCCTTCGTACTTTTCATTAATTTTGTAGCAGTTGGAACACTAATTCCCTTAATTAAATTATTCAAAAATAGAAATAGTTCTTAATGTCCATATAGCGCACTAAACATTATTTACTTCAGATGTTCCTCCTTCAGTGCTTTATTAATCACTTCACACGTTTCTAAAATTATTTTGGTTAATGTGCAATGTGGTATTCAAGTGTTGTATAGGAAGTTATAGTTGCTCTCTCCTGTAGCAAGAAATCGCAATGTTATGGTAAACCTGTCTTCTGCACATATAGCATACTCAAGTGATTATTCTGCTTTGTAATATTAGAAGCCATTTTACTGAGGTAATACTGAAATGCACTTTCTTCCATTCTCGCCCACTTGCAGCTCTCCTAACGAATTCTGATGAAAACTTTTACTATTTCGACGTAAGACCTACGGCTTCACGTAAGTATGTTTCCTTTTCTTCCGCCGCTTCTCTCCCAAATGCATACACAATGGGATTGTGGCATACGCAACTGCAGCGCATTATAACCAGTTATTGCTGTCCGCCATCTTGAACTTTGATGAAAAATATGGCGACAGTCTGATACCTCTTTTTATCGCCATGTCAAAGATCTTCGTCAAAGAAATTTGGGGAATATTTGATCATATTTCTTTGTCAAAGAAATTTAATACCGGCCTTACTTGAGATCAGAAACGGAGTCCGATTATAGTGTTGCGGGTTGCATACTTCACAAATCTAGGCACCTCTGTTATACCAGTGCTGGTGTGCTTGCTTCGTTTCCGCTGTAGTTCCGCGAATATGGCGTGTCTGACAAGGGAACCTCCCCATCGCACCCCCCTCAGATTTAGTTATAAGGTGGCACAGTGGATAGGCCTTGAAAAACTGTACACAGATTAATCGAGAAAACAGGAAGAAATTGTGTGGAACTATGAAAAAAATAAGCAAAATATACGAACTGAGTAGTCTATGTGGAACATATGCAATATAAATGTGAATATTGACTCAGGAACGCCGTGGTCCCGTGGTTAGCGTAAGCAGCTGCAGAACGAGAGGTCCATGGTTCAAGTCTTCCCGGCAGCGAAAATTTTAATTTTTTATTTTCAGACAATTATCAAAGTTCAATCACGTACACAAAATCAACTTCGCTCTCCAAAATTCCAGGACATGTTCAGATTTGCTTGGACATATGCAGGATTTGACGGTCTACACGCGGAAAAAATTGAAAACGTTAAAAACATATGTTTTGACAGAGCACAAGGAAAACTGTGCGACTGCGAAACTGTTGCATTCATTTGTTGAAGTTTATGTGACAAACTCTTATGTTTTCATCACTTTTTTGGGAGTTATTATCACATCCACAAGAAAACCCAAACCGGGCAAGGTAGAAGAATCTTTTTACCCATTCGCCAAGTGTACAAGTTAGGTGAGTCGACAACATTTTCCTGTCATGTGACGCATATGCCGTCACCAGTCTGGTATAGAATATATCAGACGTGTTTTCCTGTCGAGGAATCGGTTGACCTATGACCTTGCGATCAAAAGTTTTCGGTTCCCATTGGATAGCCACGTCCATTCGTCTACTCATCGCACGGTTTTGCGGTGCGGTCGCAAAACACAGACACTAAAATTATTACAGTGAACAGAGACGTCAATGAACGAACGGACAGGTCACAACTTTGCGAAAATAAAGAATAAATTATTTCACCCGAGGTAAGACTTGAACCAAGAACCTCTCACTCCGCAGCTGCTCACGCTAACCACGGGACCACGGCGCTCCTGAGCTCACCATATCCTTGATGCTGCCTATCTTGTACATGGACTACTCAGTTTGTATATTTTGCTTATTTTTTTTCATAGTTCCACACAACTTCTTCCTGTTTTCTCGATTAATCTGTGTTCAGTTTTTCAAGGCCTATCCACTGTGCCAGCTTATAACTAAATCTGAGGGGGGGTGCGATGGGAAGGTTCCCTTGTAAGAACTGTGGGGTTGCGGTCCCTTCGTAGTCTTCGAATCGCCTCTTACTGAAGCGTGCAGGAGTGATGATGATGACGAGTCCCATACTCGTTTACAGAGCGTAGGGGAGCGACGCGGGAGACCGGCGCCGCCTTACTAGGTAAGGTCCAAGTGCAGGTGGTTTGCCACTGCCTTCCTCCGACCGTAATGGGGATGAATGATGATGGTGAAGATGACACAACACCCAGTCATCCTGAGGTAGGAAAATCCCTGACCCCGCCGGGAATCGAACCCGGGACCCCGTGCGCGGGAAGCGAGAACGCTACCACGAGACCACGAGCTGTGAAAGGCTAGCGGTGAGTTATCTTAGTACGGGACCCCGTGTGCGGGAAGCGAGAACGCTACCACGAGACCACGAGCTGTGAAAGGCTAGCGGTGAGTTATCTTAGTACGGATGGTGAGTACACAATCTTGCTGTTGTAAAGTAGCACTGACAATGCGAAATGATCAATTGTCGGGATCGGATGAGCTTCAACGACGCTGTTTTATGACACTGTGGAAAATAACTAATGAACATACATCAAACTGGAACCAGTCACTTTTTTTTAATAGTTATTTATTCATTCCATGAACCGGTTTTCGAACCTTTTCAGATGATTTTCCAGTTGTATAGCTATTTCAAGCATAATGCTGGGTGCTCGCTCTGGATACGCTTTAATGCGTCGCCATAAGCATTGTTTATCTTTTAGCTACACCACGCAATTTTGACAGTACGACTGGTAGGTTGTTGGCGTTTGCAGAAATAAAAAATCACGGAAGTTGACAGGAAGTGTTCCGGACAAATCTGATACGTTACGAAACTGAACGACGGACGCATCGGATATCTTTTATTGTGCCACTAACACGCAGTTACCATTGTTAGCAAAGTGCCAAGCATGAACGTCCATCGTTATCTTTTCAGTTCTTGCTCTAAGGGGGATAAGCAGGCTGCTAGCTTGTTGATGTACAAAATATCTAATAATAAATCAGTGCCTGCCAGAGTGGCCGAGCGGTTGTACGCGCTACAGTCTGGAACCGCGCTATCGCTACAGTCGGAGGTTCGAATCCTGCCTCGGGCATGGATGTGTGTGATGTCCTTAGGTTAGTTAGGTTTAAGTAGTTCTAAGTTCTAGGGGACTGATGACCTCAGATGTTAAGTCTCATAGTGCTCAGAGCCATTTGAACCATTTGAATAAATCAGTACTTAAATATACAGCTCTGAAGTAGACAGTATATTTACAGTGTGCAGCTTATATGTTTATAGGCCAGTCAGTCGACGTTTCTTCCGTCGCTACATCGATATTTTCCTGATATATCGAGTGTCTATAGTGATATTCATTTAAATATCGATATCTCGGACTCCCGACGTTATTCCATTCCGCGATCGATCGTACCTCACTTTCTGGTTAGCCCTCGCAAGGAAAATAATAAAGACAATTTTTTACATGTTTTGAAGTCAGGTACAGAGGAGATGCACATCTAGACCCAGGAATAATTATGTACTTTCGGGTGTTCTACTGAGTTGTTTCCATTTCCTACAAAATATTTCGACGACCCCACAGCAGGAGTGATAATCAGTCGCCCTGAGAAAACTTGAGAGATCACACCGCTAGGATTGGTTAGTGTAGGTATGTGGATTTTTACGTCGCATATCATACGTCCATATTCCTAGTCATTTAGTTAGTACGACAACGCATTTCACGTACATTATATGTACCACTGCCCGACCCATGGGCGTGCACCATATTTTATTTTTATTTTAAAGCATACTTTGACAAGTGGAAGATGTAAGATTTTCTAATTTCGAATTTCTAAGTTGGTTTTTACGTTTTCTGCTGTAGTTTCTCAAGATACGGTGATGAATGAAAATTTTGTGATTGTCTGAGACAGAAATTTAAATTATGACCACTTTCCACAATAAGTCCGCTGCTCGTGGTCTCGCGGTAGCGTTCTCGCTTCCAGAGCACGGGATCCCGGGTTCGATCCCCGGCGGGTCAGGGATTTTTCCCTGCCTCGAGATGAGTGTTGTTGTGTCGTGTCCATCATCATCATTCATACCCATTACGGTCGGAGGAAGGCAATGGCAAACCACCTCCACTAGTACGGCGGTGCGGGTCTCCCGCATCGTTCCCCTACGCTCTGTGACGGAGTATGGGACTTCATCATCGTCATCATCATCATTTCCACTGTAACAATTTTACCATTCTAGGTCTTGTTCGAGCATCTCCAGTGCTCTTCATTAAGAGTTACAGTAAAGTAGAACGTCAGGTAAGAGCCCTAGGCATCTCTACCTGCAGGACAAATTGCGGATCTCGAGCAAGGAGCAATTTAGCAGTCCTCTCCTCGACCTTTTACGGGTCCAAATTTCGCTGAGCGCAAACCAGAACTTTGGTGAAACCAGCACAAAGCGGTAGCACGATATTCGTTTAGGCTGCTAGCGCTTGCTGCTTATCCGAGGTCCTGCATACCGCACGGCACTTACCCGCGCGTTGGCTACAGATTATCACACAGGTAACGGGCGCACAAACGCAGCAGAAATGGTCGTTGGAGATAACACGTGTTTCTGCGGTGACTCCTCAAACGCAGGACAAGAAATTTCGCCAACACGAGCAGCGTACATTTCCGTGGAATTAAACCGTGAACAAAGGCTACATTAGACTCGACACAGAACTGGCCTGACTCACTTGGAATTTAGCATGAACAGAAATTTACTGAGGAGCAGGTACACGCGGAACCAACAAATAATGCAGAAATTGAGAGAAGTTGGTAAGCAGAAGTAGGACAAATTACACTGGAAGAAACGGAAATAGCTGTGAAGAAGATGAATGGGGGGAAAGCCCCAGGACCGGCTGAAGTATCAGTGGACATGATATGAGCAGCAGGTCCAGTGGGAATGCAGTGGCTGTGTAGGGTACTATCAAGTGTGTGGAGAAACAGTACAATACCCGACGATTGGAGGATACATTGTTCCCATTATCAAAAAAGGCATTAAAAGATTTTGTAAAAACTACAGAGGAATAACTCTTATGAGTCATACAGCCAAGATTTTTTAAAGAATTTTACTAAATTGAATAAGTGAAAAGATAGGAAAGGAGCTGAGTGAAGAACAGCATGGTTTTAGGAAAGGAAGAAGCACGATCGACCTGTTATTTTCCGTCAGTCAACTGATGTAAAAAGTTGGGAGTATAACAAAAGGGTGATAATGGTTTTTATAGACATAGAAAAGGCATATGTTAACAGGGAAAGACTCTAGGAAGAAATGAAGAAGATAGATATAGAAGATGGATACATTAATGTAATAAAGACAATGTACAGAGGACACAATTGTAGAATTAGAACACCTTTGGAGAACTCTGAATACTTCGAAATAAAACAAGGACTTATGCAAGGAATTATTCTATCTCCTGCACTTTTTAATGTTGTGATGGAGGGAATGAATAGGGCAGTTAAAGATATTGTAAAAGAAAAAGACAAAACGATGATTTTTGCAGATGATATGGTAATATGGGGTGATAAAGAGGTAGATGTACAGTTACAACTTGATGCATGGAAGGAAATAATGAAAAGGTGTGGATTAAAAATAAATAGAGATAAGAATGAAATAATGGTATTTGGAAGAGAGAAAGGGATCAATGGAAATATTACCTTGAATGGAGAACCCCTCAAAGTGGTGGAAAGTTTCACTTATTTACGGAGTGAAATATCAAGGGATGGAAGAATAACTAACGAAATTAATAGGAGGTTACAGCAGGGAGGCAATTACTACCAAACAATAAAACACCTGACTTGGAATAAGGAAGTTTCAGAAAAAGCAAAACTCCTTATGTATAAGTATTATTACTTCCCTATTGTCACCTATGGTGGAGAAACATGGACAATGACAGAAGGGACTGGAGCAGACTGCAAGCAGCGGAAATGAAATTTCTCAGAGCAGTTGAGGGAAAAACAAGAATGGACAAAGTAAGGAATGTCGAGATTAGAAAGGACCTTAACAAGAAAGTATGAGAGAAGACATTGAAAAAAAAAAGAGATTAAGATGGTATGGGCATGTTAAGAGGATGCATGGGCAGAGACTCCCCAAGATTATGGAAGAACTAAAGATGGATGGGAAAAGACCTAGAGGGCGCCCAAGAACACGGTGGAAAATGGGAGCGAGAATATGTGTGGAAAGGAGAGGTGTGACCTGGCAGCAAGTGGAGGAAGAAAAGTGGTGGGAGGACCGAGTCAAAGGGAGAGGAATCGTCAGCACCCAGACCCGGAAGTAGATAGAGCGGGATCCGGATATAGATAGAACTTTACGTTGACATACCAAGACTGTTCATCATCACATATTTGAAAATAATTACCAGTTGTTTATTTAATTTTTTTAAACTGTGGTCTAACATCGTAAGTAACGGAAGTACACGATAATCTAGTACGAACTCTATGGTAGCTACAATCGTTTTGCAGTATTTACTAAATCAAGAGGAGCTTGCAAAAAAACTGACTAATTTTCACACCTTTAACATGTGAATCGATCGCCGGTATTTCCCCTTCTTCCTAAACTATTACTTGCTACGTCGAATGATAGACGGCACCGTTGGATACAGTGATGTAACATGTATGTTACAGTATGGCGACGCTCAACATCAGAGCCTTCAGCTACCGTAAAGTTGGTACGCGTGCAGTGAGCGTAGTACGGTGTGGTACGAGGAAGGAATCCGTGACTATATACGCACTTCCGCACCGACTCAGTGCGGCTTATCTCGGAGCGGCTGGGGCTACCCGTGGGATTACCCGCGGCTTTGCACACGGAAGAACCGCCTCTGCCGTGAGCCAGCTCGGAGTGAATCAAAGGCGAAAGTGCTGAGGAGCCGCAGAAGAGAGACTGAAGGGCTCTTGGAATCGAAATAACACATGAAGGAGGGCGTGAGAAACAGACCATCAAAAGCAAAGTGTGTTCTTCGCCCAAAGAAAGTCTGCGGAATCTCGGAACCGAAATAATACATGAGGGAGGGCGTAACAAGGAGAGCATCAAAAGCCAAGAGTATTTTCAACAAAAGAAAGTCTGGTTGTATCACACATAGGCTGAACTTCTGAAAGAAATTTCTGAGAATGTGCGTTCGGAGGACAACATTGTACGTAAGTAAATCAGAAATTTCTTAGAATGTGCGTTCGGAGTACAACATTGCACGTAAGTAAATCGTGGACTGCGGGAAAACCGAAAAAGAAGTGTCTGACGTGTGGTGTTACATCAGATAATGAATATTAAAAAAGATTAAGAACATAACAGAAGAAGTAGTTTTCCGCGGGGTGGGTGAGGAAAGAAATACTTGGAAAGCACTGATTTTCAGGGTACTAGATGGAGCCATGGAGGGCAAAAACTACAGAGTAAGGCAGAAACTGGAATATATAGGGTGGACCGGGGCGAAATGGACTGCCGGGGCAGAACAGTCTCGGCCGTCTACATCTACATCTACATTTATACTCCGCAAGCCACCCAACGGTATGTGGCGGAGGGCACTTTACGTGCCACTGTCATTATCTCCCTTTTCTGTTCCAGTCGCGTATGGTTCGCGGGAAGAACGACTGTCTGAAAGCCTCCGTCCGCGCTCAAATCTCTCTAATTTTACATTCGTGATCTCCTCGGGAGGTATAATTAGGGGGAAGCAATATATTCGATACCTCATCCAGAAACGCACCCTCTCGAAACCTGGCGAGCAAGCTACACCTCGATGCAGAGCGCCTCTCTTGCAGAGTCTGCCACTTGAGTTTGCTAAACATTTCCGTAACGCTATCACGGTTACCAAATAACCCTGTGACGAAACGCGCCGCTCTTCTTTAGATCTTCTCTACAGGCGGTAGAGTGCGCTCAGGCTGACAAGTGTTTAGGAAACCAATATCTGCAATTCTGTCATATATAGAAGTGGTTGGAGACCGTGGCTGCTGCATAAAATAATTAGTTGATGATGTACAGGATATCCCACGTGCACATGCTTATCATTTCTGTCTGCAATTAATGCCCTAGATTTAATGTAAAACATTATTTCAATCTAACGTAGCAATGATTTACGTTTCTTCCCCCCGCGGCAGAATGCCGTATCTTTGCATCATTGCATTGAAGCATCTTTGACACTCATGTACTTTGCAAACTGCGCATTTGTTTTCGTAACCTATAAATCAAGAAAGTGTTGCACATTGAAAATTCGTTTTGTGACCGAACAACTGCAGGGCAACGTTAGTGACTGTAAAAATACAAACATCCTTGACGATGTATTTCATCGCAAGAAAACTAAAACTGCTAATACAAATGTACCAGATGGGCGTTTCACGGCAACTCACAGGAAACCAATGCATAATCTGTATCGATGAAAGCATAAAAAAACCGTCTGATGATGAACTGTAAAAAATTCGAAACCGGTAACGTTTGAATAAGGTAACCTAAAACCAATTTGTGGCTGGTTGCTGTACACCATCAACAATTTAAACCAATGACTGTTGTGGTTTAGTAACGTTGAAAGTGTTGTCGCGCGCGAGTTGTGTAGTCTATCTATAAAGGTGTGCAAATTCGCTAGTCTACTAGAACATTCCCGACCATTTCCAACTAAGGTAAGACTGTCAAATTTCTTTTCTTCACAATCAGCTTTTAGTTCACCTAAATCAGCATGGCATTTGTATACAGCGTGATACACGAAAATATGCAAATACTCTACTGGCCATTAAAATTGCTACACCATGAAGAAATGCAGATGGTAAACGGGTATTCATTGGACAAATATACTATACTAGAACTGACATGTGATTACGTTTTCACGCAATTTGGGTGCATAGATCCTGAGAAATCAGTACCCAGAACAACCACCTCTGGCCGTAATAACGGCCTTAACACGCCTGGGCATTGAGTCGAACAGAGCTTGGATGGCGCGTACAGGTACAGCTGCCCATGCAGCTTCAACACGATACTACAGTTCATCAAGAGTAGTGACTGGCGTATTGTGACGAGTCAGTTGCTCGGCCACCATTGACCAGATGTTTTCAATTGGTGAGAGATCTGGAGAATGTGCTGGCCAGGGCAGCAGTCGAACATTTTCTGTATCCAGAAAGGCCCGTACAGGACCTGCAACTTACGGTGATGCATTATCCTGCTGAAATGTAGGGTTTCGCAGGGATCCAATAAAGGGTAGAGCCACTGGTCGTAACACATCTGAAATGTAACGTCCACTGTTCAAAGTGCCGTCAATGCGAACAAGTTACAGAGACTACCGTCTACCACCCTCTGCACCATGCTGCCACACTTACAGTATGTGTTGAAAATGGTTTTCATGTGTCTCAACGTATGTGCGCACGCGCCGGTGAACGAGTAGGCCATTTAACTGGACCCCCTCGTCCGATTCATCGACCAGTGAAGACGCGATCGAGATGCGTCCGGAAGCTAACAGCGAAGTGGGCTGGGGCAGCATGTAACACTTCGAATCATCAGCGGCACTTCTTCCAGCAGGGGAGCCAAAGTCACCCGCAAGAAACGCCGATAGTTCAGTCCAGCCCCACCGATGTTGATAATTCGCTATCACCATACCATGGGGGTTCTGCACACTACCCCACAGATGACTGTTATCAAAGATGAAGATACCACTCCGCGTGAAGGTGGCCTTTTTCATCTGTGAATAGGATGGATGATTGTGGTTGCCAGGCGAAGAAATCAGGGACAAGACTGCTCCCGATGCGGAAAATCTGTCGCTAGTAAGCCCTGCACACGCTATAAGTGATAAGGGTCGTAATAATTGTCATGGAGAATGCTCCACACGGTCGTTTAGCTTACCCTGTACTGGCGGGCCAACTGCCTGGCACTGACACGGCGGTCGCCTTCCACAGTGTTAATCACATTTTCCTCCAAGTCTGCAGTCCGAACATTTCGGGTACGTCCTACATGATTTCCTGCTTCCTGAAACGACCCTGTCTCAGAATAAACGGGGAAACACTGTGGCAAATATTGAATGCTGTGGTTGTTGTCGGCGGGGATGGGTCTCACGATACAACCTTGCTGCCCGCCGCCATTTGCCTTTCCGTAAGTAAACACCACGCTGGCAAGCTCTCGATTCGTACACGGAACCATGGTGTACAACGCTGCATCAAATCCACTACAAGGTGAGTCAGCAAGGGAAGTAAATCGGACACAACATTACCAATTACTATGGCAGTAGAGGGCACTAGGGCACGACGTTTCAGGAACAGTACCACCCCCTAGCAGGAAACCACGCACACTGTACCTGTGGCTGCATGGTACAGCGCGTATCAGACCGTAGTCTCTGCAGCAAAGTATAATTGAATAAGTGGTCTCTAGCATCAAAACTACGCATTTCCTGACGTAAGTTCATTAAACCTTTTTTGTTCCGCATCCTGTCATCCGCATCCTGTCATCAATCAACTGTTAGAGTTTGTACACGATGGAAAAAAATCACCCTCTATAATCTGGAAGCCACTGTACGGTTCTTGACAGAGGGTAACACGTACCACTGCTAGTTAATTCCATTCCTGTTCCATTTGCAGACTGAGCGTGGAAAAATCAGCTGTCTATAAGTCTCCGTACGAACCCTAATTTCATTTATCTTCGTAGTCGTTACGCGAAATGTACGTTGGCGGAGGCCGGTATTACACTAGCAAATTTCTTTGTCAAAGTTGATATGTCAAATATTTGTGCAATTTTGTCATATGATGACATGTTGGAGACCGTGGCTGTTGTCTGAAGACAAATGTTGATGGTGTTAGGACAGCAACCAGCCACAAATTTACTTTGAGTTCCTTTATTCAAAGGAAACCGTTACCGGTTTCGAATCGTTGTTATTCATCATCAGACGCTTTCTTTCTGACATTTGGTGTGTTTTTATAGATTAATTGTCGTGAAATGTCGGTTTCGAGTGTTTGTTTTCATAACGTTCGTCCAATCGATGCAAATGCATTTCCACTGCATCCTCGTTGTTGCACACGTAATAGTTCTCACTGTACACTTTAGATTTGTCGCTGAGATCATTTCAACCACGCACGTCGAAACCGACGCTTCACGACAATTAATCTATAAAAACGCACCAAATGTCAGAAAGAAAACGTGTAAACCGTCTGATGATGAATCACAACGATTCGAAACCGGTAACGGTTTCCTTTGAATAAAAGAACTCAAAGTAAATTTGTGGCTGGTTGCTGTCCTAACACCATCAACATTTGTCTTCAAATATTTGTGTCAAAGAAATTTGATAGTGTAATAGGGCACTTTGTCAAATCTCGTCTGTCGTCAAATAAATTTGATCAAATCTAGGGCCTCGCTGTTGATTTGACCAAAAAATTCGCTTGTCTTCTGTTGACTGCAATGTGACATGTTACCACGTGGAGCGCTAGCATCGCTGCAGCGTTCTGCCATGTGTAGTGTGTTTATAAACATTGCCGGTAAATACAATTGGTGCGTACTGACAACTCAAAATTAATACAGATGTATGAAGCTGATGAGGCGCTCTACAACGTGAGGCACCTGAATACAAAGACAGATTAAGAAGACTGGAAACCTAACCTAACCTGACCAAACCTAACCCAACTCTCTCCTGTAGCTAGGACTCTGTTATACACTGAGCCTGTCTTCTGTAGATACAGCAGTTCTTAAGTGGGTATTGTGCTTTACGATATGAGGATACACTTCACTGAGCAAATACTGAAATGTATGCTCATCCATTCTTAAGTAATTTATGTACGACGTGACGTCCTCCGGGCAACGGCCTTGCCGCAGTGGATACACCGGTTCCCGTCTGATCGTCGAAGTTAAGCGTTGTCGGGTGTGGTCGCCACTTGGATGGGTGACCATCCAGGCCGCCATGCGCTCTTGCCATTTTTCGGGGTGCACTCAGCGTCGTGATGCCAATTGAGGGGCTAGTCGACCGAATAGTAGCGGCTTCGGTCAAGAATACCAGCATACCGACCGGGAGAGCGGTGTGCTGCCCCCACGCCCCTCCTATCCGCATCCTCCACTGAGGATGACACGGCGGTCGGATGGATCGGGGAGTCCACTCGTGGCCTGAAGGCGGAGTGCTTTTTTGACATCCTCCACTACGAGCTCACGTAACAAGTTTTGTTGAATGCTTTTATCGTCTCGTCGTAAAACCCACGGTTTCGCCCAGGTACGTTTCCTTTTTCTTCCCCGCTTCTCTTCCACATGCGCCCACAGCGCAATTGTGGTACATGCAAGTGCTGCAGTTAATAACAAGTTGTTCTTGTCACCCATCTTGAACTTTGACGAAAAATATGATGACATTGTAATACCCCTTTTTGGCGCCACATCAAAGATCTTTGTCAAATAAATTTGACGAATGTGTCATTATATCTTTGACCAAAACTTTGACAAAGAAATTTGATGGTGTAATACCAGCCGAAGCAGAATCGTCCTGCAGTCGGTCTCAAACGCCGATTCTCCAAATTTCCGCAATAGTTCCTCGCGAAAAGAGCGTCGTCTTGCCTACAGGGATACCCATTTGAGTTCACTTTAGCGGGGCGTCGGTGGTACGGTTTTCTAACAGCTACCCGCCCCCGTGACAGCGCAGTCATGCGAGCGGTGAGCGGTTGCAGAGCCGCCCGCCCAAGGCCCATCAACAAGCCCCCAGGTAGAGGTAGCGGCGTGGCGTCACCGGCTCAGTCGTAGCGGCAGTTATTATTAGAACCGTCACACCTGTGGCGGGCCGCGCACGGAGAGCTGCGGCTGCAGCTACGGTGGCGGGCGGGGTGGTGAGGGAATAATCCGCGTGTCGCAAGGCGGCGCAGGTGCCGCCTTCCAGCGCAGCCGCTGGCCGGCCGTTGGGAAACTGCAGCCGCCTGCCGCTGCCCAAGATGGAGCGCGCGCCGTAAATGCACGCCGCGCTGCGGCCATCTCGACAAGTTCGCGGCCGCCGTACTTCAAACGAGCGCCTTCAGAAATAGCGCCGTGTGTGTCCGTTGTCTGCCACGCGTCGCCGCCGGTTTCCCGTTTTAGAAACTGCGCTATCGGCCACCTCGACAGTAGAGACAGGCTGCAAGTGTTCCGCCGTTGTACACTCTAATGGCCTCATAGGTCATACGTCCCTTAAAGGAGCACGCTGCCGTAGGAAAGTTGATCAGCCGAGGAATAGGAGTCTGCGATTGGAAATGCGGACCTTACTGAAGTTGGAACACGTATTCCTGGCTTCAGACCGCACGTTTCTACCAATTACGGATGCCTCGGCTTGTCCACTGGCCGCAACGGACCTTCGCAGCCTCTCTACGCTCTTAATCCTACCCGCACGGAGCTACCAATGAAAACTGTACCAGTCATTTTTCAGCTTCATTCGAGGTTACTAACCCCGGAAATGTATGCAGTTAACACGGACGTCAAATCTGCACAACGCAACCCAGAACTAGCACCAAACGCCGCTGGGATCTGACTACAATACGACGCTAAAGAAAAGAAAGTTACTTCTCAATTTAAACATAAGCTAAGAACGAAGCTCGAATGTTCTCGATGCCCCGTATGAGGACACAAAAAAGCGCACATTTCCAGAAAGCATAATGCTAGCTAGCAATACAACAATTCCCAAAATGAAATTTTCGCTCTGCAGCGGAGTGTGCGCTGTTATGAAACTTCCTGGCAGATTAAAACTGTGTGCCGGACCGAGACTCGAACTCGGGACCTTTGCCTTTCGCGGGCAAGTGGTCTACCAACTGAGCTACCCAAGCACGACTCACGACCCGTCCTCACAGCCTTAATTCCGCCAGCACCCCGTCTCCTACCTCCCAAACTTCACAGAAGCTGTTCTGCGTACCTGCATAATTGCATACCATCCATGTTTGGCGACATCGCGGTGAACGCACATTGGAAGCGTGTATTCGTCATCGCCATACTGGCGTATCACCCGGCGTGATGGTATGGGATGCCATTGGTTACACGTCTCGGTCACCTCTTGTTCGTACTAACGGCACTTTGAACAGTGGACGTTACACTTCAGATGTGTTACGACCCGTGGCTCTACCCTTCATTCGATCCCTGCGAAACCCTACATTTCAGAAGGATAATGCACGACCGCATGTTGCAGGTCCTGTACGGGCCTTACTGGATACAGAAAATGTTCGACTGCTGCCGTGGCCAGCACATTCTCCAGATCTCTCACCAACTGAAAACGTCTGGTCAATGGTGGCCGAGCAACTGGCTCGTCACAATACGCCAGTCACTACTCTTGATGAACTGTGGTATCGTGTTGAAGCTGCATGGCAGCTGTACCTGTACACGCCATCCAAGCTCTGTTTGACTCAATGCCCAGGCGTATGAAGGCCGTTATTACGGCCGGAGGTGTTTGTTCTGGGTACTGATTTCTCAGGATCTATGGACCCAAATTGCGTGAAAATGTAATCGCAGGTCTGGCCAGTAGTGTTATGTCACGGTCGCCGTAATCATTTGGGTCACCGTAATCATGTGGCGCTCAGAGGTTTCCCTGTACACGCTCTGGTTCGACACTGCAGGCAGTAACTATATGGAGTTTCGAGGTGAACAGTGTGTGCAACATTCATTTTAGTAGAGTAAAATATCCCGACGAGTACGAGTACGTACTCCAGTTGAACAGCTTCAGCAGTTTGAGCAGGTTCGCTCAGTGGGCCTACGGGAAGCTGGATGACCGTATCGACAGACTGCTGCACATGTTGGCCACTATCGGTGGTGTGTTGTTGCTTTCGACTGACGTCTGAGGAAAATGCTCACACCTGTGGACCCGGTTCTGCATGTGCGTGAAGTGCAGACGCATGTCAAGATTGTCGCTTTATGCGAGCAGCAGTGATGGATAGAACACCACCGAGGGACGAGTTTCGGCAACATGTTGCACTTGCCCTGTTATCAGGTACCATTGGGAACCGCCTGGTTCCAGCAAGATTAAGCCTAGCAAACAAATGATGTACAAACAGCAAGCCTAAGTGTAGTGCACACATTTTACTTCGGTTGATTTTAAATGAGAGCGCAGAGAAACTGTCAAGCAGGTGTCGCCAAAAAGAGGAGTGGGGCAGGGGAAGCATGTTTTGTAACATGTAGATAGCTAGCTTTCCTTTTTGAGAAAGAGTTAGAGGTAAGACTCGTGATGCACTATATCATTCTTCAACAAATGTTCTTAGAAATATACAGCAACAATTGTCTCACTGAATCATTAACTCTTGGTTTAATGAAGCTCCAATAAAAAGTAAGTATAATTTATTTGTATAGTAAATAGTAGATTTCCGCTATTGGTCGTCCTTTTAAATTTTATTGGCAGATCAAGATTTCAACTAGAAAGTAGCCATTCTCAATGCACCACTATTTTTGATCAATGCACGTGATGCCTGTTGGTCGGCAATGAATGAATGTTGGATGAAGCCCGAGCAACAGGCATTACATGCATTGATCAAAAATGATAGTGCGTTGAGAATGACTAGTTTCTAGCTGAAATCTAGATCTGCCAGTAAAATTTAAAAAGGACGACCGATAGGTGAAATCTATTATTTGCAAGTCAATATAACAGTCGTTGCGTGCAACAGCCTTCTTAATGAAAGGCAACCTGATGAAATATATCTTCCATCATTTCAAACATGAAAGTGTTCCAAGGAAATGCTTTTTCATTCTAAAGTTAAGTTAGGCAGTAATGTCGATAATGGTGGGAGGAGCAGGGGGGAGGGGGCTACTAGCTAATTCTGCTTGCACTCAGGGGTAATGGTCTGAAAAGGGTTCGGACCACTGCTTTACTGCGACACGTGTGTTTCATTCGCCCTGAATTGGTTACCATATAGTCCTACAATGATGAACTACGTGTCACTTCAATTATATCAAAAAAGGACCTTGTCCTTCATGGTGTGCCTTTTTTCCCGGCAGTGTACATAATTACAACAGTTTAGTTTCTTTACGAATTGTAGACAGCCTTTCGCTGTATTTTGTTCCTGATGACTCCAGGATTTCAAAAAGTGCACTGTATTAAACACTGTCGAAGGTCTTTTCTAAATCTACAAAAACTATAAACGTGAGCTTGTCTTTCATCAAGCAGCCTCACAAGGTAAGTCGTTTGGTTAGTACTGCTTCACTTGTTGCTACAGACGAAAACTGGAGAGACTTGTACATATTAGCGCGCCTCCTGGGAATGTGCGTGCATCCATGATGACGTGAGATACTCCCGTTGCGTCGGACTTGCTGTCCCGACAGCCGGTGTACCGCCAACACAGAGCTGGTGAAGCTGTGCGTGGGTGCACGTGCGGCAGCAGCGCCTTCCTGTGTTCCGGGAAGTGCAATCAGACGACCGACTGAGTACGGCTGGGGACACCGTCCCCCCCCCCCCCCTCCCGCCCCCGCCTCCTTCTGTGATTATTTTGGCTGAGGCACGGCTTAACGAGCGAGGCGGGCCGTGCGAGTGACCAGCGGCCGAGCGCAAAGACACGCGTGGGAGAGCCTGCCCACCCTCTCTCCTTCACTGTCTCCTCTCTGGGGCCTTCTTCGTCCCCCCCCCCTCTCGCTTTCGTGCTTACACTACTACTGAATTTTCTCTGTACGGACTGGTTTGATGAGTTATCCGATCTTCTGTTGCGTGTCGCCATCTCTATGCATACCACGTACATCTGCATTTACACTCCTGGAAATGGAAAAAAGAACACATTGACACCGGTGTGTCAGACCCACCATACTTGCTCCGGACACTGCGAGAGGGCTGTACAAGCAATAATCACACGCACGGCACAGCGGACACACCAGGAACCGCGGTGTTGGCCGTCGAATGGCGCTAGCTGCGCAGCATTTGTGCACCGCCGCCGTCAGTGTCAGCCAGTTTGCCGTGGCATACGGAGCTCCATCGCACTCTTTAACACTGGTAGCATGCCGCGACAGCGTGGACGTGAACCGTATGTGCAGCTGACGGACTTTGAGCGAGGGCGTATAGTGGGCATGCGGGAGGCCGGGTGGACGTACCGCCGAATTGCTCAACACGTGGGGCGTGAGGTCTCCACAGTACATCGATGTTGTCGCCAGTGGTCGGCGGAAGGTGCACGTGCCCGTCGACCTGGGACCGGACCGCAGCGACGCACGGATGCACGCCAAGACCGTAGGATCCTACGCAGTGCCGTAGGGGACCGCACCGCCACTTCCCAGCAAATTAGGGACACTGTTGCTCCTGGGGTATCGGCGAGGACCATTCGCAACCGTCTCCATGAAGCTGGGCTACGGTCCCGCACACCGTTAGGCCGTCTTCCGCTCGCGCCCCAACATCGTGCAGCCCGCCTCCAGTGGTGTCGCGACAGGCGTGAATGGAGGGACGAATGGAGACGTGTCGTCTTCAGCGATGAGAGTCGCTTCTGCCTTGGTGCCAATGATGGTCGCATGCGTGTTTGGCGCCGTGCAGGTGAGCGCCACAATCAGGACTGCATACGACCGAGGCACACAAGGCCAACACCCGGCATCATGGTGTGGGGAGCGATCTCCTACACTGGCCGTACACCACTGGTGATCGTCGAGGGGACACTGAATAGTGCACGGTACATCCAAACCGTCATCGAACCCATCGTTCTACCATTCCTAGACCGGCAAGGGAACTTGCTGTTCCAACAAGACAATGCACGTCCGCATGTATCCCGTGACACCCAACGTGCTCTAGAAGGTGTAAGTCAACTACCCCGGCCAGCAAGATCTCCGGATCTGTCCCCCATTGAGCATGTTTGGGACTGGATGAAGCGTCGTCTCACGCGGTCTGCACGTCCAGCACAAACGCTGGTCCAACTGAGGCGGCAGGTGGAAATGGCATGGCAAGCCGTTCCACAGGACTACATCCAGCATCTCTACGATCGTCTCCATGGGAGAATAGCAGCCTGCATTGCTGCGAAAGGTGGATATACACTGTACTAGTGCCGACATTGTGCATGCTCTGTTGCCTGTGTCTATGTGCCTGTGGTTCTGTCAGTGTGATCATGTGATGTATCTGACCCCATGAATGTGTCAATAAAGTTTCCCCTTCCTGGGACAATGAATTCACGGTGTTCTTATTTCAATTTCCAGGAGTGTATATCCTCAGAATCACTGTAAACTGTGACCTAGACCTTTTTGGAAACATTTCTCTGATAAGCTAGACTGTACCAAAACTACGAGACACACAGACAAGTAACACACGTCGATGGATAGAACGTCTCCCAACGTTTCGATAGCTGCAGAGCGCACAACCAGAGGGCAGGAGTGTCGCAACATGTAAACAAATAGTCCGCTCCGCACTGCCGCATCCAATTAGCTCGCCCCTTCAGGTAGGCAACCCAGTGAACAGATATCCAAAGCAAGTTGCGTCGCGCCATATCGCAACGAGCTACACATACGTGCTACAGCGTCACAAACTGTACAAATGTTGAGCACCTGTAACGCGAACTAAAAATTTGAAGAGACGCTCCGTGCACTGATTTTTGGTGTATTTTCTGTATGTCTTGTAGTTTTTGTGCAGACGTCCTGTGAAACCCCAGAGGTACTTACGAATAACGCTCTATATCGTTCTCGCTCACCAATGTCCTTTGTGTTAGGTTTCGCGTTCCATGGGACAATTAACCGTAATGATGTGGAACGAGTCATTTTTACATTCATATTATACAGCCATATGTACACATGACTACAAGTCAACCATTTACAAACAATTTTCGACATGTAAATTAGTGATTCCGACCCACTTCTTTTTACATATTACATAAACAGAAATTTCTTTACGGGATAGAAGGAGTTATTAAACAGAAAATCTATCAACTTCGTTTTCAAACTTAATTTTGCCGCCTGTCACACATGATCACGTGAAAAACCTTAGTGACAGAACTGTTCACCATTTTAGGAGTAAAATCGACTTTAACGTCGAATAATGAATGTAACTTTTTTCTTCTGGTATTGCAATTATGTACATCATTATTACTTTTGAAGTACAGCGTGTTATTTTCAACAAACTTCGTGCGGGAACCAGTTTACTGTGACGAAGTAGTGAAAATTCTTAACTTCTTAAACAGGTGTCTACAAGACGATCTAGGGTGAGTAACCGATTATTACTCTCACAGAATGTTTTCGATCACTTAATACTTCCCTGCTTAAAGATAAGTTACCCCCAGAACATTACTCTAACGAAAATCACTGAATGAAAATAGGCATTAAATCACTGATTTGCCTATCCTCAAGATTTGCAATGCTTCGAAGAGCAAATATGGATGAACTCAAGTTCTTCAGCAGTTCAACAACGTGTTTTTTTCCATTTTAAATTCTCATCAATACGGACACGTAAATATTTTGAAGTTTCCACTCTAGTTATTACTTCCTCGGCACATGTTACATCTATTACTGACATAGTGCCTCTCCCAGATGTGCAAGAAATCAGCTTGGAAAGAGAAATGAACTCATTTGCCTCGGCATACTTTATTAACAGCAAAGTATTCCAACAGTGCTAAAAAAGTTATCCAGATAACCATACATTTGTAACTTACATGTTTCTTCTGTCGAATTAAATGATATCCTAGTTCGGACCGTCTTCTTACTCTTGTTACAGATTCTAGAAAGACTAATAATTCGATACCAGTGATTCAGAGTTTCAGATATTTGGTTCTTCTTCATTAAGGAGCAATCCCGGTCACTGGCAAAAAATAACGGCGTCCCATGTGAAAGAGGTGTCCAGTCAAAAATATTCAGGTTTCCAAGCAGTATGTATAGAACGTACGTTATACTCGTATTAAAATTTTTCTTCTTACCAGTGCTTCTATCGGAAAATAACATTAAATATATTGTAAATGTTATTTGTTTTCAAGTAGTGGTTCAAAATGGCTCTGAGTACTACGGGACTTAACGTCTGAAGTCATCAGTCCCCTAGACTTAGAACTACTTAAACCTAACTAGCCTAAGGACATCACACACATCCATGCCTGAGGCAGGATTCGAACCTGCGACCGTAGCAGCAGCGCGGTTCCGGACTGAAGCGCCTAGAACCGCTCGGCCACAGTGGCCGGCTTCAAGTAGTGGAACTATAAATAAGTCACTGGGTCATGGTAGGAGAACATTATGGTTTCATCAGTGAAAAGATCGCTAAGTTTCTCACAACAATAACCCCTATCAAATGACAGAGCCTGTTTTTGTGAGGCACTATTCGGACATGCCTCTTTTGTAGACTTACTTTATTTTGAAGCTACAAAACATGAAGGGAAGTGTTATATTGCCTGTATTTGATTAATGGTAGTATTGGGTTTCGGTCAGAGCTATCAGGAAGAGCCGGCCGGTGTGGCCGAGCGGTTCTAGGCGCTTCAGTCTGGAACCGCACGACCGTAGCTCAAAAATGGCTCTGAGCACTATGGGACTTAACATCTGTGGTCATCAGTCCCCTAGAACTTAGAACTACTTAAACCTAACTAACCTAAGGATATCACACACATCCATGCCCGAGGCAGGATTCGAACCTGCGGCCGTAGCGGTCACGCGGTTCCAGACTGAAGCGCCTTTAACCGCACGGCCACGCCGGCCGGCACGACCGTAGCAGTCGCAGGTTCGAATCCTGCCTCGGGCATGGATGTGTGTAATGTCTTTAAGTTATTTAGGTTTAAGTAGTTCTAAGTCTAGGGGACTGATGACCTCAGATGTTAAGTCCCATAGTGCTCAGAGCTATTTGAACCAATTTATCAGGAAGATTCAAAATCACGAAAACAAAAAATGTTACAATTTTTTAAAATAAATACTTCAACTTTTTCTATAGAGGAAACGACGAGTACTACAAAGAAAAAACACTTTGTTCCACATTATAGAACCTGTATTCTTACTACCGAATAAAGCAGGAATGTAGTAATCCAGTTGGGTAGTGTTACAGAGTGATACCGTCTTCTCGTGACAAACAACAGGACTCACGTGGTTACGGGGCTTAGAAATGACGCTCCTACGCCAAGAAGCCCAAGCAGCTGCTGTCATCAGCTGCGGACGGCGATAAGGAACGCGGGCTGGATCAAGTGACCGTGCTGCGCACAGGTGCAGCTAGCTGGCTGCCCACCTGCCCGCGTACGGAAAGAGCAGACCGTCTGGCACGTTGCAAGGAAAGCAAGTGTGTGATGTAATGGAATAAATGTATAGAGGAAGACCAACTCCTGTCTGCTGGAACTTCAAAGACACTAGTCGTACTTACGTATCGAGGAAAAGTCGAAATTTCTCGAGAAAGAGAAGTTGAAGTCTCACGAAGGGGCAAAGTGAGCAGACAAGTCTACATGAGTAGAGAGTCAGGTAAGCCGCGCGGGATTAACCGAGCGGTCTTAGGCGCTGCAGTCAAGGACTGTGCGGCTGGTCCCGGCGGAGGTTCGAGTCCTTCCACGGGCTTGTGTGTGTGTGTGTGTGTGTGTGTGTGTGTGTTTGTCCTTAGGGTAATTTAGGTTAAGTAGTGTGTAAGCTTAGGGACTGATGACCTTAGCAGTTAAGTCCCATAAGATTTCACACACATTTGAACATTTTGAACAGAGCCAGGTAATTAAGACGCGTTCAAACATACGATTTTATTAAATGATGTGCCAGAGAATCTTCAATAATTTATCTATTTAAGATGCGTGGTAGTATATTGTGGGTAGGAGTAAGAGAAAAGTGTAAGTAGAAATGAGCAAGCGCGAAGGTATTCAACGATTAGAGGAAACTATTTTACATAATACGAGCTGAAAGTCTTCTGAAGACATTTTTGTGGAGTAAGAGATGAACAGTGCGAATACCGAAAGGGAGAACTGAACCATTCTGAATGTTGTGCTGCCGCCGGATCTTGCGTCGAAAGGGTAATAAATGGAGAAGTATTGTAACGAACTGAAATGAAACAACATGTGTAAGATACAATAGAAAGGTGATAAAAAGTTTCTATAGGCCACACATTAAGGCGTCGGAATGTGATGAAAGTAATAGTGGAAAGTACAGCAGAAGGAAAGAAAATACGAGATCGAGGCACGAACGTATGGAGAACTGACAAACAGCTCCATCATCTGAAAATACTGATTACAAACAGAAAATAATGTAAAAGGGTTACTGAATGTCAGTCCATCGATTGAAAACATGACAAGAAGGAAAGAACATAAAAAGTAACCAAACCGTTAGTAGAGGAAGCTGACTTATTTTATTTATATTCAAATGAAACGTTCAATAAATGGTGAATTCTGAACGCAATGGAACCAATATTCTTCGCCAAACAGCAAGCCGTTATCGCCCAATAAACTCATCGTAACGTAGCAAAGTGGTGTCACTGTGAAACTTCAAAACATAGAATTACGACTTACTCAAAGTACCCTCCGTCACACACCGTCAGGTGGCTTGCGGAGTATGGATGTAGATGTAGATACAGTCACTAAAACTCTCCGGACAGCAGTAGCTCCGTCACTCTGCGATGGCCACAGTCGAGTCTACCAAACATGAGTACAAGTGTTCCAGACTTAGTGACGACTCCGTAATCAAAGGCAAGTACCCAACGTTGGGGTTAGAGGACGGTAAATAGCGCGGATGGCACAGCGGAGCTGCCTCACCACTTACAGAAAACCGCGGACCGCCAAACGACTTTCGCAAGTTAACGAGCCCACGTCTGCGTAAAAAGAGTTCGCTTCGCAATATGACTACAGCCGCCAGCCCCTGGTGAAACACTAAACGCATCCAGCTTGCCGCTACTGCTGCGCGCAGGTGACAAGTACGTCATCCGGAATACTAGAGCGTCACGTGGAAAGCAGATGATGGAAGTCAGCAGGATCGGATCTCGCGGAACGGTGTAAACTGTTCCTCGGCGTTACAGTGACGGCAGAAACGTAGTGTCGGTGATGGGGGCAACCTTAGCTGACTGCTTGGTTTATGGAAACTGTCGGCCGCTGTGGCCGAGCGGTTCTGCGCGCTTCAGTCCTGAACCGGGCTGCTGCTACGGTCGCAGGTTCGAATCCTGCCTCGGGCATGGATGTGTGTGATGTCCTTAGGTTAGTTAGGTTTAAGTAGTTCTAAGTTCTAGGGGACTGATGACCTCATATGTTGAGTCCCATAGTGCTCAGAGCCATTTGAACCATTTATGGGAAAATAGTGACAGGTGCGCAGACATTTGGAGCAGTACTCCTCCGGAAACCTACCAACGACTTGGAGAATCCGTGACGCGCAGAATCACTATTATATTCGTTGTAGAGCTGCACCAAAACGATGTTCAAGAGGTCGGCCTGTTTCGGTTCACCAGCGTATTGAGCGTCTACTGTACCGCCGGAGACGCCGCTGAGGAGGAGAAGACTAGCTTACGGTCCAGCTTAGCGCAACGTGCCGTATAGAGCATCGTGAGGCGTTAATTACGACGGACTGTTGCCCTAGTAGTACATGGAGCGCCCCGCTGCTCTGAGAAACAGCCGTTGTGTGTGTGTGTGTGCGTGTGTGTGCGTGGGCAGGCAGCCAAGTGCCAGGTGCGCTGGTCGGGCAGAGCCGCAACTCCCATCTACGGAATCCGGCCTGGCAGAGAGGTGGTTGCCGTAGGCCGTGTTTACCTCACCTGCTGGCTGGGTTCACCTGGGAAATCCCCCACCAGCTGGCCTGGGCTGCCGCGCAGGCGGAGGTGGTCGGCGCCATTGTTCCCATAGTAGGAGAGGCTGGTGCGCATGCAACCCTCCAACTGAGCAATCTCCTACTTGGGTAATTTCTTCTAGTTGTTACGATACTAGGCTTTAGCACGAAGTTTTGTGACGACATCCTCCTGAGGAGTGCCCGCCTTCAGATTCGAATGGGAAGCTACTTTACCTCCACAGTATTTTACCGAAGACGCTGCTACATTATTTCACACAATACCGCTGTATGTCGTCGGGAAATAAAAAACTGCTATTGTTTCCCTTTGCTTGCAGTCGCTCGTAGTACGAACAAGTCCCTGCTGGCTAATGTAACAAGGCCAGGTCAGTCAGTAATACACTACTAGCCATTAAAATTGCTACACCACGAAGATGACATGCTACAGACGCGAAATTTAACCGACAGGAAGAAGATGCTGTCATATGCAAATGATTAGCTTTTCAGATCATTCTCACAAGGTTGGCGCCGGTGGCGACACCTACAACGTACACCTACAACGTGCTGACATGAGGAAAGTTTCCAACCGATTTCTCATACACAAACAGCAGTTCACCGGCGTTGCCTGGTGAAACGTTGTTGTGATGCCTCGGGCATGGATGTGTGTGATGTCCTCAGGTTAGTTAGGTTAAATTAGTTCTAAGTTCTAGGCGACTGATGACCTCAGAAATTAAGTCGCATAGTGGTCAGAGCCATTTGAACCATTTTTGAACCTCGTGTAAGGAGGAGAAATGCGTACCATCACATTTCCGATTGTAGCCTATCGCGACTGCGGTTTATCGTATCGCGACATTGCTGCTCGCGTTGGTCGAGGTCCAATAACTGTTACCAGAATATGGAATCGGTGGTTTCAGGAGGGTAATAAGGAACGCCGTGCTGGATTCCAAAGACCTTGTATCACTAGCAGTCGAGATGACAAGCATCTTATGCGCATGGCTGTAACGGATCGTGTAGCCACGTCTCGATCCCTGAGTCAACAGATGGGGACGTTTGCAAGACAACAACCATGTGCACGAACAGTTCGACGACGTTTTCAGAAGCACGGACTATCAGCTCGGAGACCATGGCTGCAGTTACCCTTGACGCTGCATCACAGACAGGAGCGCCTGCGATGGTGTACTCAACGACGAACCTGGGTGCGCGAATGGCAAAACGTCATTTTTTCCAGTTTCTGTTTACAGCATCATGTTGTCGCATCCGTGTTTGGCGACATCGCGGTGAACGCACATTGGAAGCGTGTATTCGTCATCGCCATACTGGCGTATCACCCTGCGTGATGGTTATGGGGTGCCATTGGTTACACGTCTCGGTCATCTCTTGTTCGCAATGACGGCACTTTTGATCAGTGGACGTTACATTTCAGATGTGTTACGATCCGTGGCTCTACCCTTCATTCGATCCCTGCGAAACCCTACATTTCAGCAAGATAATGCACGACCGCATGTTGCAGGTCCTGTACTTGACTTTCTGGATACAGAAAATGTTCGACTGCTGCCCTGGCCAGCACATTCTCCAGATCTCTCACCAATTGAAAACATCTGGTCAATGGTGGCCGAGCAACTGACTCGTCACAATACGCCAGTCACTACTCTTGATGAACTGTGGTATCGTGTTGAAGATCCATGGGCAGCTGTACGTGTACGCCACGCAAGCTCTGTTTGATTCAATGCCCAGGCGTATCAAGGCCGTTATTACGGCCACAGGTGGTTGTTCTGGGTACTGATTTCTCAGGATCTATGCACCGAAATTGCGTGAAAATGTAATCACATGTCAGTTCTAGTATGATACATTTCTCCAATGAATACCCGTTTATCATCTGCATTTCTTCTTGGTGTAGCAATTTTAATGGCCAGTAAGGGTTTACACTGTTGCCCCTGCAATGACTGAAGAGGCAGCTTCGTCTTTTCAACAACAACGTGTTCGTTTGCTCTTCGAAGATACACTCCTTCGACGTGTTTCCAGCAATGGTGTAGCTATCATTATTGTTCGAGGAACGCAATCCATCCCAACACTGCGCTACTTCACCGAATCTTTTGGTGCCACTTCCTCTAACTCTGGAGTTCACTCCAGTGATTGGTGGATCCCGATTCCACTTTTATTTGCTTTTTATCCTGATCGCTTCAGGCCTTCTCTTATGTCTGTCCACGGTTTCGGTCATACAATGCTTTTTACATCACCGTTACGTGAATAATAATAATGATTATAATATTGTTAATAGTAATGAAGTGATACCAACAGGAGTGCAAGGAAGATTTTTAAACAACATCTGGATGTATCTAAGGCTATTTGGAGTAACAGTACCAAGAACTAATATCAATAATACTCCAATGCTATTAAAACTGATAATAATAATAGCAATAATACTAACAATACTATTATACTGGAGATAATAATAACAATAGTGGTTGCAGCACATACAAAATGTGACTAAGGCAGTAGAAAATTCACATTTTATAACCGCGATTTATTTGAGAGAGAAATTCAGATAGAATGTGCCAGATACGGGTTTAAAGGAAAAGGAGGGTTGTGGATGGTGATAGATAAACGGGCATTCACTTATAATGAGATGATAAGGGAAGCATACAAAAAGAAAAGTAGACATTATTGTTGCTTTCGTAGGTAGGCCATTAGCTGTCTTTTGAAGCTGGACATGTTATTCAGTTCTCTGATACAACAATGGATAATATTCTAATCTTCCTGCTACTGGAAAGGATTGCGGTTTCATTGGGAGAGTGATAAAAAGATTACTCTTCGTACCTAAATTTGTACTTGGAAAACCACTTACGGTGTGTGGTTGAGGTTACTCCGGATACCACTACCGCATCGCCCCTTTCTGTGCCACATGCGAATCGTGCGCCTGCAGAATCTGGGTGACCACCTTCAGAGCTGACTGTGGAACTTAAAGGGCATCCGTATCCTCGTGTCCAACCGTAAATCACGGTCTTCTGAGTGAGTTTCTTATCGGGGTAGTACTTGCACCGTACGTATTCCAACCCCTGTCTTTCCTGCTATTTTTCCCCTCTAACAATGATCAGTGACAAAAAGAGTATACAAAAATGTAAATTACTGCCTGATATCTTCGCACATGTTCTTTGATCCTGTCTCTTCTTCTAGTGTGTCTTTTTGTATATTTCTCTATTCACAGACACTGCGGAGAGCTTTCTCATTTCTTATTATCAGTCCACTCCGATGGTACCGCTTCCAGCAGATGTTCAGCAAAGTTCCATACTTCTACACTTCAACCACCTTCTGCCTTCTGTTCATAGGATGAACTTAGCTGTCCTGTATTGCTGGTGAAGGGGCAGGGAGTCTTGAGATCTGATAGTACACTTAACATCTAACGTCATACTCCTCGAGGAGAAATCCAGAATTGAAACCACTTCTAATGCGCGCTGTATCGCGGCGATATGAATTCTTCCTGAGTGTCGCGCCACGTCAAGTGGTAAAATTCCCACAATCTTTCGGTCGATCACTCCTCGCCGATCGTCAGGTGGTAATCCCTATGTCTTCTTGATTGTTATATGATTCCCGTTTGAGACAGTGGGTCTTCTCGCACTTCAGTCACCCGTATACATTTGGCTACAGAGATAAACAGTTCGGAAAATAAGAGAACAGGACGAAGCCTATTGAAATGTGGTGCTTCAGGGGAATGCTGAAGATTACATGAGTAGATCAGTTAACTAACGAGCAGGTATGGAATCGAACTGGAGAGAAAATAAATGGCACGACTTGACTAAAAGAAGTGCTCGGTTGTTAGCACAGAACGTGAGGCATGAATGGTTAATCAGTTTGGTAATGGAGGGTAGTGGGGAAAGGGTGACCACGGTTTGACTAAATTAAACAGGTTAAAGTAGCTGTAGATTGCAGTAGTTATACAAAGACGATAACGTGGAGAATTACATCAAAATAGTCTTTCTACTCAGGGCCGCAACACCATAAATACACTGAAGAGCAAAAGAAACTGGTACACCTGGATAATATCGTGTAGGGACTCCGCGAGCACGCTGAAGTGCCGCAACACTACGTGGCATGGACTCAACTAATGTCTGATGTAGTGCTGGAGGGAACTGATACCATGAATCCTGCAGGGCAAGAGTACGAGGGGGTGGAGATCTCTTCTGAACATCACGATGCAAGGCATCCCAGATACGTTCAATAATGTTCATGTCTGGGGAGTCTGGTGGCCAGCGAAAGTGTTTAAACTCAGAAGAGTGTTCATGGAGCCACTCTAGCAATTCTGGACGCGTGAGGCGTCGCATTCTCCTCCTAGTATTGCCCAAGTCCGTCGGAATACACAATGGATATGAATGGATGCAGGTGATCAGACAGTACGTTTACGTACGTGTCACCTGTCAGAGTCGTATCTAGATGTATCAGGGATCCTATATCACTCCAACTGCACACGCCCCACACTATTACAGAGCCTCCAACGGCTTGAACAGTCCCCTGCTGACATGCAGGATTCATGGATCCATGAGGTTGTCTCATACCCGTACACGTCCATCCGCTCGATACACTTTGAAACGAGACTTGTCCGACCAGGCAACACGTTTCCAGTAATCAACTGTTCAATGTAGGTGTTGACGGGCTCAGGCGAGACGTAAAGCTTTGTGTCGTGCAGTCATCAAGGGGACACGAGAGGGCCTTCAGCTCGGGGAGTCCGTATCGATGATGTTTAGTTCAATGATTCGCACGCTGACACTTGTTGATGGCCCAGAATTGAAATCTGCAGCAAATTGTGGATGGGTTGCGCTCGTGTAACGTTGAATGATTCTCTTCAATCGTCGTTGATCCCGCTCTTGCAGGATCTTTCTCTGGCCGCAGCGATGTCAGAGATTTGATGTTTTACCGGATTGCTGATATTCACGGTATGGTCGTACGGGAAAATCACAACTTCATCGCTATCTCGGAGACACTATGTCTCATCTCTCGTGCGCCAACACCAAGTTCAAACTCACTTAAATCTTGATAAGCTGCCATTGTAGCAGTAATAACCGATCTAAGAAGTGCGCCAGACACTTGTCTTATATAAGCGTTGCTGACCGCAGCGCCGTATTCTGCCTGTTTACATATCTCTGCATTTGTATCTGCATGCCTATATCAGTTTCTTTGGCGTTTCAGCGTATTTCTGTTATGCTGTACCCAATGATCCACAAGCAAAATAAGAAGTCCGGTTAGATGTTTCGTCCACAAAGCGACCCAAGGCTCGAGAAGACCTCACTCAAGCAGCTAATTAGTGCACAATCTGCTCCTCGTCCACCATTGGGATTCGATTCTATTACAGGCTAACCAAGGGCCACCACCCAGTAGGGATTTAGGAACCCGCTGTACTCAGACTGATGGTTTCTCCAGTCACGCGCTGAATTGCCGTCGCGTGGTACCGGTACTTACTGCACGCTGCCCATGGGGCACAATACGCCGCGATTACCAACTCACTTGCGTGCACTTCAAACAGAACGATTTCTCCGAGCCTGCAACAGCCGCAGCAGTCAACAGCAAATCTCTACTGCACTGCGCCAAGCTCATGAACTGCAGTCGAACTATCAACATGCAAAATAGCAGTCACGAAGGCTTACTCCTGGTGTGAATTGTTTGGAATTATTTAATTATGTAATTTTTAAAATAAAGACCCTGAAGTACGTACGTTTTTAAACTTAGTATACACAGGGTAACAGTTATTGAGTAGCCATGGAGTGTAGCCAGGTATGGAAGTGAAACATGGACGATAAATAGTTTAGACAAGAAGAGAATAGAAGCTTTCGAAATGTGGTGCTACAGAAGAATGCTGAAGATTAGATGTGTAGATCACAAAACTAATGAGGAAGTATTGAATAGGATTGGGGAGAAGAGAAGTTTGTGGCACAACTTGACCAGAAGAAAGGATCGGTTGGTAGGACATGTTCTGAGGCATCAAGGGATCACCAATTTAGTATTGGAGGGCAGCGTGGAGGGTAAAAATCGTAGAGGGAGACCAAGAGATGAATACACTAAGCAGATTCAGAAGGATGTAGACTGCAGTAGGTACTGGGAGATGAAGAAGCTTGCACAGGATAGAGTAGCCTGGAGAGCTGCATCAAACCAGTCTCAGGACTGAGGACCACAACAACAACAACATATGAAATAAAATCGTCGTAACTTCCGAAGAGTTTGCGTTAGGACATTCAAACTGCACGGTCGGCCGTGGGGCATGATGGGAATCAGTATGCGCATGCATGATTTGGTTTAGCGACGAAGCCCACTTTCATTTGGATGGGTTCGTCAATAAGGAAAATTGGCGCATTTGGGGGGACTGAGAATCCGCATTTCGCCATCGAGAAGTCTCTCAATCGTCAACGAGTGACTGTGGGGTGTGCAATGTCCAGTCACGGAATAGTCGGTGCGATATTCCTCGATGGCACGGTGACTACCGAACGGTACGTGAAGGGTCTGAAACATGATTTCATCCCCATTATCCAAACTGACGCTGATTTCGACAACATGTGGTTCATGCAAGACTGAGCTCGACCCCGTTGAAGCAGGAGAGAGTTTGATGTCCTGGAGGAGCACTTTGTGGACCGCATTCTGGCTCTGGGGTACCCAGAGGCCACAAGGAAGGGCCCAGAGAAGGTGTACAGCACGAACCCCAAAGTCATTGCTCAGCGGAAAACAACCATTCAGGAGGTCATTGACAGCATCGATGTTCCGACACTTGAGAGGGTCATGCAAAATTTCGCTATTCATCAGGTTACCTCTCATTCAGAAGGATGCTGCACGCAGCGACTTGTACGAGGGCAGTTCAATAAGTAATGCAACACATTTTTTTTCTGAAACAGGGGTTGTTTTATTCAGCACTGAAATACACCAGGTTATTCCCCAATCTTTTAGCTACACAACACTATTTTTCAACGTAATCTCCATTCAATGCTACGGCCTTACGCCACCTTGAAATGAGGGCCTGTATGCCTGCACGGTACCATTCCACTGGTCGATGTCGGAGCCAACGTCGTACTGCATCAATAACTTCTTCATCATCCGCGTAGTGCCTCCCACGGATTGCGTCCTTCATTGGACCAAACATATGGAAATCCGACGGTGCGAGATCGGGGCTATAGGGTGCATGAGGAAGAACAGTCCACTGAAGTTTTGTGAGCTCCTCTCGGGTGCGAAGACTTGTGTGAGGTCTTGCGTTGTCACGAAGAAGGAGAAGTTCGTTCAGATTTTTGTGCCTACGAACACGCTGAAGTCGTTTCTTCAATTTCTGAAGAGTAGCACAATACACTTCAGAGTTAATCGTTTGACCATGGGGACGGACATCGAACAGAATAACCCCTTCAGCGTCCCAGAAGACTGTAACCATGACTTTACCGGCTGAGGGTATGGCTTTAAACTTTTTCTTGGTAGGGGAGTGGGTGTGGCGCCACTCCATTGATTGCCGTTTTGTTTCAGATTCGAAGTGATGAACCCATGTTTCATCGCCTGTAACAATCTTTGACAAGAAATTGTCACCCTCAGCCACATGACGAGCAAGCAATTCCGCACAGATGGTTCTCCTTTGCTCTTTATGGTGTTCGGTTAGACAACGAGGGACCCAGCGGGAACAAACCTTTCAATATCCCAACTGGTGAACAATTGTGACAGCACTACCAACAGAGATGTCAAGTTGAGCACTGAGTTGTCTGATGGTGATCCGTCGATCATCTCGAACGAGTGTGTTCGCACGCTCCGCCATTGCAGGAGTCACAGCTGTGCACGGCCGGCCCGCACGCGGGAGATCAGACAGTCTTGCTTGACCTTGCGGCGATGATGACACACGCTTTGCCCAACGACTCACCGTGCTTTTGTCCACTGCCAGATCACCGTAGACATTCTGCAAGCGCCTATGAATATCTGAGATGCCCTGGTTTTCCGCCAAAAGAAACTCGATCACTGCCCGTTGTTTGCAACGCACATCCGTTACAGACGCCATTTTAACAGCTCCGTACAGCGCTGCCACCTGTCGGAAGTCAATGAAACTATACGAGACGAAGCGGGAATGTTTGAAAATATTCCACAAGAAATTTACGGTCTTTTCAACCAAAATTGGCCGAGAAAAAAAAGTGTTGCATTACTTATTGAACTGCCCTCGTAAATAATAGATTTGAGCTAGAAATTAGCCATTCTCAATAGACTATCATTTTTGATCAATGCATGTAATGCCTGCTTGTCGGGCTTCATCCACAGTTCATTGAATACTACTCAATAGTCGTTGAAAAATAAAAAAACTAAAATTGCAACCAAGATTGTTTTTAACCAGTACTGTTAAGCACTGGTTTGCTGTATGCCACATATGGGTATGTATTGGAAGAATTGAAAGCAAGCGCTCTGCAACAAGTGGAAGGCGGAGGAGGGAGCGTCACGGTCTGGGGAATGTTTGCCACTACACGAGTTTTTTCCCCCACTCGATCATTTTCGGTCCTCGTTGATGTGCTTAGTAGCTCCTTAGTAATGTGTGCAAATTTATTTGGACCACTACTCGTGTTACAGAATATCCATCACACACTGAATGAAGTTCTCTAATCGCGACACAGATAAGAAATTTCATCATCTGTTTTATTAAAATGTATGAAATAATGCAAATATTCTCATCGAACTAGGTAATTTATTATCAGTATTTTAATCAAGACGTGTTTCATCTCTGGCCGGCCGGTGTGGTCGAGCGATTCTAGGCGCTTCAGTTTGGAACCGCGCGACCGCTACGATCGCAGGTTCGAATTCTGCCTCGGGCATGGATGTGTGTGATGTCCTTAGGGTAGTTAGGTTTAAGTAGTTCTAAGTTCTAGGGGACTGATGCCCTCAGATGTTAAGTCCCATAGTGCTCAGAGCCAATTCTTTCATCTCTATCGATGTTCTGAAAGTCAACGAAAGCGCATTTCTCATTACATAAATATACGTTTCTTTCCGAATTAAATAAAATCTGAAATAAACAAAGTGAAAATAGTATATGATTAAAATGTTACACATGCTAGTAACGCTACAACCGATATACCTGGCAACGGTTAATTTCCATCTCGTATCTTTTATTTTTAATAGCAATAAAAACTCAAATGAATACGGAAATAACGAAACATTTTACAGCTGGTTCTGATTCCCCAGTTCGCGTCTGACTCGCGACATTAAATGCATAACAGTTCTTGTTTCTAATACTACGCTCTGTGTTATTATTATTTTATTTAATAAAATCGCAGTCAAATAGCCATATACAGTTACTTTGCTTAACATTTGCATTTACATTTTACATTTTTGCATATTCATTTATCTATTTCACTCTTTTACTGCACAGTTCTATGTGATATCGTTCACTGGCTTCGTTACACTGTTCACATACACATGTTGTGGTTGGGTCGTGGTAAGTTTTGTTTTTTGCAAATTATATGATGAAAGCCGTGAATAGAAAATCTAGCTATGACATGTCGCAGTTCGAAGTTTGGCGCTGTCCATGAGCGGTTCGTCACTGCTTCGGTGCCATAGAACTCCGGCCATGTTTTTTCTCGTTTGTCCTCCATGATCTTCAGTTGATTTCTGGAGGCCCTGGTGTGTAGCATTATATATCGAAGTTTGATGTCTTCGATTAGGAATGTCTCTCTCGCTAGCAGGTACACTAGTCTAGATCTTGTCTTTGAGAGTCCTAGTGCTCTTTTTAGATAAGTCGATTTTAGCTTTTCTAGTGTTTCTAGATTTTTCTCTGTCAGGTGGTCCTTTATAACCTCCATTCCACAGGCAAGATTTTTGCGTTGAATAATTTCATGGACGTTTCTAGACTGAGTAGGCAGATGTTTTGATGTCCTGTATTGCTATTATTGCTTGGGCTGCACGTTCTGTTGTATGTTTTGTGAAGCATTTGGCTGTTGGTTCCAATGTCACCTCTAGGTATTTAAAGTCTGATGAGATTTTATTTTTTGTACTCTGATGTTGATTTCCGCATTCTTGGGTGTTTTGCCTCCTTTCCTGAAAATCACCATTTCTGTCATTGTTATGTTTATGTGTAGTTTGATTTCACTGCACCATTTGTCTATTTTCTCAATGATTTTCTGCAGCTTCTATATATCTGTTGAACCTACGGCTATGTCGTCAGCGTATGCATTTACGTGTACATCTTCTTCATTTTCTCAAATTCGCAGTACTTCTTCAGTGGCAAGAATGTACAGCAAATGGCTCATTGGGTCACCCTGTAAGACTCCGTTCGATTGCAGAATGAGGTTCGAAAAAGAGAGGTTGTCTGATATTGTGATTAAGTTGTATTCGAGGACTGACTTGTACGCAAGAAACTACTATTTTACGTTATAAACTGATAATGTCGTTCTTAAGAAGAGAGAAAAAAACGGATTCATGTTTCTCGTTGATTTCATCACGATAGGTTCTGCATCGTATACAACCGATCTGCGAAAACTTGTGGATTAGAATTAAAAGAGATGATACACCCGGCTTCATTATGTCCTATATGAGTCGAAGCCGCTGAAGCCATGGCGACGTCCTGGCTCAACTACTTCGCTAAATTTATAATCTCGTTCAAGTCTCCTGGCATCTCAAGTAGACACGACAGCCTTGGGTAGGCTTCGCGCAAAGTCTCCTAACTCGCCAAAAACGAGGGAAACTTGCGAACGTGCTTGCGCAGTTTTTGTTCCTCATAAACAGTAAAACGACGAAGATCCACATGGCGTCAGGAAATGTACACACATATGTGAACTACTACAGTTTGACCGCAGTACGGGAAAACAGGTATAACGGAACAGGAGGTGGTGCGTAAAAAACAGGATAAAAATTGGTAGAAACCAAAGTGTGCCAATTTGCGTGAGCATCCTGATCGTCCCATTGTGCATTTCCATAGCTGTTGTGGCCGCACGCGATCAACATCCGACTTTCGGAGCTGACACAGTGCTAACAGCTAATGCTTCAATAATAGCTGCCGCAAAACGGTCACGCAAGCGCCGCTACTATCGATCACATATAAATACTTAACACGTACTCTCATTCCCCTTTCGTGACGCGTACTAAAGATCGCATGATGCTCCATTACACACGTTTTTTTCTCGAAGGACAGCACCACACACAGTAACAATCATTGGAATTCAAATACCCTAGTATTCCATAATGACACTAAATCGCCTGAGACGAATTCCGAATTTGCTCAGTGGACATTAGCACGAATGAATCTTTCACTGGGCACATGAACTGACGACCTATCCTCTATGTGTTTATTAGATACCATCACTGTCTCTCTCTAAGACCCACATCACCTTTTTTTTTTTCACCAGTCTTCTGATTGGTCTGATGCGGCCCGCCATGAATGACTCGCCTGTGCTAACCACTTCATGTAGTACTTGCATCCCAAGTCCTCAGTTATTTGTCGGATATTTTCCAATCTCTGCTCCCCCCCCCCCCCCCCCCCCTCGCCCGCCGCCGTTTTCCAGTTCTCATACTCTATAGCTCCCTCTGGTACTATGAAAGTTACTAAGTGGTTCCTTGTAAACGGACTCTCACTGAATTTTGATAAGACACAGTACATACAGCTCCGTACAGGGAATGGTATGACGCCGTTAATAAATATAGACCTTAATCAGAAGCATATAGCTAAGGTAGAATATTCCAAATTTTTAGGTGTGTCCATTGATGAGAGATTAAATTGGAAGAGACACATTGATGATCTGCTGAAACGTTTGAGTTCAGCTACTTATGCAATAAGGGTCATTGCAAATTTTGGTGATAAACATCTTAGTAAATTAGCTTACTACGCCTATTTTCACTCATTGCTTTCATATGGCATCATATTTTGGGGGAATTCATCACTGAGGAATAAAGTATTTATTGATAAAGTATTTATTGCACAAAAGCGTGTAATCAGAATAATAGCTGGAGTCCACCCAAGATCATCCTGCAGACATTTATTTAAGGATCTAGGTTCAAATGGCTCTGAGCACTATGGGACTCAACTGCTGAGGTCATTAGTCCCCTAGAACTTAGAACTAGTTAAACCTAACTAACCTAAGGACATCACAAACATCCATGCCCGAGGCAGGATTCGAACCTGCGACCGTAGCAGCCTTGCGGTTCCAGACTGCAGCGCCTTTAACCGCACGGCCACTTCGGCCGGCAAGGATCTAGGGATATTCACAGTAGCTTCTCAGTATATATACTCTCTTATGAAATTTGTTATTAACAACCAAACCCAATTCAAAAGTAATAGCAGTGTGCATAACTACAATACTAGGAGAAAGGATGATCTTCACTATTCAAGATTAAATCTAACTTTGGCACAGAAAGGGGTGAATTATACTGGCACTAAAGTCTTTGGTCACTTACCAAATAGAATCAAAAGTCTGACAGATAACCAACAAGTATTTAAGAAGAAATTAAAAGAATTTCTGAATGACAACTCCTTCTACTCCATAGAGGAATTTTTAGATATAAATTAAGAAAAAAAAGAAAAAAATATTTAAAAAATAAAAAAAATAAAGAAAAACAAAAAACACAAAAAAATAAAGTTATATTAACTTAAGTATGTTGTTAAATTAACCTAATTATGTCATGTATTAGAAAATTCGACTCGTTCCACATCATTACGAAATATCGTATTCATGATCCATGGAACTAGTATTAATCTAATCTAATCTAAATCTAATCTAATCTGATTTCCTGACACGTGTCCTATCATTCTGTCCCTTCTTGTTGTAAATGTTTCCATATTTTCCTCTCCTCGCCTCCTTTGTGTATAATCTCCTCATTTCTTATCAGTGCACATAATATTCCATCCTGCTTCTATAGTACCACATCTCAACGTACTGATTCTAAAATCTAAGCCATACCTCTCCACCTGAACCCAGAAGGTAGGAGGCATTGTTACACGAGTCCAAGAAGATACTGGAGAAACCCGAGCTTCTTACTCTTGGTTATAATGCAAGTCCCATATCTGACAGGCTAAAATACAGACAACCACCAATAAAAACGGATGTAGAACTTCTTGATGAAGGATTTGATACACGCCATACGCTTACGTTGATCCAGCATGGGCCACCAGGAGAACAGACTCACCGTCTAGGCGTACGTGTAATACGGCTAACAGAATCCACACAAACCACACAGTAGTTTCTTTACAAATGGAATCTCCAGATCATCCAACACATCGTGAAGGAGTGCAAAGGACATCCTGATACGAACCCTGGATGCTACTGACTGGACAGAGAAAATAAATTTAATATTACAAACTATTGTAACATACATGTAAGATATTTACGCTCTGTGTTTTACCATGTCTTCATTAGTGCCATTTTTAATATCTGTAATATAATATGGGCTACAGGGTGAACCAAAATTCACGCAGAATGGACACCACAATTCGATTCTTTGCATACTAACACTACAAAGATGACTGTTACAGACTGTTGTTCCGAGCATATTTTCAGTGGACAATAGAGGTAGAAGAAAGGCATTCCAGAGGTGGTGGTTCTATGCTTGTAATTTTTGATTGGCAGTAGCAAGGTCGTCGAGGAATTTTCGGTCGCATTATTACGCGTTCCACTGTCTAATCTCTTACTTTTTGCAAAAAATATACACCTGTAAGTTGTAGCTATCGTCTTCTAACTTGCAGAATTCGATGTTCCTGCAGTTCTTCGTCTGTTTCGCTGTAAGGAACAAGCAGACTGACCTAATTAAACTAGAAATGTGTAAAAAACAGATCGTGGCTATTACAAAGTAATAGATACAGACTACTCGTACACTGGTTTTCATTGTAGAAAGTTAATGCAGTGGATTCCACATTCCTTATCTTCGGAAAAACGGATGTAAACATTTAACTCGTCGAAATGCACAGTTGTCCTTAACAGACATTAATCCTCTTGCAGGTTGTTTTAGTGGCGTTTTTGCTTTCAGTTTTTTTAAGCTAAACTTTAAAATAGGAGCGCGTTCCTCCATAAAGTCAACGATCAACTCTCTGCTTTGTGTTAAATTGTCCGTTTCAAGGGTTACAAGCAGATTTTTTTGAAGTATTTAACAACTTACCACTTTTCCAGAAAAGCAGCGAACGGTGGATGAACTAAGTTTTCTTTCATTTGCGTATTTAATTTAATATTTTGATTCCATTTTTCTTGAAACTGAATCAAAATTTTTCAATCACTGGAAATAATAGGAATACAAAACCGGTCATTTCATAAACCAGTTATTTTGAACGGCTATAACGATCACGTTATACTGGCGTGGAAAAAAACCCATACAAGCGAAAACCCGTTGTTTCAACGATAACCGCCATCCCTACTTTCGACACGCGTACAAATTTGCAGACTGTCAATAATTCTCGAAATAGCTATACAGCAAGGTGAGCGAAACTCGCAGGACTAGTTCTTTTTCTCATCCAGTATCTAGCAGCTAGCAATTATTATTACCTTAGTGGTGACTGCTGAGAAGTTGTCTAGTGTTGTATTGACACGTAATCGCTTCACTTGCTTACATTCCTCGAGCGAAATCAATTGACAGCTCTCCGACAGCAACATTGCAGGTAATCCGCCGTATCGTTGGCTGCTGCTCCCGCTAGAAGAAATGCCGTTCAGGCTGCAAACGCTTGCCAGAAAGCGACGACTAACCGGTTAGTCTTGCTGAGTCAGCTGCAGATGTGTATCTCTAATATCGCAACCTTGCACTGCTGCCGTAATTCATTCTCTAACGACGGCTGCAGACTTTCTTTTTTGCTAGATGGAGTATAATAAGATTACAGATTGTATCATAAATTGTATCTACAGACAAGGCGCTCACTGTGTAACCGCTAAACTGCGCATTTCTTCCTTGATTTCAGAGGGAAAAGTGTATGAAGTGGAAACGTGGAGTGACTATCAGTGTGTCGCCAAAAGAGTTAGCACAGTTCTTACGAAACTGGAGCCGTATTCGGCTGAGGCGGTGTGGAAACCCGTACCACTGTCGTGATTTTGGCTGGGTCGGAGATTTTCTCCGCTCAGGGACTGGGTGTTGTGTTGTCCTAATCATCATCATTTCATCCCCATCGACGCGCAGGTCGCCGAAGTGGCGTCAACTCGAAAGACCTGCACCAGGCGAACGGTCTACCCGACGAGAGGCCGTAGCCACACGACATTATTTCTGTACAGTCACTTCATCGGTCTCCAAACAAAATTCGGCAAATTCTTCAGTAAAAAAGGAGCCCTCACCAACGTACCGATAACACCCTCTGTACCAAGCCCTTTCCTCCTCTGTCTTCTTTGCTCCCCTGCCTGTCTCTGCGTTTCTCCATCCCGTACGCTTTTTATCTCAGTAATCAGTGCACACTGTATTATGTTATTCTATTATTGACAACTACAAGGGTGGTTCGATAAGCTTGGTAAAAAAAGCAAGAAAATATTGTGTTGGCAGGAGAGCCAACACCGTGTTACAAGTGGAGGCCGAAATGCACGCGTTTTAGCTCACGCAGGCTGGCGTGAGGAGGGGAGGACTATACTGACGTGAGGTCTGGAACATGACAAGGAATGAGAATTCAGAAAGCGGACGTAATTAGTTTGATACTTAACTTTAATCCATTAATGATGAACGTTGCTCTTTACGGTACATGATTCACAATATTATCTGTTCAGAATACATTCTTGAAGAATATGGCGCCTTGCTAGGTCGTAGCAAATGACGTAGCTGAAGGCTATGCTAAACTATCGTCTCTGCAAATGAAAGCGTATGTAGACAGTGAACCATCGTTAGCAAAGTCGGCTGTACAACTGGGGAGAGTGCTAGGGAGTAGACTTGGCCACTGTTTCTATGTTTCGATACTGTGTATCGATACGTGGAACTCAGTGTTTCGGAATGGCTGTGGTTCACTGTTTCGAAACAGTCGTGTTTCATTCCGCCCCTGTCTCGGATAACCGCACCAGATTCGATCTCGAGCCAGACACAGAAACTGTATCGTTGTTTCAAAATAAGGCTGTTTCAGTCCACCTGTGCTTGGAACGGACTAATTGTATCGAAACAGTGATGTTTCATTCCGCTCTGTGTCGTACGAGATTCGGGCTCGGCACAGGTACTGAAACACAACATAACACTTCATGAAACACTTTCAAGAATGTCGAAATCTTTTTGACAAGCAATAGCATGAAGCTTAAGATATCCGAAAATAAAGCTTCGTTTCTAGCTGACTGTCCTATTACGAAATGGCGTAACATCTGTTTTATGAACACTAACCAAACAACAAAACAACGCATACTATTCACATTCAAAGTAATAAATATGTGAAAATCATTCGATTAAATTACACTTTTTTATAACATACGCTTCTCTTTTCATGTACAGTAATCATATTAAGAAACGCAAGTAAGCCTACAACATTTTGAATATAAAAAGGCGCAGAGTGACAGTTATAAATTTGATGTAGGTATAATTGCAAGTAATCTGTTTGACATATCACTGATAGTGTAATGGTGAACGGGAAGGGCTGGGAAGCATGGTGAATTTATAGTAACGGTTCGAAACACCTTGAAAGACAAAATTTTTTCTGTTATATTTTGTTATTTATTCGAATTATTTGGCGTTATTTGTGAGTCTATAGTCACTGTGCCTATTATCCACAATGATTCCCTTTGTGTGCATGCAAATTAGCAGGATGGGTATATTACCCATACTAACGGAATGTGGGAATCCCAGTAGCATATCCGTTGTTTACGCAGTTTGCTCCCACCTTCAGTTCCGTTCGTGGTGGTTGTTCTGTCTTCAGCTATGGCTGTCCTCAGCCAATTGAAAAGTATGACAGTCACACAATACGAAAGCAGCGCATTTGCTGCAGGAAATACGAAACTGCCAAGACGCCCAAGTGCAGCGCTCTCGCACCTCATTTGTGTTTATATGGACATACTTATACAGTAGAAATTCAAGATGATAAAATGTGTAGGTTTATTAGATTACAAAACACAAACTGTTTCACTGTTTCGAAACAGCCTATCGAAACATTACATCGTACTGTTTCATTTGTTTCGAAACAGTTATGTGTTTCAGTTTTCCCATCCCTACTGTCTCTCTGGACTAGACCTGCCGTGTGGCGGCGCTCGGTCTGCAATCACTGATAGTGGCGACCCGCGGCTCAGACGTATACTAACGGACCGCGGCCGATTTAAAGGCTACCACCTAGCAAGTGTGGTGTCTGGCGGTGACACCACAGAAAACATGTTTGTTTAGTGAACAATCCGCCTTACTTCTCCACATATTCGTCTTTAAGGGATATACATTTTGTCCAGGGATCCTCCAGCTTTTGCATCCCATCGGAAAAATAGGTTCCGACAAACTCTACTAAATACTCACTGACTACGACTATCACTCCCTCATTTGATGAAAATATTTTCCGAGCAAGCCAAGTCGGGGAAGAAATCACTTGCGGCTAAGTCTGGTGAATAGGATCGATGAGGAACCAAGTCAAAGCCCAACGCATGCTCTTTCGCCTTTGTTATCGCTGATGTGTGGGATGTGCAGTCCTGGTGAAAGAACACTTTTTTGCGTGCCAGCATGATAGGGTGTAGTTATGGTTCTGCCTTTTTCCAAGTAATCTATGAGGATTATTACTCGGGAATTCCAAAAAACAGTGGTCATAACCTAGCAGCTGACAAAATGGTCTTTGCCTACTTCGGTGCACTGTCACCAGCCATTGCCCACCGAATCGAGGATTCATCAGCAGTCACAAATCGGTGAAAAAATTTTGCAGACTGCGATTAAACTCGCCAGACGTTGTCTTGAAATGTAGTACCGGATCCACTTTTGGTCGACTGTAAGCAATCGCGGCACCAATCTCCAACAGAGCTACTTTAAATTCGTTTACTGAAGAGTAAATGGTCTTCCATAACGGCGCAGAGTTCGCATGACCTCTATCCAGTTCTGTTTTGATACGTGCGGCAGTCCAATCATTCAAATAAAAATGTTTAAACAGCACGAAACTCGGTTTCTTCTATTTTCAGTCGCAATCGACTATCTGACTAGTTCAGACGGTGTCAGCAATGAACTGTGCACTATATACTGTTGAAGTTCTTTATACGATCCTTAGAATACGCAAGCTTACCAAGCATGAAGGCGGAACAACGATTCTTTCATGGAAATTTACCAAACTTATTGAACCACACTCGTAGCTGCGCCCCGCGATTAAACAGTTATTTATAAAGATACGTTAATGTTGTAACACACTATCCACGTGTATGCGCCAACACAGAAATTCTCTTGGAGGCATTCAGGTGCGAGCCACTTGCGATCCAGCAAACCACGGGGCATCGGGAAAAAAAATCCCACCAAACTTTGAGACGATGTGAGAAGCTGATAAAATACTTGTCGATCACAACTTATTCGTTTACGTAAGGAAAGGAACTAATTTCTACGCTAAACTTAATGCATTTATTTAATAGTTAACTTTCATGGACGACGTTGGTACATCCCACGGGAACATCAGTCACGTTGACCATCCCGCGAAAACAGCGATTTTTTTTTTTTTTAAATAAAAGGTACCCTATGTGTTAATTCAGGTTTATGCTACCTCCATGCCAAAGTCCATCCAAATCCGTTCAGGCGCTTCAGCGTGATAGAGTAGCAAACATACTACCTCGACGGAGAAAACAAGGAAGAAATTTCTAGTTACATGCAGCGCCGAGTTTTGTAACATTCGTACGTCCAACAGTGTGTTATACCCTCCGAGTGTGTGCCTGTTACCAGCGGATACGCTCGCGTATTATAATGAAATCCCGCCTCACTGTAAGACTACCAGTTCTACATGTAAAGACGCGACGTCTCTGTGTCGTACAGCGTTTGAATGACACCGTCGTTTGCGAGCCTTCAACTGTCTCACAAGTTATAAGATACATCTGACGCACAGCGGCTAAAATGCAGCAGGGTTGTATGGAAGTGTGGATTAAATACTTCGAGGATTGTATAGGGATGGTACTTATTACGCTGAATCGTATTATGTAGCAGATATTAGAAAATAAAAGCACTTTGACAAATACTTCAAAAATACGATAAAGTGACCAAACCGACGAGTATAGAATGATGACATTAAAATCAATCAAGTGAAGCAGTCCTGCCTGCTCATAAGTATACGAGGTTCCAAAAGATGATAATGTTTACTGGAAGTGAGAAGAATAGCACCGAAACAAGGGTATATGGCTAAGATAAACAAAAAACACATTCCTCCAGAAATACAGAAAATTTTAAGAAAATCACTTGGACGGAATGGATGTGAAAGCTACACACTTGGGAGATAAATGTCCTTGGATAAGTGTTCCTCGGTTTTCTTGCCGCGACACATTTGTTTGTGTACTTACGCTTTCAACGACTTCCTCTGCCGTCACCGTCAGAAGTTAAGTGTCGTACTAATAGTCCGTGTAGTACTTCCCCATTTAGTAGACCGAATTACCTCCACGACGCTGCCAGGTTACCCAACAGCTCCGTAGTTATGACTGATTCACACACAGCCTACCTAGATGACGCACGCTGCGTGAACTGTCGTCCCCGTACACGAATGTACAAGAGCGTGTTGAAAAGTAATGCCTTCGACTTTTTTTGTGAAAACTCTTAAAGCTTTTTAAATACACCAAACATTATTAGTGTCCTAAATCTATATTTCATGTCTTACATGTCTGGCGCTGCAGTGAGTAAGATAGCGGTTTGTAACGTGATTACGTATGTCGGTGCGTGGAGAAATAGCGACCTGTAATCGAGTTTCAAATTCGAAGAGTTTGCCCACAGTCGCAAAACCCTCTTCTTCAGCATGACAATGTGAGACCACACACGAGCTCTGTGACATCTGCAATAACCCGACGCCCTGGGTTCCCTATGATCGATCACCCTCCACACGGTCCCAACTTGAGCCCATCCGATTTTCATCTATTTCCAAACCATAAAGAAAACCTCCGAGGACTTCACTTTGATAGGGATGAAGCGGTGCAAGAAGAGGTAAGATTGTGGCTCCGCAAAAAAGGCAAACATGCTCTTGTAAGTAAACTGGTCTCTCGTTAGGAGAAATGCGTCATCGTCAGGTTGACTATGTTGAGATATACATACGTAGACATGAAGAACAAAGTTGTAGAATGTTAATAATGTTTGTTTCAGTTGGAAAGCTTCAAGAGTTTTCACATGAAAAATTCGGAGGCTTTACTTTTCAGCACGCCTTCGTAAGATTCGACCAGAGGGAACGGAAAATAGATGTGGTGGAAAATGACCACGGCAAACTGAATGGATGAAAAGGCAAAACACGTCTAGTATTACAACTGGAAGTGAGGCAAGACAGAGGGGAAACAAAAAGGACAGTGGAATTTATAGGTCATGTCCTTAGACACAAAACTTTAATCGTAAATATATTTGAGGACATGGTATTGGGTACGTCGTAGAAGGAGGCTCGATGAAAATGAACTTCGAGTTTCGCATGAAACTGATAAGGTATACATACACCGACATCTGCGAAGGGGAATTGCTTTCATTTTACTACCAATTTCGGTCTTGCAATCTTCAGGGCAAAAATATCACCACAGCGTATATACAAGTTTACATAAGATTTCCAAATACGTCTCTGAAGTCAATCTGTGTGAAAAGTTCCTTAAAATCCCACTTGAGTAAAAACTTCGCTTTGCGACGACTTCGAACACTGAATAATATCCAAACGAACAGAATAAAGAACTATGGGGAAATCAGGTGATAGAACAGAACTACAGGACTCTGTTACCACATAGTGTAGCCTTTACCAAATAACTGAATGAAGGTTCGAACATCAGTTTTGTCTTTTGTACATACGGTGTCTGCAGCTTGCAAATTTTTGTATTTTCCCCCATTTAAATTCAGTCCGATACGCACTGCCATCGCATGGATATTGAAAAAAAAGTGCTTTAATATCCAACTGAAGCTTTTAATAGCAAGCTGTGACTTAATAAAATAAGACTACTGAAGACAGTCGAAGATTTTTTTTTTTTATTTAACGTTCAACGCAACAAATACGAAGGGTCTATGATGAGACTTTCTTTCGTTTGCGATCGATTCTAAGACGTACGTAGATTTACTGCATGATAAAATGACTTGTACCATGAAACCTGTACCTGACGTTGCTGAACGAAATGATAATAATAACGTTCTTTTCTTCTTCCTCTTTTTTCCAGTCGAATGCACTGTTCACAACACGCCCTGCTAATGTTGCTGGTCTGTTACAAGTAGCCAAGTACTGGCTGCGCTGTAATCGAGACTGGAACCGGATCGTACGCAGCCGACTGGCGGCTACTCCGCTAGCAATTAAGAGTAGATGGCCATGGCGCCGGCGCAATATAAACTTAATTTAATAAAAACTGGCAAAAATTACAAAAAATATAATTAACGGAATCATATTGCTTCTAGAACGATAATTAAAACATTATTAGTTCGAGGTAAACTCTGCCGACGCGTAGCAGGGCGATGCTCTGCGACTACTCCGCAATTTGCAGTAAGCCAACACACGTGGAGCGATTAAATTATGGAACGTTGCAAATGACGCGTAATACATTGCCGTGTTAATGCACGGTACGGTCACTGAAAATTTACTAACAGCAGGTGCTCTGCACATACGGGCAAAAATATGTTACTTTCGTGACAGTGAACGTATCGGTTGGTTAAGTCATCAGGGAAAACAATTCGTACCCATCGCTAATGAATGTAAAGGGTCAGGGCGGCAATTTTCTGTTCGCGCGTTTTTGATGCGGAATAACATTAAATGTCTCTTTTGCCAACAAACTCAAAAATTGCCGGCCGGTGTGGCCGTGCGGTTCTAGGCGCGTCAGTCTGGAACCGCGTGACCGCTACGGTCGCAGGTTCGAATCCTGCCTCGGGCATGGATGTGTGTGATGTCCTTAGGTTAGTTAGGTTTAAGTAGTTCTAAGTTCTAGGGGACTGATGACCACAGATGTCGAGTCCCATAGTGCTCAGAGCCATTATTTGAACTCAAAAATTCATCGTCTTCAGAACGGTACACGCGCTCGAGACCGCTGTTGTATTGGAGACATGTAGACGGTTCAAATCTCGGAACTTTAATGGTTATTATTTGGACGACAGGGGGAAGAGAGGTAGTTAGCTTAAAGTTCCTGACCGCTGGACTATGTGGTCGTTTCCGATGTCGATCTGTTCGTGGAATGGGAGGCGCGAAGCGGTGTGGCCCCCTTTGACGCTCTTGGCGAGTAATAGCCTACGTGTCCCATCACGTTTTTTCCACCCCTTAGTCATCACTTATCAACAACGCGAAGGCAACCGTTCAATGTACGGGGCGTTAAGGGCAGAGGGCCATGTAGTTACAAGAGACAGTACCGGACAAAACCACGAAAAAAAGTTTTCTGCTTACGTCGTTCGACGGTACATGACGGTTACTGCTGCTGAGTTGCTCTTCTGAACAGCATTCCAAACGATCAAATCAGATGCGTCTGTACCTCCGGTTTCTCGCACTTCAGGTACTTGGTCTATGCACGGCTCTGTTTATCGCTCACAAACAGTTCTGTAGTGACCGTTTTTCCAAGTTACTGCTATGTTAGTGACAATTTGTGAACAGTGACCAGGAGAGGCACGGAAATGAAGGCACCCCAGCGCATCACTATGAGACTGCCACGCCAGAAGAAAAAGATGACCACAACATTTACGAAAAGTCTATGTAACATCAGTATGGCCTTATTTTAAAATTGATTTTGTAATGCCATTTAGCCGGATGATGAGGTTTACCTCTAAAAAAATGTCGGTAAATAAATAAGTAATACAATAGTTTCCAATTGTGTGACTGGTAGCGATAATTAAAAAAAACCTTTACATATTACTTGAGACAGCCACGGTAGAAAAATAGTCAAAATGGCTTTAAATTCGTTTCACGAGTGTACCGCGAATATCAGGAATCCGGTAAAACATCAAATCTCCGACATCGCTGCGACCGGTAAAAGGTCCTGCAAGAACGGGACCAACGACGACTTAAGAGAATCGTTCAACGTGACAGAAGTGCAACCCTTCCTCAAATTGCTGCAAATTTCAATGCTGGGCCATCCAGTGTCAGCCTCCGTACCACTCAACGAAACATCATGGATATGGGCTTTCGGAGCAGAAGGCTGCACAACACAAAGCTTTACGCGTCGCCTGGACCCGTCAACACCGACATTGGACTGTTGACGACTGGAAACATGTTGCCTGGTCGGACGAGTCTCATTTGAAATAGTATTGAGCGGATAGATGTGAATCCATGGATCCAGTATGTCAGCTGGGGACCGTTCAAGCTGTTGGAGGCTCTTTAATGGTGTGGGGCATGTGCAGTTGGAATGATATGGGATCCCTGATACGTCTAGATACGGCTCTCTCTGATCACCTGCATCTGTTCTTGTCCATTCTGCATTTTGACGGACTTACGCAATTCCAGCAGTACTATGCGACACGCCACGCGTCCACAATTGCTACAGAGTGACTCCAGGAACACTCTTCTGAGTTAGCATTTCCGCTGATCACCAAACTCCCCAGACATGAACATTATTGAGCATATCTGCGATGCCCTGCGACGTGCTGTTCAGAAGGGGTCTCCAGCCCCTCGTACTCTTACGGATTTACGGACAGCCCTGCAAGATTCATGCTGTCAGTTCCCTCCAGCACTACTTCAAACATTAGGCGAGTCCATGCTACGCCGTGTTGCAGTTTCTTTGTCTCTTCGGTGTATAGTGATGAAGGTACAAACCCGCACGCATGTACGTACACAAACACACACACACACACACAAAGAAAGGAGAGAGAGAGAGAGAGAGAGAGAGAGAGAGAGAGAGAGAGAGAGAGAGAGAGAATTTAACAGTAATATTGCAGTAAATAGATGAGAATTTTTTTGCTTCACCCATAAAAGAGGCTGTACGGTTTTACACTTCTCTGATTAAAGTCTTGTTTTCTATACGTTTGAAAAATTCTGTTGCTGAACAGAAGCGTTGATGTAGTAACAATAATCTTAGGTTTCCACTAAAAACTGAGAATGATGGAACAATATTTATCTTATGTGGAACACTACTCTTTGTAGTGGAAGTTTTAAAAGCTTATGTTCTAAGTGATTTTAAATCGAACTTTCCTTCTGCCTTATACCATGACATAGACATTGAAATTTTTATTTGCGCATCCTACAGGCAGAACAACTTGGCTAGCGTATTGAGAAGGGAGCAAATCTACGTTTTAATAGCACTAACGCAGTAATTTTACACGTGTCCATTTACGCAAACAAAGAGTGTGATTTACGAGACAGATACAGCCGACAACTGCCGTTGGGGGATGCTGCGGTCGCAAATCACGATGAGAGGAGCACGTTCCGTGTGATGCAGCAGCTCATTTGCTAGCGTGCTCCAAACGTAATGGAAACCATGTCTGGCGTATTGACCGATGATAAACACGTCCCGTGTGAGGGTGGATTTGGGGAATCATGGAAAACGTGAGTTCGGATCGGTCGCTGGGGAACTGAACTTCCGTCCTCCCGAATGCGAGTCTGTTATACCATTGCCTAAGCCACCTTGCTCGGCAATGTGGATGTCGGTGAGACATTAATCTAAATTTCTTGAACTTCTAGACTGGTTCAGGACAAGAAAAAGAGCAGAACAGCCTCAGACCAGACGGAAGAATGATGACACTATAAGAGAGGAAACAATACCGTTCTTTATGGCCACTCAGTGGGTAATCACTAATGTAGAACTCAGCAGTGGAAATGGCAAGCCAGTACATCTATGCCAACGCAACTTCCAGTCTGCTTTCGAGAGAAAGGTAACACCTACACTTAGGAATAGGTTTCTTTATCTAGCGGCTAATTATGTACTAGTTGCTCTGACTGTTAGAAAATCACGAGCTATTCCATTCGCGTCGGTACGACTACGCTGGGAAAAGACAGTAACGCCAACCCTAGAGCACAATAATCTCGCAGCTGCCGCTGGCGCAATCACAGTGCGTGGGTTAATAATACAGTAGCGCAAGCTGTTTTTATAGTCGGGAAACGTGACAGCGAACACGATCTCGATCCAGGTTGCTTACCTGTAGCGCGCACACTCCAGTACCGTGATAGCAACAGCTACGTAAATCGCTACTGCATTTGAGGGCATTACCTCACCGAGTCCCCTGTCCACCTCATCGTAGGCCTATATTTATGATGTTGTTGTTGTTGTGGTCTTCAGTCCTGAGACTGGTTTGATGCAGCTCTCCATGCTACTCTATCCTGTGCAAGCCTCTTCATCTCCCAGTACCTACTGCAACCTACATCCTTCTGAATCTGCTTAGTGTATTCATCTCTTTGTCTCCCTCTACGATTTCTACCCTCCACGCTGCCCTCCAATACTAAATTGGTGATCCCTTGATGCCTCAGAACATGTCCTACCAACCGATCCCTTCTTCTGGTCAAGTTGTGCCACAAACTTCTCTTCTCCCCAATCCTATTCAATACTTCCTCATTAGTTATGTGATCTACCCATCTATGATATCTATGATAATTAACTTTATAACAGAAGTTACTGGGTGAAACTGTTTGTTTTACCGGACTAGTTTCGGGAGTTGTTCATCACCAATGGTACCTTCGGTCTTTCTTGTTATCTCTGATCGTGTATTTTGGTATGAGAGAACATTTTATCCTGTCTGAGAGTAATAAGAAGTTGTTTAGATACCGCTGATGATGGGCAACACCCTAAACTAATCCGCTAAAAACTACTATCAACAAGCAGACCGTATCAAACAATTACTTATTAATATTTACAATTTCTACAAGCTGCAGAAGACATCATATATCGGGTGTTTCTGTAAGAGCGTCCAACAATGCAACAGGACATAGAGAATGCTCCATTAAACAATTTGATTGGGGAACATTGGATCGGAGAAGCCAGCTTAAGCAGATATGGAAGTAAACTTGTCTTACTGTTTTCCAGCTTATTTACAGCTAACATGTGTACAGGTTTATAAAAAAAAAATGGTTCAAATGGCTCTAAGCACTATGGGACTAAACATCTGTGGTCATCAGTCCCCTAGAACGTAGAACTACTTAAACCTAACTAACCTAAGGACACCACACACATCCATGCCCGAGGCAGGATTCGAACCTGCGACCGTAGCAGTCGCGCGGTTCCGGACTGAGCGCCTAGAACCGCTAGACCACCGCGGCCGGCACAGGTTTATACGCACTGTGCTGTTTATACAGGGTGTTACAAAAAGGTACGGCCAAACTTTCAGGAAACATTCCTCACACACAAATAAAGAAAAGATGTTATGTGGACATGTGTCCGGAAACGCTTAATTTCCATGTTAGAGCTCATTTTAGTTTCGTCAGTATGTACTGTACATCCTGGATTCACCGCCAGTTGCCCCAATTGAAGGAAGGTAATGTTGACTTCGGTGCTTGTGTTGACATGCGACTCATTGCTCTACAGTACGTAGCATCAAGCACATCAGTACGTAGCATCAACAGGTTTTGTAGTTCAGTGCAATGTTTACAAATGCGGAGTTGGTTCTCAAAATGGTTCAAATGGCTCTGAGCACTATGGGACTCAACTGCTGAGGCCATTAGTCCCCTAGAACTTAGAACTAGTTAAACCTAACTAACCTAAGGACATCACAAACATCCATGCCCGAGGCAGGATTCGAACCTGCGACCGTAGCGGTCTTGCGGTTCCAGACTGCAGCGCCTTTAACCGCACGGCCACTTCGGCCGGCTAATGCGGAGTTGGCAGATGCCCATTTGATGTATGGGTTAGCACGGGGCAGTAGCCGTGGCGCGGTACGTTTGTATCGAGACAGATTTCCAGAACGAAGGTGTCCCGACAGGAAGACGTTCGAAGCAATTGATCGGCGTCTTAGCGAGCACGGAACATTCCAGCCTATGACTCGCGACTGGGGAAGACCTAGAACGACGAGGACACCTGCAATGGACGAGGCAATTCTTCGTGCAGTTGACGATAACCCTAATGTCAGCGTCAGAGAAGTTGCTGCTGTACAAGGTAACGTTGACCACGTCACTGTATGGAGAGTGCTACGGGAGAACTAGTTGTTTCCGTACCATGTACAGCGTGTGCGGACACTATCAGCAGCTGATTGGCCTCCACGGGTACACTACTGCGAATGGTTCATCCAACAATGTGTCAATGCTCATTTCAGTGCAAATGTTCTCTTTACGGATGCGACTTCATTCCAACGTGATCAAATTGTAAATTTTCACAATCAACATGCGTGGGCTGACGAGAATCCGCACGCAATTGTGCAGTCATGTCATCGACACAGATTTTCTGTGAACATTTGGACAGGCATTGTTGGTGATGTCTTGATTGGGCCCCATGTTCTTCCACCTACGTTCAATGGAGTACGTTATCATGATTTCATACGGGATACTCCACCTGAGCTGCTAGAACATGTGCCTTTACAAATACGACACAACATGTGTTTCATGCACGATGGAGCTCCTGCACATTTCAGTCGAAGTGTTCGTATGCTTCTCAACAACAGATTCGGTGATCGATGGATTGGTTGCGGCGGACCAATTCCATGGCCTCCACGCTCTCCCGACCTCAACGCTCTTGACTTTCAGTTAATGGGGCATTTGAAAGCTCTTGTTTACGGAACCCCGGTACCTAATGTAGAGACTCTTCGTGCTCGTATTGTGGACGGCTGTGATACAATACGCCATTCTCCAGGGCTGCATCAGCGCATCAGGGATTCCATGCGACGGAGGGTGGATGCATGTATCCTCGGTAACGGAGGACATTTTGAACATTTCCTGTAACAAAGTGTTTGAAGTCACGCTGGTACGTTCTGTTGCTGTGTGTTTCCATTCCATGATTAATGTGATTTGAAGAGAAGTAATAAAATGAGCTCTAACATGGAAAGTAATCGTTTCCGGACACATGTCCACATAACATATTTTCTTTGTTTGTGTGTGAGGAATGTTTCCTGAAAGTTTGGCCGTACCTTTTTGTAACACCCTGTATAGGGTGTTTCCGTAAGAGCGTCCAAAAATGTAGCAAGACAAAGAGAATGCTCCATTGAACAATTTGAGTGGGGAACAGTGGATCGGAGAAGCCAGCTTAAGGAGATATGGAAGTAAACTTGTCTGCCGCTTTGTCTGGCATTACTGTTTTCCAGATTATTTACAGCTAACATGTGTACAGGTTTATACGTACTATGCTGTTTATACACATGTAGACACTTTATTTCCTGCAAGGAAACAAAGAGGACGTGCCTGATTACTAGGAAGTCATGGTTATTAGGAAGTCATTTACTTATCCATACGGCGGCTCCTGTCGTGTCGTATTTACATCGCCCCATGACAGAACGTGCTATGATTCAACGACAGACCCATTCACTACAGTACAATGATGGAGCAGTATCAGAATTCACTCATATGCACCTTGTGTATGCGGAAGAACGTTCCAGTGTTCTCGCTGCTGAAAGGCTGTACAGGAAACGAACAGGCATTATCGGTCATGACGAGTGTTTATTTCTCTCGATCGGGGATTGCGAGAGCCTGTGTAATGTCCCCACAGCAAATACCCTCTACCACGCACCAATTAATCATTTTCAATCAAATCATCCACATTCATTCACTTTGGTAAAAGTTATCTGATCTGATTTTCTCGTAATATATGCGGCGACAGCTCGTCGACGCCAAAGTATTTTCTAGTGCAGTTATTCTTTGAAATAACAGAGATGCATATATGCATTCTCCATGGTTGTTGGAGTGGTAACTAGGACAGCTTCTGGAGCAGCTGTTGAAGGATTGACGTGTTTCTGAGAGATACCTATTCTGCTTTTCTTCTCGCTAAAGCGAGCCAATTAACTTTTGTGCCGCTAGCGGTTTGTTTTGAAGAGAAAGAGATTGTAAAAGGAAAATAATTAAGGCGTGGAATCACCGGAGATCTGGACATGTAATGGAGATGGATTGAATACACAATTTCCTCCATACATAAGGTTTGTGACTTTTTTGTTTTTGATTGAATGAACGAATGAGTTTTTTCTGAATCGTTTGTTGATCACGTTGGCCCTGTAATTAGTGGAGAAGTTTCAGCTGTGTCCAAGAGAGCCTGCAATCACTGAGTCTGTGTTAAACCGTCCAAAAAGGCTTCGTACACATCTGGAATTCGCAATCTTTCGTAAAAGGAACAAATTGTCCAAACGATTGATTCTCCCGACTGACTGCAGTGTTTAACAGTAATAATAAATGTAAAGATCTCTTACAGCAAGCCAGCCGCTGATTACCAAGACGAAGGACGCCACCAAAGATTCTATTTGGCTGATTCTTTTAATCACTATATCACGTAATGAAACCTTATATTAAAAACTATATATATAGATAAAGGAGAGAGAGAGAGAGAGAGCGAATGAAAATAGAGATAATACTAATAATCCTCCATTAGTCTAATTTTTCGCCTGTCTTATCACGGATCAGCCGAGAACTGGGAGGGCCTTACTTTACTGTATAGACTTACGTGTGAAGGTGATCTTAAAGACAACAGATACACGTCTATACAGACAAGACATTACACAGAGATAGCGGATAGCTGCATTGATCATGTATTCTTAGATTAAAGAGACGGCAACTTATTATTCGAACATTAAAATGTTAAACCTGGTTCACTAGAAATAACGCGGGACCTGACAACATGAGTACCACTCGCACTCCAGATTTTGGGAGGTGGTGCTGGAACGTGTTGCAGCGGTGCCCACTACAACTACTCGCCGTGTTGCACTTGAAATAGACGCTGCACGTACTAGCGTGTGACGTTCTCCACGAACAACTATTACGCCCGTGTCATCCACAACAACCCCATGCAATGCTTGTGACTGACTTTGCGCCAAGGATCGCATTGTGTCAGTGCTTGCTCCAACAACGAATTGATCGACCAGATTTTCTCCGAATCGTGTTGTTTACTGACGAGGCCTCATTTGATCGTGAAGGTCTTTCGAACAGCAGGAATGTGTGGGATTAGAAAAGCCCTCTCGCTCTAGTAGAGTTACACCATCAAGTACGTTTTGCTGTGAATATCTGGACCGGCATTGTAGGGGAGCCGGCAAGGGTGGCCCAGCGGTTCTAGGCGCTACAGTCCGGAACCGCGCGACCGCTACGGTCGCAGGTTCGAATCCTGTCTCGGGCACGGGTGTGTGAGATGTCCTTAGGTTAGTTAGGTTTAAGTAGTTCTAAGTTCTAGGGGACTGATGACCTCAGAAGTTAAGTCCCATAGTGCTCAGAGCCATTATAGGAGACAATTACATTGGGCCATATCGAATACACGGCGGTCTGAATGGCCACATGTACTTGAGGTTCGTGCAAAGAGTTCTACCTGGGTTGCTGGAGAACTTAACCTTGACTGTTCGTGGGAGAATGTGGATACAACATGACGGTGCACCGCCTCACTTCAGTGTAAATGTTCGCAACAATCTCAGTGCTGTATTCTCTGGTCTCTGAATTGGAAGGGGAGGTCTTATTCCATGACCTGCAAGGTCACCTTACCGGAATCCCCTCCATTATTTCCTATAGGGATATATAAAGCCACTTACAATGACACCCCAGTGGATACAGAGATGGAATTAGTTGCCAGAGTTGTAGCTGCCTGTGATTTACTTCGAAACACACCAGGGATATTTGTCAGGGTGCCTCAGAATCTTGTTCGCTGATGTCACGCTTGCATTGAGGTCGACGGTCGTCACTTTCAGCACATTTTGTTAAGACACAAAACAAATCGTACATTCATTGTGTCAATGATGGTATTTGCAGTTAACTGTGACTAATGTAAATGAAATGTACACAGTAATGTGATTTTAGTCCTATTATCTCCATAAGCTGGCTTCCCCGACCCCAAATTGTTCAGTGCAGCATCCTCTCCATCCTGTAAATTTTTTGGGCGCTCTTACGGAAACACCGTGTATACTACTGGCCATTAAAATTGCTACACCAAGAAGAAATGCAGATGATAAACGGGTATTCATTGGACAAATATATTATACTAGAACTGACATGTGATTACATTTTCACGCAATTTGGGTGCATTGATCCTGAGAAATCAGTACCCACAACAACCACCTCTGGCCGTAATAACGGCCTTGGTACCCCTGGGCATTGAGTCAAACAGAGCTTGGATGGCGTGTACAGGTACAGCTGCCCATGCAGCTTCAACACGATACCACAGTTCATCAACAGTAGTGACTGGCGTATTGTGACGAGCCAGTTGCTCGGCCACCATTGACCAGACGTTTTCAATTGGTGAGTGATCTGAAGAATGTGCTGGCCAGGGCAGCAGTCGAACATTTTATTTATCGAGAAAGGTCCGTACAGGACCTGCAACATGCGACCGTGCATTAGCCTGCTCAAACATAGGGTTTCGCAGCGATCGAATGAAGTGTAGAGCCACAGGTCGTAACACATATGAAATGTAACGTCCACTGTTCAAAGTGCCGTCAATGCGAACAAGAGGTGACCGAGACGTGTAACCAATGGCATCCCATATCATCACGCCAGGTGATACGCCAGTATGGCGATGACGAATACACTCTTCCAATGTGCGTTCACCGCGATGTCGCCAAACACGGATGCGACCATTACGATGCTGTAAACAGAACCTGGATTCATCCGAAAACATGACGTTTTGCCATTGGTGTACCCATGTTCGTCTTTGAGTACACCATCGCAGGAGCTCCTGTCTGTGATGCAGCGTCAAGGGTAGCCGCAGCCATGGTCTCCGAGCTGATAGTCCATGCTGCTGCAAAAGTCGTCGAACTGTTGGTGCAGATGGTTGTTGTCTTGCAAACGTCCCCATCTGTTGACTCAGGAATCGAGACGTGGCTGCGCGATCCGTTACAGCCATGCGGATAAGATGCCTGTCATCTCAACTGCTAGTGAGAGGCCGTTGGGATCCAGCACGGCGTTCTATATTACCCTCCTGATCCCACCGATTCCATATTCTGCTAACAGTCATTGGATCTCGACCAACGCGAGCAGTAATGTCGCGATACGATAAACCGCAATCACGAGAGGCTACAATTGGACCTTTATCAAAGTCGGAAACGTGATGGTACGCATTTCTCCTCCTTACACGAGGCATCACAACAACGTTTAACCGGGCAACGCCGTTGAACTGCTGTTTGTGTATGAGAAATCGGTTGGAAACTTTCCTCATGTCAGCACGTTGTAGGTGTCGCCACCGGCGCCAACCTTGTGTGAATGCTCTGAAAAGCTAATCATTTGCATATCACAGCATCTTCTTCCTGTTGGTTAAATTTCGCGTCTGTAGCACATCATCTTCGTGGTGTAACAATTTTAATGGCCAGAAGTGTATTTACAGTGGGCAGTATGGGCCCCAAGGCACACCCTTCTGGTACTCCTGAAATTACTTGTCTGTCTGACGACATCGCCCCGTGAAGAACAACGCTTGGAGTTCAATTTACAAAGTAACTGTTAATGCAACGAAAAGTAAACTTTTACTAGCGATAAGTGATAAACACGCGAGGGAATACTGACCCCACGATAATCTTACATTGACGAAAGGCAACCGGTGTTTATAGCGTCGTAGATTTAGATAAAAGCGTTTGCTAATGTTGACAGCAACAACACTTTTGAAATCCTGAAGTTATCAGGGATAAAATACCGAGAGCGAAAGTTCATCTGTCAGTCGTTCATAAACCAGACTGCATTTATTAAAAGTCATAGGAAAAGAATGGGAGGCAGTGACAGGGCAGGATGTGAGACGGGGTTGTGGCTTTTCCTACACGTTAATCAATCTGAACAGACAGCAAACATTAATGGAAACAAAAGAGAAATCTGGAAAGAAAATTAAAATTCAAGGAATATAAATTTCAAAGTCAGCCGATGTAGTTCTAATTCTGACAGAAACGGGAAAGGACTATCAGTAGCAACTGAACGCAATGGACAGAGTCTTGAAAACAAGTTATAAGATGAATATTAATAAAACTAAAGCAAAGTAATGGACAGTAGTGGAATTAAGGTATCCAAGAAAAAAAACGCACTACGAGTAATACAGGAGTTTTTCTATTTGAACAGCAACGTGGCAACGTCAGAAGTATACAGGATATAACTGCAAACTGGCAACAGAAAGGATAATGTTTTATAAAAATATATTTGTAACATCGCACGTAAATTTCTTAGACACTCTGTTATGAAAATGTCTGAAGTGAACGCTGTATGGAAGATAAACAGTACAGACGAGATGAGAATAGAAGCTTTTGAAATGTGGTGCCACATAAGAACCCGGAAGTTTAGATGGGTAGATTAGGTAACTAATGGAGGGGCGCTGAATAGAACTGCCAAGGAAAGAGCATTACGGCACAACTCGGCTAAAAGAAGCGATAAGTTGATAGGACACATCTTAAAGCTTCAAAACAAAACCTCCGTCCGAACAGGCCTTGAAAGCGCCACGGTACGATTGACTACCGTGTCGTCCTCAGCGGACAGAGGTCACTTGATGAGGATATAGATGGGCATGTGGTCAGCTAGTTAGTTAATCAGTTAATTACATGTTTTATAGATCATCTGAACGTTTCTTTTATCTAAATGATGTGGAGCGAGTCAGTTTACACGACTTGCATACATGATTAGTGTTAACATTAATAAACACATTACCATTTTATACCTGTCAATGTAGCTTCACCTACAAAAAAGTTTTTTGGATTTTTTATGGCTACCAGTTTTTAACTAGAATTTCGTCAGTGGAATAGAAGGAGCTACCAAGGGAAATGATTTTAAATCAGGCTTAAAAATTGCTTCGACACCCGTCAAAATTTTATGTTATTGAGCAAATGAACAAAAATGCTTATTGCTGCAAACTGAACTCCTCTCTCAGCCACTGACAGCTTTAACGATTGTTAATTAAGGTCATTTTTCCCTCTAGTGTTGTGGGTAAATGCATTAATGTTCTTCTCAAATTGTGATGGATTATTTATGATGAATATCATTAGCGGAAATATGTGTTGCGACGGGGCAGTTAAAATGCCTACCTCCTTGAAGAGGTACCTACATGACGTCCGTGGGTGAACACCACATATTATTCTTACTGCTCGCTTTTGTGCAATCAATACTTTCTATGTAAAGAATTATCTTAAACAATTATTCCATACATTATTCAGTGGAAATATGCGAAATATGTCAGGAGGTTGATACGTTTGTTTCCAGGAATAGCAATTATTCAATGAACAAAAGCAGCTGCTGACTCCTGCTCATGTGCTACGTCAGTTGTTGGAGTGACTACTTATTGTAAAGAACTGAAGGTAGTGTGGTTTCTCAATATTTAGGGACGGTCCATTTTCAAAGAAGCACGTAATTATTCTTTGGAAAATATCGTATACTAACTCTCCTGTTGCTTTCTCTCTAGTGGGATTTATAATAACACTAGTATCGGCAGCAAAATGTATCAGTTTTACTTGTTGAATGCTAAGTGGATGGTTAAAAATGTTCAAATGTGTGTGAAATCTTACGGGACTTAACTGCAAAGGTCATCAGTCCCTAAGCTTACACACTACTTAACCTAAATTATCCTAAGGACGAACACATAAACACCCATGCCCGAGGGAGGACTCGAACCTCCGCCGGGACCAGCCGCACAGTCCATGACTGCAGCGCCTTAAACCGCTCGGCTAATCCCACGCGGCTAAGCGGATGGTTATTTACCTATAAAAGGAATAGGTGTGGACCGAAAACTGAACCCTGTGGGGCTCCCTTTGCGATTTAAACGTAGTCATTAAAAATTTCTACCTTTCCGACAGTAATTATTAAGCAGAACCTCCTTTTGCTCTCCCAGCCGTTGTAATTTTTCGTGATCGGAGTCGCAACATTCCAGTCAAGTAGCACCTCAGTTTGCCTCAGAAGGACTGAGTACACCCAGCTTGCCAACAACGCTCGGCATACCCGGACGGTCACCCATCCAAGTGCTAGCCAAGCGCGACAGCGCTCAACTTTAGTGACTTGACGGGAACCGGCGTTACCACTTTGGCATTAAAGCTTCAACAAACAATTTTTTAATGGGAGAGGGGGGGGGGGGGAGTGTGAGCGAGTATAATCTATACAGAGAGCGCAACGCTCGAATACGGTTGATGCAGTCTGCAGTACTACAAGAGAGACTTACAGAGGATAGGTTTGCGCGGAGAGCTGCATCAAACCGGACTGTACACTACAACAACACAGCCGGTGGTAAACAGTCCTGTAACTGCGCAGTTGAAGTCGTTTACGTTTTAATGCACAAGCGACCGGTTTTAGAGTGCGGCACCGCTGCCCGATAACGGGCGGACAAATCCCGAAGAATGCAGATACACTTGCGAGCGGTCCAAAGCACAGCCGGATTAAGAGGTCAGCTCGCCGCCGGCCGGCCCTGCGTGCCGATAATCTCCCATTTGGCGCAGTCACGGCAGAGCGCCGCCCAAATCAGTACTGCAAATGGAAACGCGCGGCTCAGCAGCACATGTTTCGCACTTTGTCTCTTCCTCGCTTAATAGGACGAGCAAATGTTTGTCGCAAATGATCTGTTACGGCCGTCCAAGTACGCCAAGATACTAAACGACACATAACGAATTATTGGAGACGCTGGGTGTTAGGGCTGTTCTGAGATGTAGACACAGAGGAGAAAATCATGGCGGGTGGCGTCGAACCAGCAACAACAAAGTAATAAACTGAGCACTTCGTGGCAGACTGTATTCTCGGCCACGACTCGAAACCAGAACCTTAGCTTCCAAGGACAATGCTCTTACTGAGTGTGCTACATTTTGTTTTTACTGAAAGTCATTCATTCTGATGAAATAAAAAGAAACTACAATGTTATACTAATGCTGATGGATAAACGTAAACGAAAACTTAGTCTATGGGTCCTGGCGGAGCTACCAGTACCGACCGACCGCCATGTCATCCTCCGACAAAGGCGTTATGGGACGCGATATGGGACTGCAACTGGCAGTTGTGATCTGGAACAGCTATTATTCGCTCAAGCATCATCAGTTCATATCACGAGGCTAAGTGCATCCCGTTCCACTCTTCCCAGCAATAAAAAATCCCTGGTAACACCGGGAATCGAACCCGGATCCTCCGAATAGCAGTCAGCTGTGTTATTGGCATGGACACGGACACGGACGATGTCGATGGACAGCTTAACCATTATCACCATACCTTTCGAAAATGGTTCAAATGGCTCTGAGCACTATGGGACTTAACAGCTATGGTCATCAGTCCCCTAGAACTTAGAACTACTTAAACCTAACTAACTTAAGGACAGCACACAACACCCAGCCATCACGAGGGAGAGAAAATCCCTGACCCCGCCGGGAATCGAACCCGGGAACCCGGGCGCGGGAAGCGAGAACGCTACCACACGACCACAAGATGCGGGCTCATACCTTTCAAAAAATGGCTCAAATGGCTCTAAGCACTATGGGACTTAACATCTGAGGTCATCATTCCCCTACTTAAACCTAACTAAACTAAGGACATCACACACATCCATGCCCGAGGCAGGATTCGAACCTGCGCTCGTAGCGGTTGCGCGGTTCCAGACTGTAGCGCCTAGAACCGCTCGGCCACCCTGGCCAGCCTGAGCTAAGAGACGACCAAAACTGTGAGAAATAACCGTAGAAATCAATGTGCGATGTACGGCAAACGTATCCATTAGGAGAAGTGTGCGGTGACATTTGGCGTTAATGGGCCATAGCAGCAGACGACCAACGCGAGTGCCTTTGCTATCATCACGTTGTCGCCTGCAGCGCCTCTCCTAGGCTAAAGACCATATCGGTTGGACCAGCCGGAAAACCGTGGCCTGGTCAGACGAGTCTCGATTTCAGATGGGAGGGCAAGAGATGATGGTAGGGTTCGAGTGTAGCGCAGACCCGACGAAGCCAAGGACCTATGTTGTCAACAGAGTACTGTGCAAGGTGCTGGTGGCTCCATATTAGAGTGAGCTGTGATTACGTGGAATTGACTGGTTCCTCCGGCTCAAATGAACCGATCACTGACTGGAAGTACGAGGTGCATTCGAGTTCTAAGGCCTCCGATTTTTTTTCTCCGGACTGGAAAGAAATAGAAACATGCGTATTGTTTTAAAATGATGCCGCGTTCATTGTCAATATGTCCCAGAGATAGCAGCACCGTACGGCACATGGAATTTTACCGCCAGCGGCGAGAATGAGAACTGTTTTAAATACTTAAAATGGCAACGTTTTCCTTACTTGAACAGCGTCCAATCATTCGTTTTCTGAATTTGCGTGGTGTGAAACCAATTGAAATTCATCGACAGTTGAAGGAGACATGTGGTGGTGGAGTTATGGATGTGTCGAAAGTGCGTTCGTGGGTGCGACAGTTTAATGAAGGCAGAACATCGTGTGACAACAAACCGAAACAACCTCGGGCTCGCACAAGCTGGTGTGACGACGTGATCGAGAAAGTGGAGAGAATTGTTTTGGGGGATCGCCGAATGACTGTTGAACAGATCGCTTCCAGAGTTGGCATTTCTGTGGGTTCTGTGCACACAATCCTGCATGACGACCTGAAAATGCGAAAAGTGTCAATCAGGTGGGTGCACGAATGCTGACGAACGACCACATGGCTGCCCGTGTGGCATGTTGCCAAGCAACGTTGACGCGCAACGACAGCATGAATGGGACTTTCTTTTCGTCGCTTGTGACAATGGATGAGACGTGGATGCCACTTTTCAATCCAGAAACAAAGCGCCAGTCAGCTCAATGGAAGCACACAGATTCACCGCCACCAAAAAAATTTCGGGTAACTGCCAGTGCTGAAAAAATGATGGTGTCCATGTTCTGGGACAGCGAGGGCGTAATCCTTACCCATTGCGTTCCAAAGGGCACTATGGTAACAGGTGCAACCTACGAAAATGTTTTGAAGAACAAATTCCTTCCTGCACTGCAACAAAAACGTCCGGGAAGGGCTGCGCATGTGCTGTTTCACCAAGACAACGGACCCGCACATCGAGCTAACATTACGCAACAGTTTCTTCGTGATAACAACTTTGAAGTGATTCCTCATGCTCCCTACTCACCTGATGATGGTTCAGATGGTTCTGAGCACTATGGGACTTAACATCTGTGGTCATCAGTCCCGTAGACTTAGAACTACTTAAACCTAAGGGCATCACACGCATCCATACCCGAGGCAGGATTCGAACCTGCGACCGTAGTGGTCGCGCCGTTCCGGACTGAAGCGCCTAGAACCGCTCGGCCACCGTGGCCGGCCTACTCACCTGACTTGGCTCCTAGTGACTTTTGACTTTTTCCAACGATGAAAGACACTCATCGTGGCCGCACATTCACCAGCTGTGCTGCTATTGCCTCAGCGGATTTCCAGTGGTCAAAACAGACTCCTAAAGAAGCCTTCGCCGCTGCCATGGAATCATGGTGTCAGCGTTGTGAAAAATGTGTACGTCTGCAGGGCGATTGCGTCGAGAAGTAACGCCAGTTTCATCGATTTCGGATGAGTAGTTAATTAGAAAAAAAATCGGAGGCCTTAGAACTTGAATGCACCTCGTCGTTATGTTCGGCTACTTGGGACACAATTTCCAGCCATTCATACACTTCAAGTTCCCAAACAACACTGTAATTTTTGTGGATGACAACTCGCCATGTCATGGAGCCACAGTTGTCCTCGATCTCCTTGAAGAACATTGTGGCTATTCAAACGGATGATTTGGCCACGTAGATCACCCGATATGAATCCCATCGAACATTTCTGGGGCATAATCGAGAGATCCAGTTCGTGCACCATTTCCTGCATGGGCAACAGATTAGCTATAGAGGGAGCATCGGTCAATATTTTTGCAGGAGACTTGCAACAACTTGATGAGTCCATGCCACGACGGGTTTCTGATCTACGCTGGGCAGGAAATTAGGGGGTATTTCATGACTTTTGACATCTCAGTGTGTATTACACTCTCATACATAACTTTCAATTTTCTTTGTACCTATATAAGATTTTATCATCCTTCGTGCTTCAGCGAGAGAGCGTGCTGGTGGTCATCATTATTTTAGTCCGTATCCTGTCAAAGCAGTAGCTGAGAAGGGAGCGAAACCGGGCTGTAACCTATACCCGATGTTACTCAATCTGCACAGTGAACAAGCAGCGAAAAAAACCAAGGACACATTTGGAGAGAAGATTAAACTTGAGCGAGAAGAAATAAAAACACTGAGGTTTGCCAATGACATTGTAATTCCGTCAGAGAAAGCGAAGAACGCTGAAGAACCGTCGAACGGAATGGATAGCGTCTTGAAAAGATGTTATGAGCACCAATAAAAGTGAAACAACTGTAATGAAATGTAATTCAATTAACTCAGGCGACGGTGATGTATTTAGATTTGGAAACTAGGCACTAAAGGTACTAATGAGTTCTGCTGTTTTGGCAGCACAGTAACTGACAACGGCGTAAGCAGATACGATATAAAATCTAAATTATCTGTAACGCGAACAGCATTTTTGGAAAAGAGGAGTGTGCTAACACCGAATGTAAATTTAAGCGCTAGGATGTCTTTTTCTGAAGGCATTTGTCTGGAGTGTAGACTTGTATGAAAGTGAAATATGGACGATAGAAAAATGCTCAAACTTAGATGGGTAGACTGAATAACTAATAAGGAGGTACTGAATTGGGTAAAAAATAATTTTATGACACAACTCGTCACCCTGAGTCGCATCCTGGAACATCATGGAATAGCGAGTTTGGTAACCGAGGGAAGTCTGGGGAGTAAGAACTGTAGAGGGAGACCAAGGCTTGAATACAGTAATCAGGTTCAGAAAGATGTAGCCTGCTGGAGTTAAGAAGCCGGTACAGTCTGGAAAGGTTCATCGAACTGTCTTCCGACTGAAGAACACAACAACAACGGCAAAAACAACAACCTCTCGAAAGCCATAAGCACACAATTGTGTACTGGCAGTTCATAGTTAGCTCCTAGATAAGATTTTTGACTTTTGTGTTGCAATGCCAGTAATTCGATAAATTCCTATAAGTACGCTCGGCTTTGGCGAGAAAAATGTGAAATGACCGAGAAGCCAGACATAGTCATTGTAGTTCCAATCAGCCCCAAAACACTGTCGAAGTTTATCGTCTTTATGGCGGTTCCCACGGAGAAAGAGTTTTACAAATGCTTACAACTTACTTCCTGTGGTAGGTGTGTGCCATATACGCTTCAACACCTGAGGGGGTCAGTTTACTTTAAATTTCTTAGCTATCCAGGCACGACTAACGACTCGTCCTCATGGCTTTAGTTCTGCCAGTACGTCTTACCTGTCCCCCACTTTCCAAACTTCACAGCTGCTGTTCCCCTTGCAAGAGAGCTAGCGCCGCAAGGGATACAGGAGAACTTCTGTGAAGTTTCGAAAACAGGAGAAATTGGAGCGAGGTATTAGCATAGGTGCAGGTGTGAGGGCGGGCAGTGAGTCGTGCATGGACAACTCAGTGAGTAAGAGCACTGCTTGGGAGAGGTTCCAGGTTCGATTACCACTCCGGTCCCCAGTTTTACTCACAAGGGGAGGCCGCCAATTGTGAAATTCAGATTCGATTCATACGGCGCATAATAAAAGCTCATGGCCAGAGGTGTAATGTGGCAAAGCACCAAGATGCACTTCTCAGCCGTTGTCGAGAAAATCGACAGTTAAAAGAAACCGTTGCGGTGAAATACTCTCGACGATTAGTAATTTTCTACAGCGTCGTGGCGCAGCGGTAAGCGCTCGGGTTCGTAATCCGAAGGTCGCCGGATCGAATCTCGCGCCATGCAATTTTTTTTATTATTAGTTTTTTGTAATTCAAATATATATATATATATATATATATATATATATATATATATATATATATATATATATATATAAATGAATTGCTTATGCATGTTGGTGAAGGCGGATCGCTCTCCAATTGTACCGCCTCCATTTTTCCGTTTTTTTTAACAGGGTGTACCAAAGCTCTCCCGTCCGCACTGATTTTCGACAATGTTATAAGTTGCGCTAGGGACCGCATCTACCTTCTTTCGAAGTTAGCGGGCAACTACGCTGTTATGCGGCGGCTCGTTTCGGCCCATTCAACATCTGTCATTCAAGTGTAACGAGCGAGTAACGGAGTTTATATTTCATACCTGCCACAGCAAATTTGTGTTCGTGGGGTCTCTATTCTAATTCGAACGTTTGACTTACGCTATACGTATTCGTTTCGGAATATCGTTTCTACGTCTTCCGTTAACTATGCGTGGTTAACATTATGAAGACAATTAATAACATTTGTGAAATACAATTTTGTTTGCGGAAAACATAATGATGTTCGAAGTCGCCAGTTTTTCCAAGACAAACGACTTTCAACAACTTATTATATGCATAATTGTTGCAACTGATTGCCGGGAATTATATATGAATTATAAAAAACAAATACTAAAAAAAAGGTTGCATAGCGCGAGATTCGATCCGGCGACCTTCGGATTACGAACCAGAGCGCTTACCGCTGCGCCACGACGCTGTAGAGAATTATAAATCGTAGAGAGTATTTCACCTCAACCGTTTCTTTTAACTGTCGATTTTCTCGACAACGGCTGAGAAGTGCATCTTGGTGCTTTGCCACATTACACCTCTGGCCATGAGCTTTTATTATGCGCAGTACGAATCGAATCAGAATTTCGCAATTGGCGGCCTCCCCTTGTCAGTCAGGAAGTTTCACAGGGCGCGCACTCCACTGCCGTGTGAAACAATTATTCTGGATGAACGGAGCACTTGAAGCTAAGGAGCCAACGCACAAGTGTTAATGAATGGCAGCTCTCTTTAAATGTAGTGAAATGAAAAATAATGTCTAAAATAAAGAAAAGATCGCAATAGTGTATGATAAAAAGAAAAGTAGTTGTAATATTTCTGGTGTAGTCAGCTATCATATTAGGCTCCAAGAAGCTGTTCCCAGAGCAGTGGAGATGCAAGAAGTACAGATGACGCAATGTGGTGTGAGGTACCTGTGACAGATGTTAGATTCGGTACCATTCCCGTGAGAAAGACCGCCTGCACAATGCTACTGCTCTGTGATTGGCTACTGTGTTCGGAGCAAGGGTGCCAAAACGTTAAAGTATAGTTATTATTACAAATTCAACTATTCATTGGAATGACTTCACTTATTAATATAAATCTCTCTCAACAGCTGACTACCAATCAGTCATTTTAGAATTATTAAAAACAATTTAAATCAAAAACAAAAGACTGACAAAATTGCAGTCGAAGCACTTCGGAAGCGTTCGGGTCACGCCTTTTCTGGTATGGCGCGCGAAATGTTTCGGGCTGTTCGTCACTCTGGATTAAGCAGTCGACAAGAACAGACATGTTGTCTGTCGTAGGATGTGTTTCCAGTTTTTATTCAAGTTCCTGTTCGTCACTCTGGAGTAGGCAGTCGAGATGTGCAGTCATGTTGTCTGTGGCAGGATGTGTTTGCCAGTATTCAGTATTAAAAAGATTCACTCCGGTAGTCATGAGGCACAGACACGTGCCACAAATAGTGTAAAGATACATTTTCGTAAACATTGTGTTTGATCATGTACTTTGCTGTATCAGAAGGTGTTGCATTAAGATCATGTAGTCTTCTCGTGTGGCTATATTAAAATACGCGAGTGGCATCCCAAAGAAGTGATACATTATTTCAGAACAGAACCTCGCTAAAAGTCAGTTTCAGCCTCAAGATACAGAACCTACGACCTGCGTGCTGTTTTCTGCGCTGGGGACATCAACTTGAAGACAGCAGGTTAGTGAACTATAACAGAATCTTCGTATTCCACACAGTTCAGTGGAAACAACTAGGCGCCTCACGTGTACTGCATGCACAGGACAAATGTGCTCAGAGACACGTCATCTGCAGTAATGCAGAGGAGGTAAAGGAGGATAATCGTTATTAACACCAACAATCAATTCATTCTTCCTTTCTTGTCGTACAGTGCATATCTTGAACGCTTCACATCGTGTACGTATTTAGGAGCACTACTAAGTAAACATTAATAATTCAATCAATTACCAAGAAATAACAATATCTTTACAAAAACTAAATGATCCAACGTTTATTGTTCAAATGTGTGTGAAATCTTATGGGACTTAACTGTTAAGGTCATCAGTCCCTAAGCTTACACACTACTTAACCTAAATTATCCTAAGGACAAACACACATACCCATGCCCGAGGGAGGACTCAAACCTCCGCCGGGACCAGCCGCACAGTCCATGACTACAGCGCCTAAGACCGCTCGGCTAATCCCGCGCGGCCCAACATTTATTATTAGAATAATAATAATAATAATAATAATAATTTATCTATTTCTAGCATGTGGTTCAATTAAGAGTTATTAGTAGGAAACTGCAGCTGATATTATCTACGAATGAGTACTAATGCCATTGGCTGACAACATGCTAACGATTTAACGTTATCAGTTTGCTCGTTGTGATACTTGTTTGCCTAAGGTCCGAATATGATTCGATTTACGAGAAATTATTTATTAGAACAGTTTCGCTGTTTCCGAGTATAATACGAGCTACGGTTATTCGGGAAGCAAATATTATTTTCGAGACTCATGGGAGCCATTATCAACAGTAGCAGAGTCTGGTAAAGTAGATGTGATAGTTCTGACTCTTTCATTTAGTAGCATGTTTTTTCCAGTATTTTGAGAGAATTATTTTGTATTTTTTATTTTGGTGGTTTCTGGCGTTTCTAGCAGATACCTGTAGCTACAATACTAGGTTATGGTTCGATTTAGTGTCCAACAGTTCATCTATAGTGTTTGTAAATTCGTAATGAAATGATGGAATCTACGGGTACTAGGCACTATCAAAGACTCCTCTTTATCCGGCGCGGTGACTACGTTTAGCAGTTATGAAATGAGACGATCAACGTACGATCAGCGGCAGTGAGTCAGAAGCTCGTGGTCTAGCCTGCACGGTAGACCAGCGTTTTCTGTCAGGTCAACCCTCGGTTGTCAGTCTGAAAGATGTTATGCGACATTCGCAAGTAACTATTGACGATACGACGGCGAAGAAATAGATCGGGGGGAAAAAAAGAAAAAAAAAACGGTTAGCGTCGCTGTCTCAGGATCGTGGGGTCTCTGGTTCGATTCCCGGCCGGGTCAGAGACTCCCTTCGCTCGGGTACAGCGTGTTCGTGTTCTCCTAGTGATTTCTTCTCATGTTCATCACAAATACGAGGAAGTTGCCGAAATGGCGTCACGCAGAAACATTTGCACTACGCGGCCGAGATATCCTAAACGGTGTCACCGCGCCAATACTACCACACTATCATTTAAGCATTAGCGAAGGGGAAAGATAGACCTAGATTTATTGGGTTCTGGGAAAGTCCATTTAATATATAACGGAAAGTGCAAACAAGAAGCTCGTGCAACCAATTCCAACATTCGGGTCCTTCTCAAGTAAACATATCATTCGACTTCGAACAAATTGAGAAACGTGCTGCCACGATCGTAACAGCTGGATAAGACCACACGAAAGTAATAAAGAATGTTTAGGGATCGTAAATGGGAATTCTTGAAAGAAAGGTGAAATTTGAACAACCTGCTTACGACGGAGTGTGTCGAACCTCTGCTGTCTATGAGTACCCACCTCTGCAGATAAATGTTTGTGTAATTTGGAGTGCACACAAAACAGAGAACTGACTGTTGTGTGTATCGGATTCACGCACAGGTATCCATACAAGCAAATGTATTACGGACAAAAGCCGGCCGCGGTCGTCTAGCGGCTCTAGGCGCTCAGTCCGGAGCCGCGCGACTGCTACGGTTGCAGGTTCGAATCCTGCCTCGGGCATGGATGTGTGTGATGTTCTTAGGTTAGTTAGGTTTAAGTAGTTCTACGTTCTAGGGGACTGATGACCACAGATGTTAAGTCCCATAGTGCTCAGAGCCATTTGAACCATTACGGACAAAATCAGGATGTCGTCAGAACTATATGTTGTGTGCAGCTGAAAATTAACTAACATTGTGTAAACAGAGGTTACGAGTCAAAGACATTCCAGTCTGCAGTTATCGACCTTGTACAAGAAATCGATCTTTTATGCACGAAAGTCAAGAGGTTACAGAAACTGTATCACAGCTACAACGATAAATACATCGTTTACAAGGATTATACACAGACTTAAGTGAAAAAAAATGCCTCTTCAAATATTTTATTTCCCGCTTATGTTTCATAAAGTTCGATGTGGGTATGAAACAGAAATCCAATTTTTGCCGTTCCTGACCTAGCGAAACCTCTTGATTTCTATTCTCCAGTTCTGCAGCGTAATGCGGAATATTTTATAGGGACTCCGGGAATTTTGTGTTTCTTCAAGCAAAGGGAATTAAGCAGCGTGACAGGTTACATTGAAAAGGCCACTTCGTGAAACAGCATTGCCTCTTTCGCAGCATGTCTGTCTTTGATTTACTTCCATGTTCTGAGAATCACAAGTTCATTATACAACGGTGTGACATTCTGTAAGAACAATTTGTCGGAATTCTCTTTGAGGGATGCGATTTTGTCGCATCGCTTGAGAATGGATCTACCCAGTCCAAGTGACCGCGCAGAGAAACAGTGGCGCGTGAAGTTTCCAACATCACAATGAGCAGGGGAGTTCCGCGTTTGTGGAAAGGATATCATATTATACGAGTTCCTGCGACTTCCCGCTGCTTCACTGCTTGCTTTCCATAGTATGCAGCTAATGAATCATAAAATAATTTAATTTCTTACTAGCTCTCTCTCTCTCTCTCTCTCTTTTCCCCTTTGTTTCCAATTGCATATTCTTCACTCATAGCGTCCTGTCCTACCTCGACCCTTTCTATCCCGAACACTAGTTCGCCTGTCAGTCACACATTCTAGTCCGTTTGATCCATGTGACAATACTGAATACCTTTATCTAGGCGATATTACTTCTTTCATGGAAATACGCGTGCAAAATCATATCACAATGTTATAAGGGAAAGAACTTCCCATACAGTTTCCACTCAGGGTTCACATACAGTCCGAAAGCAAATGTTTCACTTGTTTTTTCGCATTTGAACGGAGTCACTAACTTGATACACTTCAAGTTTCCCCACGGAAATGCGCTCCCTCCCAAAAGGCGATGCAACACACGGAACAAATATAGTTGTAAAGAGGCTTTGATTGTAGCTGAAGAAATGTCTTGATACAGCATATTTTAAGGACTCGAAGAGAGTATCTGTGCTTACCGTATTACTTCTTATCTTGCTGAAGGCGCATTACGTGGCACGGCAATGTCAGCTGTGTGATGTACGTTACGACTGATAACTGCTTCTCGTGACGATCTGCAACTGGAAAACATAAAACAGCTGTCTAAATAACAAGAAAAGATGAGGTTTCCTACTATGTAACCTGCAAACATCCCACCTCCAATTGTTATAAGTATCGAACTCAACGCATGAAACGCCTTCAAAAATCTTATTGCTTTACAAATGAGTTAATCTGTTAAATATATGGTGTTAAGCATGTAAAAGCTTTATGGTTGAAGACGCAAAACTCTATATGTTGGCTTTATCAGTTTCAGACTATTCAACCATAGCCTAATGAAAAAGTCAAAACCGCAATTGGTAAACCAAAAAGCTGATACTTCTTTATTTATTTATGTAATATCAAAAAAAAATGGTTCAAATGGCTCTAAGCACTATGGGACTTAACATCTGAAGTCATCAGTCCCCTAAAACTTAGAACTACTTAAAACTAACTAACCTAAGGACATCACACACATCCATGCCCGAGGCAGGATTCGAACCTGCGACCGTAGCAGTCGCGCGGTTCCGGACTGAAGCGCCTAGAAGCGCTCGTCCACCGCGGCTGGCTATGTAATATCTTTTTGCCAAATAGTGTATAACGTCAAACTTTATTTTTAGGTTTGATCACAGCAAAAGTCAGTAATAAGGGCAATTTATAATTTCTTGCAAATACTATGGTATCAACTGCGTAATTTACAAGACGGGCAAGTCACGAAATACAGTTGGGTTTTATTGTACTTTTAATACAAATAATTAAACTAGCAATGGTTAAAAAAAGAACAAAGTGTACTTTACAAAACTAAACACGTCTTTAATATATTTCACGTAAAGTTTTTGTGGGACTCTAAGTGAGAAAAAATTGAGAAAGGTAGTACATTACATTTCTAGTCTGTTGGAACTCGTAAAATCCTCTCATCACTAAGCACTGGACGTATATAGCGTGGGTAATTTGAGCTCCGTTTTAAGAAAAGCTCATTTTTCACGCGTCTCATTGTTTATGACATCATATCTGCTGAACTATATCGCGTACAATGACATAGTTTTGCAGGTACATTCAGCACTGTATGTGGATGCTGTCTGCAAATTGTGTTGCGAATGGAGTTAATTGTAAAGTAGAAATAAATTAAAACGTCATGCTGGATGCTAAAGCCCTACTGCATAAACAGCGAAAATGTAATAAGCCATATAAGTTTTTCCTTTCATTATTTTCTGGGGTGTGTCAGAGGGAAAAAGTTTCGAAAAGTCTCTGTGTGTCCATCTTTTCAGAGATGGTTGTGGGACTCAGCTGTTCGCCGCAGTATGTCAAATCAAAGACCTTTCAGTCGTCTAATTTCAAAACTTATTTTATTGTGCTACCTCTTTCGGCGATCATGCCCCTGACCGACGTGTAGGAAGATTCCAACCTCGGTTCCGGTCAAAACAGGGGCCAGTATTCAAATACTGGTATCTGTAGATTGCCGCTTGCTACAGCGATCACCTCCACAGTCATTTGCCGACTGGTTGAATGCTGGCCCCTGTTTTGACCGAAAACGATGTTGGAATCTTCCTACACGTCGGTCAGGGGCCTGGAGATAGCGTAGTAAATCGCTGAAATTGGTGGTCAAATAAAATAAGTTTGATTTGACATCCAGTCTCGAAAAGGGTTGAAATTTTGTCTAAGGTGTTATACCGAATAGACCAGTAAGCCTGGTATCAATCGATATCGCAGGACCTTTACCCACTGCTTGCAGAGGTGTAGAGAATATCTTGGCGATATATGACTTGTTCACAAAGTATGTGAAGTTATACGCTATAAAACGTGCCATATCTATCCCTATTATTGAGGCAATCTGTCGTAAACCTGATACATTTATTAGGTAGATATGGGCCTTAACAAAGAATTTTCATTGTTAGGCGCGTCTTAGAAAAATCTTTAACATTTTTCTTTTAGCTCATCTACGAGAGTGCCGTCGGTTAGGACAATTAACTTTATTTCAGATCCCACGAGACCGGAGGCAGCTACCAATAATTTATCAATCTTACTTACAGATTTTCTTTATATCACGAGATGACATCACAGGCAGAAAAGGTCTGGTCACAGGATTCCAGTTCCATTATAGGATTTCATTTGTAGATGTTACTCTTGTTATATTGGGGAATCGAGACGAAACCACGATATTAAGTTACGTACTACAGTAGTGTACACCGAACAGACTTGGCAAATATTCTCTGGTGCAATAAGCACACGACTTCTCACGAGCCTAGTGTTGGATAAATGATAAAAGGACAATTAATTATCGATGATTACGTAGCTACCCTGAGAACTGAGCTAGTTTACTGAGTGCTTATACACGTCGGGCTAAATTAAACAACATATTACACTGTTAATAATATTCCTACATTAGTTGTTTCTCTTTTATGCTGAACCATTGCATTAATGTGTGTTTCTTTTTTATATAAGTCGCGGCTCATATTTTATTTTATTACATTACCGTGTATTGGAAGTTGCTACGTGCTGACTCAACGATAATAGTTGACGTATTATGTTAAACCTTTAACGTAAGATTATACTTCTTAGTGAGTAAATTATGACAGCACTTTAAACTCGGTTAGCAACTGTATGAAATACTGAAAATCAGATTTCCGTTGCTCCTGGGAGCCGTTTAACAGACATCATGCCTACTGTGATCGGGTGACCTGTTTAGTAATATACGAGTAGATGAGCGGTGGACGTTGTCTTGAACAAGATACCTCCTCTGAAGCGAATCCTATCACTTAGACTACGCTGCAAGTGCTATCATAAACGTTAGCAGCAAAGAGTGACTGGTTTTATCGAAAATGGACTCTTCCCGAGCCACTAACGCAACTAGCGAGCGCGAGGCTTTGTCAGCGGAAGCGCGTCCACGTGACAGCCTCTATTAATGGCACCACTTCCATAACCTCGAGCGTCAGAAAGATAGCTCTACAGATCGAGCAGGAAGGAAACGACACACTGCAGGAAGAGTAAAGAATGAGTCATTCAGTCTGCTCAAGTTGCGACATAAAGGAGACTGCGACCGATATGTTAACTCTGAGAGCGTCTTATATAACTGCTTTTATACTGTCCTATGAGAGACAGACTTCTCACACTGCTAATGGACTATTTGTCGTCGCGATGAATTACAGCGCGACTGTCGTTCAACGTAGAACTATGTACTTACGCTATGACAAGTTTTATCTAAATCGATCAACACAGTGGCCGTGGAAGAAAATTTACGATAGACCTGTCCTTGGACTCCATCGGAATGACTGATAAAAAGACCAATTTAACATCATGGTATGCGGAGTGCAGCGACCTAGTGTTATATTTAGGTTAAAATCAACGTTGCTTTACTTTTCGAATATCTTATATTTTGGAAGTACGTGAATCTGAAGCATTCTTTTGTATCATAGGTTAATATCAACAGTCCAGTTTCGGCTTATGTTAAAGCCATCTTCAGAATTTTTGGCACTCTATTGCTCGTGCTGGCGGCTTCTCTTCTTTCTCGCGACACCACGATCGTACACTGTGGTATCACGAGAAAACCAAAAATTCTGAAGATGGCTTTAACATGAGCCGAAACCGGTAAATAAACTAATATTATTGCGATCTCGATACAAAAGAAACGAGACTGATGCTTTACATTCGTGTACTTCCAAAATACAAGGTGTTCGAAAAGTAGAGCAACCGTCTGGGAAAACCGTTAAGTTACAAACTCTGCTCAAACTGGCCTCGAATACGACCAACGCTAATTGAAAATGATACTTCACGTTTTTCAGACATATACTGTAACTTCTGTTGAGGAGTTTCTTCAACACATTGTTCAGTTTCATTGCACATTTCGGTAACAGTGAGAAGTTTGTAAGCAGCATCCTTATGATATTCCCACAAGAAAACAGTGAGGTCAGGATAAATCAGGAGAGTGGGTCACAGTGCCTTTGAAATCACTTATCCATGTAAACAGTGATCCAAGTAAGTCACGGTGTTGTTGGTTGTAGCGCAGCACTGTCCTCCTGAAACCATGCGCACAGTTGCTGGTCCTCAGGTATAGCACTTGCAAATTGTACAGCTTCTGTGTGTTCACTGTGCCGAAAAAAAATATGACGGACATTCACCCATGCACAACAAATATGCACTTTCAGTGTTTGTGGCGAGGACTCGTGCAGCTGATGTAGAATCTTGCATCGCTTTTTGAATACCCTGTAAGTTCAGTTAGTGACGGTCATTCTCAAAATAGCGTCATCTGAGTTCACACGCCTGCGTTCGCTCCTTTAACTGCTATCAACACATTATTTTCACTGAATTTTCCACGAGGCTTCGCAATAGCTCCGCCGTTTTTGCCTTCCGCAGGCACAGACAGAGTCGTCCGCAAAAAACTGGTCATTCATTGGCAATGATTTGATCTATTTGAAGATACAGTTCAAGATCGAAACGACTTGCGACATAGGCGCAGCAAAATCCACAGTGATCCAGGAGGGTATTTACTATTTACTCCAGTTACAGACAACAAAACGTACTTCGACTGTATCAATTTTTTACCTATGTTGCCTCGGCACAACTAGAAAATCGTGTGTACTCGCTTAAGTGAATGTGTTTTTTATACGTAAATTGGTTTCTGATGCCCAGCTTCGCATATCTGGTTACTTTCTGCGACAAAATACCTCTTTGTTTTATAGGTATGAAGACGGATATTACTGACCGAAATTAACAACCTGGTATAAAAAAATTGTGATCTGGAACTGGAATAAATACACGAATCAAGTTCGAAAATTATTGCGCACTAACACGCCACAATGCGAGCAGTATGATTCCTTTCGGGTCACATCGCCTCCAGACAATGTTCCATGCCTCAAGAACATCTGCCTCGAAATCGACAGCGGCGATATTCCATTCGTACTACTCACGGATGCGTCCGTCGACAAGATGCAGGCAGCTCGTCGGGACGAGGCCAAAGCGCAACGTGTGTGCCCCACCACTAGGACCAGGAATGCTGACGTCATCACGTACGTCACGGAACCGCAACAGCCACGTCATGCACGAGACACCTGTGTGGGAGTGGCTGCCCCCCACTCCTCACCAGCGTCCCAATCGCTTTTGGGATAGCTTTATTAACAACAACCTTCTGTAATAACACATCAGTGTTTTCTATGGACTCCAGTAGGACAGGTGAACAGAAAAGCTATACCTATCGGACATCAATGAAAACCACTCCTAAAGTTCATAGACAATCCCATCGCTGTAGGCGTACATTCAACTCCGAATGTTCTTTCCATACGTAAGAGACTGAGACTAGTCAATGCTGCATCCCGCACCTGGAAGACCACGTTATCTAATCACGAAAATATTGTTTGCTGTTACCAGGATGTCACGAAGATAAGAACGTTAACCTGCAGCGTGACGCAGTCGTTTGACGTACACAGGCGCCCATCTAGCATCCATCACGTCATACACACGTTCAGAAGGCAATCTCCACGCTCCCCTCTATAACTGGACTGGCAGATGACTATGTACAACTGGAATCGCAGATAACTAACATTTTCTTGGTTCCTCACTCACGTTCAGAACAAACGTCATTCTCGTGAGCTATTGTAATATTACTGTCCACTTTGAACTGCTATTTTCTTACTATGCTAAGTCTGCCGTGATTCGTTCCTGGAAACAACGAATAGTTCGTTTCTGCTGTTTGCACTTTTATGGGAAAAAAACTTTTATGGGACTGTTGAGCTTGTGAGAAGCAAACAAGAACATATTATTGTCGTATTAGCCAAATTTGTGTTTATTTCTTCACAGAATCGGATGGGACTACATATCACCTACAACTGAAGCATTATATTAGAGTAAAACTGACCTCAAACTGACGGTTGGTTTGCACGCCGTATTGCTGGAGGTATTATGCTTTCGCCTTCCTCCGACTTTTGTAGTTACTTATCCGCCAAATTATAGGGGAACCGCCAGTTTCATGTTAACTCCGAAGCACGATGTGATGCAGTGTTTTTCACTTAACAAACATAGCCGTAAGTGGAAGGCGCGGTAAACGACAGAATAAAATCGCAGCACTGGCTGCGGATCAAATCTTCGACTTTAGGATCAGTAGTCTGGTAGAGGACATTGAAGTTCTGTTAGATAACGACGAGTTTGACTTTCGGAAAGGTAACGACGCCAGACTAGCTCCTCCGACGTTTTGTTCGAAAACAGAAGAAAGATTTAAGCAAAATCAAGGCATGTTCATGGAATTTGCCGACCAGGAAGAAGCGTTCGACATTGTAAAATGGTGCAAGGGGTTTCAAATTCTGGGAAAAATAGGAGTAAGCTGTAAGGAGTGACGAATAATACATAATATGTACCAGTTGAGATTGCTATCATCACTGAATAAGGATTACGGGACATGATGAATAGAATGAATAGTGAAATGAATTCAGGGTATGGATTCAGGGTAAACAGAAGAATGACGAAGGCAATGAGGATTAGCAATAAACTATACATCACAGCTCGGGGAACACGAAATAGACGAAGAAATCTGCTACATTGGTGGGAAAATAAATGACGCAAGAAGCAAGGAGGACACAAAAAGAAGGTTATCACAGGCAGACAGGGCATTCCCGGCTAAGAGAAACCGGCTAGTATGAAACATCGGCCTTAATCAAGGAAGAAATACCTGACAATATACTTTTGGAGCACAGCACTGCATGGTAGTAAAACATGGACTGTGGGAATAGCGGAACAAAAGAGAATCGAAGCATTTGAGAGGTGGTGCCGAAGAAACATTTTGCAAATTACGCGGGCTGATCAGATGAGGAATGGAGAGGATTTTCGGAGAATCGGCAAAGAAAGGAACATACAGAAAAGACTGACAAGAAGAAGGATAGAATGATAGGGCACGTGTTAACACATCAGGGAACAACTTCTACGGTACTAGGGGGAGCTATAGCGGGGAAAAAACTGAGCAGAAGACAGAGATTGAATTTCATCCAACAGCCGGCCAGGGTGGCCGAGCGGTTCTAGGCGCAACGGTATGGAACCGCGCGACCACCACGGTCGCAGGTTCGATGGTTCAAATGGCTCTGAGCACTATGGGACTCAACTGCTGAGGTCATTAGTCCCCTAGAACTTAGAACTAGTTAAACCTAACTAACCTAAGGACATCACAAACATCCATGCCCGAGGCAGGATTCGAACCTGCGACCGTAGCGGTCTTGCGGTTCCAGACTGCAGCGCCTTTAACCGCACGGCCACTTCGGCCGGCTCGCAGGTTCGAATCCTGCCTCGGGCATGGATGTGTGTGATGTCCTTAGGTTAGTTAGGTTTAAGTAGTTCTAAGTTCTAGGGGACTGGTGACCTCAGAAGTTAAGTCCCGTAGTGCTCAGAGCCATTTGAACCATCATCCAACAAATAATTGAGGACGTAGGATGCAACTGCTACTCTGAGATAAAGAGGCTAGCATCAAATTCGTTGAGAGTCGCATCGAGCCGGTCAGAAGACGATGGCTCGTAAACAAAGTCTGTCAGGTAACCGTTAAGCCACCAGCCTTACCTCACGACAAAAATGTTATGAGCATCCCAACCTTTAAGCTTCTAAGCTAGTAGCACAGTGTCATCTCGTTTCACCCAAGTAACGAATTTTTAAAAATCGCTAGATCCACTACTAGTTTAGTACCATCTTTCACTGATTCTCGCTGAATGACGGATGCAATTGCAACCGGCGTAGTGACTGCCTAGCTGGAAGTAGGTGCGCTGCGGAGCAATATAACCCAATACACAATTCTTAACAGCAGCCTCGTATTCGCATACGATACGTCATATTTTGAAATTTGTGAATGCTTCTTTGGTTTACGTGACTTATGCGGATTCGATTAATCTAAATACGGGAATCTGATGACCGGACTGTGTAATCCAGAAAACGATCATGTGATATGAATATGTAGCATAAAAGGCAACTGAGCGCAAAATTAGCAAATGTACGATTAAAAATCACAATGTTCTCGTCAAGAGGCAGTGACGTCGGAGACAGGCGTTTAATAAGCTCTCCATTTCGGTCCCGTCATCGCACGACTGTTTTTTAAGCATATTCATTAACACTCGTGAAGTAGAAAACCGAGTTACGCGCTGCTGGTCATTAGATAATAGGTATACCACTTCCACGACGTGGGGCCATATCTTGACACAAGGACTATGGAGAAGTGAGTAACAACGCTTGCGTTGAAAACAGGTTTACTAGGAGTCATCACTTGGGTGAGGCGGCACCTCCGTGCGTCGGGCGACTCACTCACCAGCGTGCGCCTTCTGTGACGTCGCTCCGAGTGGTTGAGTCAGCTGCTCCCTGCTCAGCGGACAGTCGCGACTGAAGCCGGCACGGCTAATGGCACGCCGCACTGATGAATACTATCGCGCGACCAGATAGTGGGCCGTGTCTAAAAGTCAGCCGGCGATAGCGCTCTCCCTCTCTGTCCCACACACACACACACACACACACACACAGAGACGACACAGAGCAGATTGGCGAGATAGCACTCCGTGCTGGACGTGCGGTAGTACGCGCCGATCACGTTCCCGCCACGCGCCACAAATCGCCCTCCCCCTCCTCCGCCGCCCCTCCCCGCCATCTACCGGTGCAACGTCCCCTCCCCCCCCCCCACCCCTCCGACATCCCACACCCCACCCACGACAGCCGAGCGGCGCCGTAATCAGATCCGCGCTTGCTTATCGACTCCCCCGGCCAGCCAACAGACGCTAATGTCTCCGCCATTTTTAAGCGGGTCTGCCAGTTAGCGGTGTCATAAATTTCATCGCCGCAGCTGATAGGGATTAAACGCAGCTCTGAAAGACCGGGCCAGTGGTCGCTCGTTTCACGTACACTGACGAGCACGTATCGGCTAACGCTTCATTTACCTTTCGGCTCCCTGGTCCTGTAAGACCGAAAGCACTTGTAACATCAGCTCCGAAAGACTATCACTTTCATACCGAATGTTCCAAAATCACCTACACGGTACATAATCCACAAAACTAAGCATTATGGTGTAAGAAACCAATGATCGGGATGTTGTGGGCTGTTCACACTGTATTTATATTTGATCACGCTTCGTATCAATATTGTCCTGACCAGTGCCTCTTTCACCATGTTTCCAGAATGTTCCCGAGTTCGAGTCTCGGTCCGGCACACATTTTTAATCTGCTGCGAAGTTCCATATCAGCACACACTCCGCTGCAGAGTGAATATCTCATCCTGGAAACATGCACCAGGCTGTGGTTACGCCATGTCTCCGCCATGTTTCCGCAATATTCTTTCTTCCCGGAGTGCTCGATCTGCAAGTTTCGTAGGAGAGCTTCTGTGAAGTTTGGGAAGTACGAGACGAGATACTGGAGGAAGTAAAGCTTTGATGAGGGGTCGTGAGTCAGCTTGGGTAGCTGTGATGGTAGAGCATTTGTTGACTTCTATCATCCAGCTCTTCCCTATTAAGCATGTAGCGTTCCATATCTGGTTCAAATGGCTCTGAGCACTATGGGACTTAACTTCTGAGGTCATCAGTCCCCTAGAACTTAGAACTACTTAAACCTAACTAACCTAAGGACATCACAAACATCCATGGCCTAGGCAGGATTCTAACCTGCGACCGTAGTGGTCGCGCGGTTCCAGACTGTAGCGCCTAGAACCGCTTGGCCACTCCGGCCGGCGTTCCATATCTTCTTGATCAAAGTGTTGTTCTCCATCCTCATGATATGGTCGACAAATGTCGGTATTCTCTACCGTATCACTTGGCTCAAAGCTCTCATACAGCTTGTAATGTTATGTGTGCCTCACTGTTTTTTTTTAAACTAATTTGGGCCTGATTTTATTCTGAGAAGCTCAGTAATATATGTAAATACCGTAAATGTAAATGTGATTCAAAAAGTACTTGAAGTGAAATGAAGCGCAGCTGGACAGCAAGAAACTCCTTAGCGCGCAATCCCCGCGCGTGAATCTTTGAGTATGGACTCTAAAAAAAAAAAAAAAAGAGGAGACTGTTAATCTGTATCTTGTGGAAAGAGGGTGTGTTGCTAGGCCGTCGCTCAGAACGTATTGTTACATTTAATGAAAATTAATATTTTAGTGATAAAACCGAGTAAAGTATGTGTAAGCGTTACCAAACATTTATGTATACAAATCTTCTGGAAGTGAAGAATAGAAATATCTTCTTTCTGGAAAAGGAGGTGAACTTCATTGTCGTCACCGTCTATCACTCGACAGAATTGTAAGCGTACAAAGTTCACTAAAATACAGGAAAAGAAATGCATTCTCTATAGTTTTCATTCAATAGGAAAAACCTATCATAATTTCTTAATTACAGGATTGGATTATGTTCTTGTACAATAGGTACTGAAATCCACTGACCAATTTTGATGCAGCAGGACGTGTAGTTTGAAGGAAGTTTGTGTGACAAGCAATCTCCTTTTCTCATGAAAAGCAGATTGCTGTTTGATCTTATTTACTTACAACAGTGGTCCCTTAGGTATGAAAAGCTACGAAAACTTGGGCTCAAAGCTATCCGCAATACGGCCAAGTAACTAACAGGGGCGTATTTTAAACCTTAAAGAACAATAACTTCATCCAAATTGTAATGTGTCACTAACTGGTGCAGAAGCTGATCATTCAAGGAGGCAGCAACCAAAATTCAGGTAGCAGTTACGACATAAAGTAAAAATCTCAATCAAAAATCAATCTCTCTCTCTCTGTCCTAACACATATATAAATATTCATATTATTAAGATAAAAGTCATTTTATAAGCTCCTACTTTTATCTATGCATCTACACTGCACCTTACCTTTTTTTGAGTCCTAGGTGTCTCTCAAGGTCTTTCGTTCCTCCTCCTCCACTACACACAGGCTCTCTTGCCTAAGGTGGTCGTCTCTGTTGCGTAAAATGCGATATTTCTGATTGCTAAACATAATGCCTCGGTCTGGCATTGTTGGACAGGCTTTTCTTTCCATAGACTGTGTTTGCAACATATCGTAGTTTCTCCAGCGTTTTAGAACTGTCTAGTACGCTCTTCTTGGTCTGATACTAGCCTACTATGTTTTTCCAGTTGAACTTGAGCCTTCGAATTGGTCTCTTAATTCAGGAATTTGTTCTTATTGTATGCTGTCTTCAGGTTAGTTTTGCCGCTACTAGAGCAAGATTTTCCATTGCCGTTTTTGCATCCTCTTGGTTCTCATTTAGCAGTGCCATCTCATCTTCAAAGTCCAGGCAGACTACTGTGCTGTTATGTCTTTTTTTCCCCTCCTCAATTTGTAGACCTTCAACAGCTATGGTTTTGTTCACCGGTCTCCACTGTTGAACCACTTCAACCAACAAAACGTTGAACAGAATTGTTGACAACACATTTCCTTGAGGATTCCTGTTTATATTTTAAAGTTTTACAACACTGACTGGCGGTATCTGACCTTAGACAGCTTCTTTTACCTTTGAAAGCATCTCTTACTACGTGTGTTACTGTGTCCAGTACTCTTATCACGACGGACATTCAACATCACGTTTCTGTCTACAGAATAACACGCGTTGGTAAACTCCACGGAGGTCACGGCAGTGTTTTTACTTTCCCGCCACGGTGTTCTAATATCCTTTTGAGTCCAAAAATCTGCTTGGTTTCGGAAACCAGTCTGATAAGTCTCCAGTACTTGACTCGTACTGCACATCCACCTACATATACAGGGTGTTACAAAAAGGTACGGCCAAACTTTCAGGAAACATTCCTCACACACAAAGAAATAAAATATGTTATGTAGACATGCGACCGGAAACGCTTACTTTCCATGTTAGCGCTCATTTTATTACTTATCTTCAAATCACATTAATCATGGAATGCAAACACACAGCAACAGAACGTACCAGCGTGACTTCAAACACTTTGTTACAGGAAATGTTCAAAATGTCCTCCGTTAGCGAGGATACATGCATCCACCCTCCGTCGCATGGAATCCCTGATGCGCTGATGCGCCCCTGGAGAATGGCGTATTGTATCACAGCCGTTCACAATACGAGCACGAAGAATCTCTACATTTGGTACCGGGGTTGCGTAGACAAGAGCTTTCAAATGCCCCCATAAATGAAAGTCAAGAGGGTTGAGGTCAGCAGAGCGCCGAGGCCATGGAATTGGTCCGCCTCTACCAATCCATCGGTCACCGAATGTGTTGTTGAGAAGCGTACGAACACTTCGACTGAAATGTGCAGGAGCTCCATCGTGCATGAACCACATGTTGTGTCGTACTTGTAAAGACACATGTTCTAGCAGCACAGGTAGAGTATCCCGTATGAAATCATGATAATGTGCTCCATTGAGCGTAGGTGGACGAAACTAAAATGAGCTCTAACATGGAAATCAAGCGTTTCCGGACACATGTCCATATAACATATTTTCTTTATTTGTGTGTGAGGAATGTTTCCTGAAAGTTTGGCCGTACCTTTTTGTAACACCCTGTATATGGTGTTTGGAAATTCCCGTTATGAACTTCTAGCGCTTAAAGGGGACTGAGTATATAATATTCTGAATTGGATGTCCGGAAAAGTATCGTTTCCGCGTTACAACCATTTGAAAACATGTTGGCAACGCGACCACTTCTGCAAGTAACTTATTAGACGCGACGCAGTACATCACTTGTTTTAGAATTCTACTCGTTAACAACCAAAGGAAGAAAAAGGAAACGTGATGCAGAACGGACTCTTCCAATCCGGGTGTGTGGCGTCTGCTGGGAGCACCAAACTTACGTCTGCTGTCAGTGAGGGCACCTCTTCCTTGAAGCCACTGCATAACTGTGTGCGATGCAGTCGTACGTTGTGGATAATGATCTTGATAAAGGCGACGAACTTCTCTTCCATTACCTTGAGCTTCGCCACACAGAAGGATCATGTCTGTGTACTCCGCAAACGTGAAGTCAACTGTGTTGCTGTAAGGCACTCAAGAGACACGTGAATGAAGCTCGAACCACGTCACAGAGGAAGGATACACGTCAAATGACATCAGCCGATCCGACGTAAGCAACCCCCCCCCCCCCCCCCCCCCCCGCCATGACTACCCTGCTGCATACCTACGTAACAAACACGTCAAGCTGTAGCACGGAAACGGTATTTTTCTGGACAAGGGTTCCTATTTAAAATATTATATTTCTTTTACAAGTAGTATCCTGGACCATAAACAAATGTGTTCCATGTAGCCAATGTTAGAATAACCGATTAGACCATCGTGTAGCATGCTGTAGGAAAAATAAGAAAAACACGTTACAAAATAATCGCGTCATTTGTTCGAACATAGGCTACTATGACAGAGAGCAAATTTCGTTTACGTTTTGCAGAGTTATTACTAGAGATTTTTACATATGTGTCAAGAGAACTTTAACACCTTGTATAGAGCACTGTTAATTCCATGAAAATCGCTGGTCTTGGTCCATTTCTATACTCTGCAAAACTTATTGCGCGTCTCATACTTGTATGTTGACACTGGGCTTTTGTCGAAACATTTGCACCGTGGGAAACAAAAGTTTACAACGGAGTTATAGGTGTGTGAAGGTGGTGTTCTTTAAAAAAAATTCGTTCTTCATCACGCTCCCGGCAGGTAAGCTAAATTTTCTCATTCTTACGGTAGAGATGATATTCCAAATATCTGACTCAGTACTGTACGCTTAAAATTTTGTTCTCGGTTCCACAAACTTTTCGTACAGACCTATAAGACAAAAACTTTCAGTAAACGAGTGGATGAAGGGCGATTGGGTACTATCGGAAACGAATGTTTCGGAGTGACAGCTAGGCTGGATGGATATCACTGCAGCGATAACAGACGACGAATATTTTGCAAAGCAGATTCTGAGTCTGGAAGCTAGAGAGAAGAAGTAGCCAAAGGCTCAGGAACAGAAGAAACAGACGGATTCTGGCAAAAGTAGCAGAAATATATGGATCGCTGGAGCATGAAAGATCAAGTGGGTGATGGAAAAGACTGGCGGTCGAACGACCAGCAGAAAATCACGTGGACCTGGAGGAGTTCAGAAAAATGTTTATCCTGTCGTCAGCTTCGTCTTGGGGAAGTGACTTGAAGCTGAGGCACTGCATACCAGCTGGTTCAGCGCTTGTTGAGAGCCACCAGCTAATCGAAGGCAGAGCAAACCAGCTCCATTAGTGTCTCATTCAGCGCTACAGTGCGGACATTCCAGCCGCGGTCGGTAGCAACTAGCGCCTGTCTGGTTATCCACCCGAGTTATCTGCAGAGGATCCATTTAGCTTCCTGCTACTGCACTCTGGTGAATTTACTACGAGAAGCATATTTTTAAACGTGTGCTGGCATTCGCATAACTTTGCTGCTTAACTAGGTAGACGTGCAAGCTGCGGTGTTGTGGTGGTGCTGGCGATACGAAGTATCGAATCAAAGCAGCAACCGATCGAGACGGCTATTTGGTCACAACAGTGGGTTCGTTTTCTCGAGTAGTGCGATTCAAATCCCTGTCCAGCCGCCCAGTTTACATCCTCCGCGCTTAATTTAAATCGACTGAAGTACTTTCTTGGGTGGTTACTTTGAAAAGGACACGGCCGATTTCATTCCCTCATCCTTGTGAAACCTGTGTACACAATATATAACGACATCGCCGTCGGTGGGACGCTAAAACCCCGTTAGTACAAAATTTCCTATAAGTGAGCTTGGTATTAAGGTGCATCCTGGTTGTATCATAATTAATAGCGAAAACTGCGACGGATGAAAGTACACGATAATACAAGGAAAAACGCACCTTTATGTACTGGAGCGCAAACGAGCCGTTAGCGAAATTATTGCGGATCGGTGGTTTGGAGCCGGCACTAACTTCAAGGCGTAATTTGTCCTATCACAGAAATACACAATCAAGGACACAGAAGCCATCCGCTGAATTATAGACCCATATCACTGACGTTGATTTGCAGTAGAATTTTGTAACATATACTGTGGCAAGGAAAGCGTTTCTGAAGAAGAGAAATTTGTTAACATCGAGTATAGATTTAAGTGTCAGGAAGTCATTTCTGAAAGTATTTGTGTGGAGTGTAGCCATGTATGGAAGTGAAACATGGACGATAAATAGTTTGGACAGGAAGAGAATAGAAGCTTTCGAAATGTGGTGCTACAGAAGAATGCTGAAGACTAGATGGGTAGATCACATATCAAGGGATCATCAATTTAGTATTGGAGGGCAGGGTGGAGGGTAAAAACCGTAGAGGGAGACCAAGAGATGAATACACTAAGCAGATTCAGAAGGATGTAGGTTGCAGTAGGTTCTGGGAGACGAAGAAGCTTGCACAGGATAGAGTAGCATGGAGAGCTGCATCAAACCAGTCCCAGGACTGAAGACCACAACAACAACAACTGTGTTCGCACATTACGAAATACCTCGAACAAACCGATCTACTGACGCACGGATTCTGAAAATATCGTTGTTCTGTAACACAGCTGTCTCTTTACTCACACGAAGTAATGAGTGCAATCGGCAGGAGATCTCACGTTGATCCACAGTTTTCCATAAGGATTTTTACACCGTTCTTAACAAGCTTATTCTAATCTAATTGCTTGTGTATGGAGCACCATCTCAGCTGTACGACTGGATTTGTGACGAGGGCCTGGTGCAAGTCTTTCGATTAGACGCCACTTCGGCGACTTGCACGTCGATGGGGATGAAATGATGATGATCAGGACAACACGACACCCCGTCTCCGAGCGTAGAAAATCTCCGGCCCAGCCAGGACTCGAACCCGGGCTCTTAGGATTGACGTCTGTCGCGCTGACCACTCAGCTACCGGGGGCGGACGTAGGAACTGATGGAAAGTCATTGAGTAAGAAGAGATATTTGGCGTTCCCCAACGAGTGTTACAGGCCCTCTGTTGTTCCTAATCTACGAGGGGCGTTCAGAAAGTAAGCTCCGATCGGTCGCGAAATGGAAACGACTATGAAAATCCGATAAAGCTTTGCACAGATGCGTTGGGTAGTGTCTCTAATATAACCGCAGTTAGCATCACGTCGCTCTTCTCATTTCTGAGCTCGCAGTGAGTGCGTAAAGATGTCTAGAAAATAGTGTCTGCCGCCAAGTACGAGGGCCTGGTGAGAAATTTCGCCTGAAGCTATGCAGCTAACATTACATAACTGTCGTGCTGTTTCGTCTTCACGACAATTCTCAGCCGCATTCTGCAGGGGCAATGAAGATGCTCCTGCATCGTTTTCAAATGGAAATGTTAGATTACCCACAATACAGTCCGCAATTGTCTCCCCTTGAGTTTCATCTCTGGTCACATGAACCGCTGTCTTTGAAGACAACATTTTGACACAGACAACGAGGTGTAGGTCAGCGTGGAGAATTGGTGGAAAGCACTGGCGGCTGCCTTCTATGATGAGGCTATTGAAAAGTTGGTACAACGCTATGACAAAAGTCTAAGTCAGAACGGCGACTACGTAGAGAAGTAGCTGAAAGGTGTAGCTAATTGTTACAAGTAAAACATTTCTGATGTTCACTGTGGTTTCAATTTGGCAATCAATCGGAGCTTACTTTCTGAACAGGCCTCGTATATAAACGATCTAGGAGACAATCTGAGCAACCCTCTTAGATTTTTTGCAGATGAAGCTGTCGTTTACTGTCTAGTAAACTATTGAGAAGATCGATACTAATTTAAAAACGCTTTATGCACGGTATCTGCATGGTGAGAAAAGTGGCAGTTGAGCTTGAAATGTGAAGTCGTCTACGTGTGTAAGCACTAAAAACATTTCGAACGCGTTTAAAGGTTGTCGATTCAATTAAATGTCTGGGGATTACAGTCACGAAGACGTTAAACTAGAACCGTCACATTGAAATTGTTGTGGGGAAGGTGAACCAAGAACTGCATTTTATTGGCAAGACGAATAGATAATGCCTACGCTACGCTTGTCCGTCCCCTTCTGAAATACTGCTGCGCAGTTTGGAATCCTTACGATACGGGACTGACAGTGGACACTTAAAAAATTCAAAGAAGGGAAGCTCGTTTTCCATTACAGCAAAGTAGAGGAGAGAGTTTCACTGACACGTAAGCGAAGTGGGACGGCAATAATTATGACAAAGACGTTTTTCATTGCGGCGGAATCTTATAACGAAATTTCCATCATTTAGCTGCTCCTTCAAATGCGAAAATATTTTGTTGAAACCCACCTACATAGGGAGAAAGGAGCATCTAATAAAATAAGAGAAATCAGAGCTCGTACGGAAAGATTTATGTTACGGCGTAAAGTCAAGCGCCGGCACCAATCGGGAACGAAAAAGCAGAAACGGCTGTGAAGAAGAAGTCAGCCAATCGCACGCTGACCGACCCCTCACTAGGACGACAATGCGATAACAGCGGCCCCTACGCAAAGAGAACACAAATGTCGCGCCCGACTGGCCACGCACCACTTCTACAGAAACTACACGACTAGACTTGAATAGAAGCGTCAACTGTATTACTCCACTTGTATTAGGAATTGTATATACTGAAGAGATTTCTTATTTGCGTGTCACCCTTTGCTTGCAACACTTTTGTGTTATTGCCGAAGTTAAGTATTGTCATTATTCATTTCGTAATAAAACTCATTAATACGATTTGTTTGGATGTTGTCTAGTGATCCGAGAAGGCAGGCTTCCTATTGACGTCAATGCAGGGTTCAACAATTTAGGTGTCAATTTTTCCCACGTGCTGTTATATCGTAATCCGTGCTGGACCAGTATTAGAACCTGCTTTTTGCAAGCATACGCTTTTTATCATTACGCTACACCAAGCCCCTCTACCGAAACGATTCCTCCAGTAACGCCACTCCAGGACTTTTGGTCGAAATGTTTTAAAAGAATAGGACTAAATTTATGTGATAATGAGAGACGGGCCAAGAGGCGTTCTCAGACAGTCTAGCAATCCAAGCAGCTTCCGCGAAAAACGGAAGACGTGAGTTGGAATCCACGTAGGGTAAAACCTTTCATTTGTTACAGCAGGTCGGTAGGGTTGCGGTAGCGTACGCTACCTAACATGATCCTGGAGCGCTCTTGGGCTAGGGACCATTTGTGTACCCAGCAGAAGGACCGTTTTAGTGTTGCTGCTCTACAACACACAAAAAGTGGCTCCGAGCACTATGGGGCTTAACTTCTGAGGTCATCAGTCCCCCAGAACTTAGAACTACTTAAACCTAACTAACCTAAGGACATCACACGCATCCATGCCCGAGGCAGGATTCGAACCTGAGACCGTAGCGGTCGCGCGGTTCCAGACTGTAGAGCCTAGAACCTCTCGGCCACTCCGGCCGGCCCCTACAACACAAGATCGAAGTATGAGTACTACACACTTTCTCGAGCTTAGGCAAATGGAGCAAATCGGTCGGTTCTTTTCGGTTTTGATGTGGGCTACGGTTGCCCTCAAGGGGCATACGGAGGCACCATTAGTTCACGGGCGCTTCTTTAGAAAACATAAAAAAAAGGTTTTTAACCATTTTTCGTACCAGAGCGGAGCCGCAAATTCCAAGACGGCTATGTACAGCAAATGGCTTAAATTTTTACGATATATCCCTAAGATCCCGATATCGAACAACATTTAAAATTTTATTTATATCTTTATGCGTTTCTGGGGTACAGAGGTTCAAAGTTATCTTACATATACATGCAAAATACGCAAGTAAATTCCGGTGTGAGGCGAAATCTAAATAATAAATAATCGCAACAAATTGTTCAAATTTTAACGGGGTAGTCTCTATCTGTACGCATTTATCTAGATGCGCCATCTTCTCGTTTCCAAAAACATTTATCCATTATCGAGATAAACACTCCAAAAGCCTGGTTTCTTTGGTACCAAAATCGAACCGCAAATTCCACGACGGCTATACAGAGTATATTCCTAAGATCCTGATGTCGAACAACCTTCAAAATTTTCTTGATATCTTCATCCATTTCCGAGATACATAGGTTAATACTGACCCCACTTGTACATGCAAAATAAACACGTAAACTCCAGTGTGAGGCGATAACGTAGTTTATAAAGCGACGTAGCACGGATAAATATGCAGTACAGTGTCTGCGTTATCATCAGAAGGGTTCAGGGGAACCCCATGTTGGAGTTCTCGAGCAACGCAAATTTTCTTCGGCGGTAAAATTCGGTATGAAGTGTAAAATTAGTTATAATTGAAAAAGAAACAGCCCTCGGTCACTATATTTTTAACAAAGTAACCTGGTTTCAACACTGCTAGGAGTGTCTTCTTCAGAATTTAAAACAAAGAATGATCTATATTCTATAACATGGTCACCATATTACAGAATATAGATCATTCTTTGTTTTAAATTCTGAAGAAGACACTCCTAGCAGTGTTGAAACCAGGCTACTTTGTTAAAAATATAGTGACCGAGGGCTGTTTCTTTGTCAATTGTAACTATTCACGGTCTCTGAACGTGCAGCCATGTACAAAATTTTGTAAAATTAGTTATGCGTTCTTTGGATTTCACATCAGTAAACTATCAAAATTTTACTGACCCGTAATTTTTATAAGAGTAACATCCTACGCTGAGGCAGGCAAAAGAAGGGAACCAGCGAACAAACACTCCTGTCGGAGCACAGAAAAGGGCGATGTGCTATTGTCCGAAAGACTGACTGAAAAGGGTGTACCAGCTTGCTCATTTTACCTTCCTCAGCACCTTTGAAAGCTGTCCCAAAAGTTTTGGCATCCGAACATTCTTTTTATGCTTTGAGAGAAGGAGACAGTGGTAGTGGGCAAGAAACAGAAAAGAGTAAACACTGGCCGATGGTAGACAGTAGTTATGGTATAAAAAGAGCGAAGGGGACAGTGGATGTGGGATATACACGGAAAAGTTGAAAATACTGGAAGATAGTAGACACTGGTTGTGGTACAGAAAGACCGAAGGAGACAGTGTTTTAGAAAGAGAGGGACACAGTGGCAGCGGAACATAGTTGATAGTGACAGTGAGATGAGACATCAGCAGTGGGAAGGAATGAATGAATGACATAGTGGCAGTAAAGAGAGAACAAGATGTAGACAGTGACAGTGAGAGGGGAAAGTTGTAGTAGGACAGGACAAAGGAGACTGTGGCTGAGACAGGAGACACATGAGATAGGCTGAATGAGTGAGTGACAATGGGCAAATGGGAGTGGCTGGGTATGAGCGACTTGCGACGATATACAGTGAGCTACAGTTAGGGGTCAGAGGAGCTTGTGCAAGTTCTAACAATACCACCACTTGCAAAGTAAGTTAGAAATCAGATTAATAATGTTGCTCACGCAGCATATGTTCGCTTTATCGGGCAACAACAAAGCCATTGACAGTGGATGTTATCGTCAGAATGGAAATAATGAAGTCACTGTAAAAAAGTCATTAATTTTGGCACTTACCTTGAATGGATTCCCACGTAGATTTTCGTCGAAGTTGTTAAGGCTCATCTTGTTGATTCTAGGGTGATTCCACTTTGACTGCTAGAAGGTCCATATCTGTATTTTAGCAATATTTGAAGATCTAACAAATGCGTTTTTTAGGAAATTCTTAATGATCAAACAATCCCAGATCAGAACAATGGTATGGTAGAAATAATTTTTGACTTGGTGTTCACGATCCACATTTTTATTAAACTTCTTGTAAATTCACATACACATCTTCTTAATTGTCACATCATCAAGAAAACAGTTTTGTGTTAATCTTCATATATTTACTTTCCACTTTAATCAAACACAAGACTTGACTGTTCTTTTACAAAGCGAAATAACAACTTAACTTCTGCAAAGTGAAACAAAGACTGCTCTGTGCGCATTCGCGCCAAAACGGTTACAAGTAAGTCAAAGATTATGACAGTCTCACAGAAATGAATACACACAAGAACCACATCATTGTAATGTATCGATACATTGGAGTACCTATACATTAATAAAACCAAATTTGAATATTGTCACAAAAATATGTCTGTTACTTCGCAGAAAAGTAGTACGATATTACTGGTATCGAGAACTGGGGTTGGAGTGCCGTAATGGTCACGTAAATAAAGAACCATTATAAAGTGAAAGGCGAGATGCATGTTAAAAAGTTCCCGCATATGTTCACATGCAAAAGTTACGAGAACATTTGTAAAGGTAGCCAGAATGAGGCATCTAGTACCCGACTTTTCTGTCAGAGTTTTTTAAACAGGAGCATATTCGCCTTTTTTGTGCTCTGATAGGAGAATTTTTTTCCCGCTGGTGTACCAATGTTCCTCCGCCAGGCGAAAAAAATGAATGTACACGAGGCAAGTCTTACGCTCCACTCACGAAGTCGGCTGTAAAAATGAAAGTTCTTCGACGAGCAATTGAATCCTTTTTGTGTTCCAGAACAGAGTGTTAATCTCCATGTAGATTGCGATTAAAATACTGTATCGTAAGACAGTCGATGGAATTAATCATTTAATATTCCATTCATTTTACTGAATCGGTTATCCGTGGAAAGGCACCACGGTTATGACAAAACTCCGAATTGTCTAAAATGATGTATTCTTTTCCAGTGGAATTTTCTCTAAATGCATGTCGTTCAAGCAGGGAACCACGAGACAACGTTGTTCACACAAACACGCAAACACCTCCGCTAGTCACGCGCGGTCTGTGAATGGACGATAAAGAAGCCAGCGCTGTGCCCTGTCATTTGCTCGGCGCTGACGCAGCTGCAGTTAGGGACTGGCCGAGAATCAGTGGGATAACACGGCCCACGTCACAGAAGCCAATGTCAATATTTTGAGTGCAACGCCTGACCGCCTATTTCTGTACAAGCGGACTCAGTAATAACACATCACGCGTTGTCACACCGCTGCTAAATACTGTAGCCATTTAGTGAAGCATTACAACGAGAGTTGTAAAACTAGATTATGACAAGAGTAGATTACGGTAGTTTTCCTAGTAGCTTTGGTCAATTAAGATCATAGCCGCTTTACCAGAAAGTTAGGTGTGTTGCATACCTGTCGGGCGCTACATCGTTTCGATCGCTTTCTTCGCGTACGCGATCAGTGTCTTACAGATTCCCCTAGAAACCGGGAGCGGCGAGCCGCCTACAAACTGAATGAGGATATATAAAGAACTGCCGAACGTTCGGATCATTTCTTTCTACTTAGGAATAGACAGTGTCCTGAAAGGAGGATATAAGATGAATATCAACAAAAGCAAAACGAGGATAATGGAATGTACTCTAATTAAATCAGGTGATGCTGAGGGAATTAAATTAGGAAATGAGACGCTTTAAGTAGTAGGTGACTTTTTCTATTTGGGAAGCAAACTAACTGAAGATGGTCGAAGTAGTGAGGATATAAAATGTAGACTGGCAATGGCAAGGAAAGCGTTTCTGAAGAAGAGAAATTTGTTAACATCGAGTACAGATTTAAGTGTCAGAAAGTCCTTTCTGAAAGTATTTATATGGAGTAGCCATGTATGGAAGTGAAACATGGACGATAACTAGTTTAGACAAGAAGAAAATAGAAGGGTTCGAAATGTGGTGCTACAGAAGAATGCTGAAGTTTAGATGGGTACATCACGTAACTAATGAGGAGGTACTGTACAGAACTGGGGAGAAGAAGAATTTGTGGCACAACTTGACTAGAAGAAGGGATTGGTTGGAAGGACATGTTCTGAGGCATCAAGGGATCACCAGTTTAGTACTGGAGGGCAGCGTGGAGGGTAAAAATCGTAGAGGGAGACCAAGAGGTTAATACTCTGAGCAGATTCAGAAGGATGTAGATTGCAGTAGGTACTGGGAGATGAAGAAGCTTGCTCAGGATGGAGTAGCACGGAGGGCTGCATCAAACCAGTCTCTGGACTGAAGACCACTACAACAACAACAGTGACAATGTTTTTAATCCCCCCAACCGGTTACTGCCCTCCGCGAAAGCAGCGCTAGCGCGCGGGGGGGGGGGGACCAGTCTGACTACTATCGTTTCAAATGGTTCTGCGTCTGTCGTAATTAGTGTCTACGCGGTCCTTACAGGATCGACAGATCGATGTTTTAAGTACACATTTAGATACCTCCCTCACTATATCATTCATGTAAGACGTTAACTGACTCAGTCCGTTGGAGGATGCGGTACACTGTCATACACAAAGAGGGCATCACACAACAAGGCCAACCTCCACACTGGCGCAACATAATTATCGTCATACGTCACTGAGGGACACGTCGCCCAAATAGTTCGCAACTGAACATCCATTCACTAAACGCGGATATAAGCAAACACCCGGTATTCAGACGACTAACAATTAATGCCCACCACATCCGTTCTGACAACTGTTCTACAGTTGTAGTTATGACTGGAGAAATAGCAAGACGCCCTTGGTCACCGCCCAAGGTTCAGCAATTCCAGTAATGTTAGTCAGCGGCACTCAGAGTGTATCAATAGTCAGTCGAGAGTGGCAACACCGTGCTTCAGGCAACATCACGACTATTCTACACTTGTTGCCCAGAAGGCACAAATGGTCATTCTATTAGTTATATTAGAAATTGTTCACTGGAACAAGACTAGACCAGTGTTCAAAGAACAGTAACACCGAACTCTGAACTACATTGCCACGCACCATCTTCATACTTCAGTTAAGTTTTATGGCCCTTCAATTAATATTATTCTTAATTGCCACCCTATTAGGCCCTGCGATACGGCTGAATAGTTTCTACATGCAAGCAAGCCACCAAAATAACAGAAACTACTTTCAGTGGTAAGGGGTTCTCTTCCTGCCGCATTTATAATGGGTGCCAAGTGTATTTGCTGAATGCAACATAATAGGGTCAAGAGCTCACCTCTCATTATCACTTGTCATTTGCCAAGAAACCACTGAAAAACAAATGTTGAGAGCTCTTGTTGTACAGAAACATACCCTCTACATAGATGTTTATGTAAATTGCTTTTAATGCTTTTTTTCTTAATAGTTTCACAAAAAGTGATCGAGTCGACTAGAGAGCGAAGACGACACTGCTTTCTTGCTTTAGTGAGTATTTTCTCTACGTAAGGCGCGCCAGGAAAAAAGCGACCGTTGAGAATAATATACAGCTAGAACAATCGCAAATCCCACACAAGATGAGAGACCATAATTTTACTCGGCGTTACACAGTGTCTTTCAGTTGCCCCTTGCAGATGGTAAGAGCCAAAGACCTACATACTGTTAAAGAGATTTCTTTAATAAACGGTTATCAAGCACGTGATATACGGAAATTATATCGAACTGTCAAGAAAAATGTTAAATGAACAAAACACAGTCACACAAGACATCGCAACGTAAGCGAACGGTGCGTTACGCTTGCGTATAAAGGTTCCAAGCGACCACATGCCGTGGTGGAAGGTTAAAGATGTATTTCGGACAAAATCAGTTACCAAGATTGCGAAAGAACAAATATCGGCCAGAGAAGAAAGACGTTTCATGTGCGCCACAAAAAACTTGTGACTCGAATTCTAACCGTACGGCATTATGTGAGAATTTTGAACAGTATTAGCGCAATCTGCAAGTCAAGTAACGCTTGTTGTTAAAGATGCAAGAATTTGAGACATTTACGGAAAAGAAACGAATTCTGGAAAATTTTTGAAATGAATAGAGTAAATTAAGGTTGAAGAGATTTTTAGGCTTATTTAATGGGGCGTTGTGGAATATTATACTACAACGTGGTCTGTACGTATCAATTGGACTCTTAAATCCCAATAAAATGTGATAGCTTCCACAATTGTATTCTGATCACACACGCGATCGGTCAGCCTACAGTAAATATCGCACACCACTTCGTGTTTCACTGTCGGACCGAACGGTACTTTTAACCCACTAACGCAGTCGCCACAACAACGGTTGTTAAGTTACAACGTCGTAAGCTGACTTCTACTCAATAAGGTTATCTAATGTTGTTGCTAAATAATTCTTACAAGTGTTACGATGCTAGCGTACGGCAGACGAAGCCGGTACTAAAATCCAACTGTGGGGGACTTATCGCTGTTTTATCTGTACATTACTTTTTCTAAGTCTGACACGATGAATGTATTACTTAACAAGAACAGAAATGGAAACATAACCTTTCGTTACTGGAAGGAAAGTTTTTCCAGTTTTTGTGTTATGAGTTGTTGTTGAATCACTTGCGTTGACATTCGTTACTTTTCATGCAGATAGTAAGCCTAACTGTCGAACTTTTTGTCTGCAACACTTCATAACCCTGAGAAGTGAACTGCTACTACAGCAGTTACCGCGGAACAGCGGCTTGCATGCAGCTGTCTTCTAATTTATCTCTCTCAATCTCCAGGTTTCCAAGTTCTTCAGCACTCTACAGTGGCCATAAAAGACGTGTTAACCTGGTACAACTAGGTGACGCGTGAAAGTGGCTGTGCACGTAACTGCGACGTAAATCATACCTTTTATTTTCTCAATCTCAGTAATGGAAACCCACGAAAGCCGTCACGAAACACGTGGTAGGAAATTTCCCTCCCCCCTCTCTCTTTTTTCTTTTTTTTCAGCTGCTGACTCTAGTCTAGAATCGTCTAAAGAGACTCGACTAACAGTCTTTCAGCATTTGCCAACCGCCACCACCAAACAAACGGCAGCCGATATGGGGTTACTATACTGTGTACTAGCAGACAGACCTGGCGTTGCCCGAGTATTCATTTTGCCAATTTTCTATTAGAAACGAAACCTTACACGTACTTCTGCAGTTGGCTCGGTGTGAGATGATCCTCAACACTTTCTGTAGGGCGGCAGCTGCTTCGCGATGTCTACTACGCGGTTTTGTAAACGTCTCTACGGTAACGCCTCTTCGTATCTCTACAGAGGTTGACCGTTTCTCCTAAAGCCGTCTACGCTACGCAACTGAAAGCTGTCAAAAGTGCTGCAAGGTGCCAGCAGTTTCCTGAAGTTGAATCGACTATAGGAATCTCTTACTAGTAAAGAATAAGTGCACACTACTGGCCATTAAAATTACTACGCCAAGAAGAAATGCAGATGATAAACGGGTATTCATTGGACAAATATATTATACCAGACTGACATGTGATTACATTTTCACGCAATTTGGGTGCATAGATGCTGAGAAATCAGTACCCAGAAAAACCACCTCAGGCCCGTGCAGCTTCAACACGATACCACTGTTCATCAAGAGTAGTGACTGGCGTATTGTGACGAGCCAGTTGCTCGGCAAACATTGACCAGACGTTTTCAATTGGTGAGAGATCTGGAGAGTGTGCTGGCCAGGGCAGCAGTCGAACATTTTCTGTATCCACAAAGGCCCGTACAGGACCTGCAACATGCGGTCGTGCATTATCCTGCTGAAATATAGGGTTTCGCAGGGATCGAATGAAGGGTAGAGCCACGGGTCGTAACTCATCTGAAGTGTAACGTCCACTATTCAAAGTGCCGTCAATGTGAACAAGAGGTGACCGAGACGTGTAACCAATGGCACCCCATACCATCACGCCGGGTGATACGCGAGTATGGAGATGACGAATACACGCTTCCAATGTCGCCAAACACGGATACGGCCACCATGATGCTGTAAACAGAACCTGGATTCATCCGAAAAAATGACGTTGTGCCATTCGTGCACCTAGGTTCGTCGTTGAGTACACCATCGCAGGCGCTGCCGTCTGTGATGCAGCGTCAAGGGTAACCGCAGCCACGGTCTCTGAGCTGATAGTCCATGCTGCTGCAAACGTCGTCGAAATGTTCGTGCAGATGGTTGTTGTCTTGCAAACGTCCTCATCTGATGACTCAGGGATCGAGACGTGGCTGCACGATCCGTTACAGCCATGCGGATAAGTTGCCTGTCATCTCGACTGCTAGTGATACGAGGCCGTTGGAATCCAGCACGGCGTTCCGTATTACCCTCCTGAACCCACCGATTCCATATTCTGCTAACAGTCATTGGATCTCGACCAACGCGAGCAGCAATGTCGGGATACGATAAACCGCAATCGCGATAGGCTACAATCCGACCTTTATCAAAGTCGGAAACGTGATGGTACGCATTTCTTCTCCTTACACGAGGCATCACAACAACGTTTCACCAGGCAACGTCGGTCAACTGCTGTTTGTGTATGAGAAATCGGTTGGAAACTTTTCTCACGTCAGCACGTTGTAGGTGCCGCCAATCTTGTGTGAATTCCCTGAAAAGCTAATCATTTGCATATCACAGCATCTTCTTCCTGTCGGTTAAATTTCGCGTCTGTAGAACGTCATTTTCGTGGTGTAGCACTTTTAATGTCCAGTAGTGTATTAAAACTTCACTCACGATGTGGCATTTTTTCATGTATCTCAGCGTTTACAATGTCGCATCTCCTGACCTCTGTGTCATACAACGATATAATTTTGCAGGCACATTCAGCGGTATATGCAGGTTCTGTCTGCAAAATTTGTTGCAAACAGAGTAGGCAGTAAAGTAGTAATAAATTTAAACATCATGCACAATGTTGTAGTTTTCCATGTACCTCAGTGCTAATGACACAATAGCACGATATAATTTTGTAAGTGGATTTAGCCGCATAGGTGGATACCGCCTGCGAAATTTATTGCGAACAGAGTTAGCACCAAAGACATAATAAATTTAAACGTCATGCATGGTGCGGCAGCACTTCATTGCGTATGACGCCACTTCATTGCTTATGACGTCATACCTCCTTAACTATGCTAGCTAGGTGGTTCTTAGCCCCACAGCGATTGTTTTATGACTTTAAGTGATCTGTATACCAAGTTTGGTTGAAATTGTTCCAATGGTTTCGGAGGAGATATGGAAAACACGCACACACACATTTATTTTTGTAACACGTATGGTTTCCGCTCTTTCTCAGCGTTTCGTAGTTCGCTGCAATGTCAAGATCTATGTGCAGCGTGGCGAATGACTCAACATTCACGTAAGTGCTTAGCAGTCGATTGCAATCCAGTAGTTTTCATGCGCTGCTGGAAGCCCGTATATACGCAACTTGCAACGGGAACTGTGCACCGTTATCGTTGAAGCCGATAAGAAATATACAGGGTGTGAGAGGCATTTTAAAAATGTGGGGACAGCTTCCTTGCAGCAAAACAGAAAAAAAATGTCCAGTAAACTTGGGCTGTAAAACGTATACCTTGATAGCTACGACCACTTGTTCATCCTCGATGCTGTGAACCACAGCTACAGCAAGCTCTTTGCTTTCCATATTTTGACAGAAGGTAGTAAGGGCCAACAAGAAAAAAATGTCCAATAAATATGAGCTCTAATGTGCATATCTCAAGGATTACGAGCTTTTGTTCATCTTCGCTACAGTAAAACACATCTGTTCTACTGAACCATCTCTCATAGCTCTTAAGGTATGTTTTATATCACATGTTTACTTGACATTTTTTTTTCTTATTTTGGTGCATTCTACCTCCTCCCAACATACACTGATCAGCCAGAACATTATGGCCAGCTACCTAATAGCCGTTATGTCCACCTTTGGCACGGTAACAACGGCGACGCATCGTGGCGTGGAAGCAATGAGGTCTTGGTAGGTCGCTGGCACCACATACGCACACACAAGTCACCTAATTCCCATAACTTTCGCGGAGGGGAGTGAGAACTTTGACGCCACGTTCAATCACATTACATATGTGTTCGATCTGATTAAGATCCAGCGGGGAGGGGGGTGGGGGTGGGGGGCTGCGGCAGCGCATCAACTGGAACTCGTCACTGTGTTCCTCGAACCACTCCATCAAACTCCTAGCCTTATGACGTAGCGCATTGTCTTGTTCAAAAATGCTACTGCACTCGGGAAACACGATCCTCATGACGAGGTGTATGTGGTCTGCTGCTGGTGTACGATACTCCTTGGCCGTCGTGGTGCCTTGCACGTGCTCCACTGGACCTATGGACGACCACGTGAATGTTCCCCAGAGCATACTGGAGCGGCCGCCAAACTGTCTCCATCCGCAGGCGTCAAGCTTTTCCCCTGAGAGGCGACGGATTCGCGCTCTCTTGTCGGCATGACGAAAAAGGTATCGGGATTCATCAGAACATGTGTTGGTCTGCACTGCACCAACGTTCAGTGCCTATGGTCACGTGCCCATTTTAATTGCAGCTGCCGATGTCGTGGTGTTAAAATTGGCACATACACTCCTGGAAATTGAAATAAGAACACCGTGAATTCATTGTCCCAGGAAGGGGAAACTTTATTGACACATTCCTGGGGTCAGATACATCACATGATCACACTGACAGAACCACAGGCACATAGACACAGGCAACAGAGCATGCACAATGTCGGCACTAGTACAGTGTATATCCACCTTTCGCAGCAATGCAGGCTGCTATTCTCCCATGGAGACGATCGTAGAGATGCTGGATGTAGTCCTGTGGAACGGCTTGCCATGCCATTTCCACCTGGCGCCTCAGTTGGACCAGCGTTCATGCTGGACGTGCAGACCGCGTGAGACGACGCTTCATCCAGTCCCAAACATGCTCAATGGGGGACAGATCCGGAGATCTTGCTGGCCAGGGTAGTTGACTTACACCTTCTAGAGCACGTTGGGTGGCACGGGATACATGCGGACGTGCATTGTCCTGTTGGAACAGCAAGTTCCCTTGCCGGTCTAGGAATGGTAGAACGATGGGTTCGATGACGGTTTGGATGTACCGTGCACTATTCAGTGTCCCCTCGACGATCACCAGTGGTGTACGGCCAGTGTAGGAGATCGCTCCCCACACCATGATGCCGGGTGTTGGCCCTGTGTGCCTCGGTCGTATGCAGTCCTGATTGTGGCGCTCACCTGCACGGCGCCAAACACGCATACGACCATCATTGGCACCAAGGCAGAAGCGACTCTCATCGCTGAAGACGACACGTCTCCATTCGTCCCTCCATTCACGCCTGTCGCGACACCACTGGAGGCGGGCTGCACGATGTTGGGGCGTGAGCGGAAGACGGCCTAACGGTGTGCGGGACCGTAGCCCAGCTTCATGGAGACGGTTGCGAATGGTCCTCGCCGATACCCCAGGAACAACAGTGTCCCTAATTTGCTGGGAAGTGGCGGTGTGGTCCCCTACGGCACTGCGTAGGATCCTACGGTCTTGGCGTGCATCCGTGCGTCGCTGCGGTCCGGTCCCAGGTCGACGGGCACGTGCACCTTCCGCCGACCACTGGCGACAACATCGATGTACTGTGGAGACCTCACGCCCCACGTGTTGAGCAATTCGGCGGTACGTCCACCCGGCCTCCCGCATGCCCACAATACGCCCTCGCTCAAAGTCCGTCAACTGCACATACGGTTCACGTCCACGCTGTCGCGGCATGCTACCAGTGTTAAAGACTGCGATGGAGCTCCGTATGCCACGGCAAACTGGCTGACACTGACGGCGGCGGTGCACAAATGCTGCGCAGCTAGCGCCATTCGACGGCCAACACCGCGGTTCCTGGTGTGTCCGCTGTGCCGTGCGTGTGATCATTGCTTGTACAGCCCTCTCGCAGTGTCCGGAGCAAGTATGGTGGGTCTGACACACCGGTGTCAATGTGTTCTTTTTTCCATTTCCAGGAGTGTACTTGGGTCGTCGGCTGCGGAGGCCCATCGTTAGGAATGTTCGATGCACTTTGTGTCAGACACACCTGTACTCTGTCCAGCACTGATGTCTGATGTTAGTTCCGCCACAGTTCGCCGCCTGTCCTGTTTTACCAGTCTGCCCATCCTACGACGTCAGACATTTATAATGAGGAGTGGCCGGCCAACCCCCCGACGTCTGGACGTGGTTTTAGCTTGGTTTCGCCACGTGTTAAAAACACCCCAAATAGCACACCCCGAACAGCCGACAAGTCATGCAGTTCGAGAAATGCTCGTACTGAGCCTCCGGGCAACCACAATCATAGCATACTCACTGATGCAACATGCATCGCGCGTGTGTCTGACTAGCAGTCATTCCTCGCCAGGTAACACTGCTATCGCCTGGATGGGTTTATATCGATAGTACGTCGGAGGTCATACTTTCCTGATTGATCGGTGTATGCAAAGCAAAGAGCTTGGAGTAGGAGAGCCGGCCGGGGTGGACGAGCGGTTCTAGGCGTTACAGTCTGGAACCGCGCGACCGCTACGGTCGCAGGTTCGAATCCTCCTTTGGGCATGGATGTGTGTGATGTCCTTAGGTTCGTTAGGTTTAAGTAGTTCTAAGTTCTAGGGGACTGATGACCTCAGCAGTTAAGTCCCATAGTGGTCAGAGCCATTTGAACCATTTTGAGCAGTAGGAGAGATATGGTTCACAGTGCCGGGGATGAACACGTGCTAATAGCTCTTAAGGTATGCATTTTAGAGTCCATCTTTATTGGACTTTTTATTTTGGTGTAAGGAACACGTCGCCAAATTTTTTAAAAGGTCATTTTGAAACACTCTGTAGATTGTTCCTGCGCACAATTAGTAAAATTCCCTCGAAGGCATGACGTCGGCAACTGTATGGTTTACCAAATTATGCAATAACTTGGAGAGAGCCATCCAAATTGCAATATTAAGTTTCTTTATTAGTTGATGACTCGTTTCGAGCCTAATGTCATTATAAAATCATCCACTAAGCTGTTCAGTAACATTCATTACGGCATCCACATGACTATTCAGTCCAGCTAAACACATCTTGTAAATTAGTGCAGAGCTTATACTTAGGTGAATGAAGTTCAGCCCTGCACTAATTTACAAGATGTGTTTAACTGAATTTAATAGTCATGTGGGTGTGGTAATGTGTGTTACAGCATAGCTTAGTGGATGATTCTACATTTGTTAGATTCAGTTTTCGTTCCATACACCTAAAAAATAGATGATTCTCGTGAGTGAGGGCAAGTCAGGAAGTACGAGGGATATTCGGAAAGTTAAGTTCCGATCGGCCAAGAAATGGAAACCACTGTGAAAATCTAATAAAGCTTTGCACGTATGTGTTCGACCGTGTCTCTAGTATCCCTGTCGATTGCATCACTTCGCTCTTTTCAGTTCTGAGCGCATGGTGAGCACATAAAGATGCGTAGAAAATAGTGGCTCCCGCCAAGTATGAGGTCCTGGTGAGAGATTTCGCCTGATGTTATGCAACCCACATTACAGAACTGTCATACGGTTCCTACTTCATGACAATTTTCGGTCGCAATCTGCAGGGGCAATGAAAATGTTCCTACAGCGTTTTCGATGAGAAGTGTTTGATCAGCCGCACTTTAGTCGGTAATTAGCTCCCTCTGTATTTCACATCTGCTCAAATTAACTACTGACTATTTTCGCACCGACAACGAGCTATAGATAGAGCGTAGAGAATTGGCGGGAAGCGCAGTCGGCTGTCTTCCATAACGAGGGTATTGGAAAGTTGGTATAACGGTGCGACAGATGTCCTAGCTGGAGCGGCGACTATGTAGAGAAGTAGCTGGAAGGTCGAGCCAACTGCCGCAAATAAAACGTATCTGATTTTCAATGTAGTTTCCAATTCGCGACTGATAGGAACTTACTTTCAGGACAAGCCTTGTACAACATAAAGAACATAAAGTTGGCCTGATCATTTGTCAGGAGACTGTCACAATAGGTGAGTAAATTACAGTAAACTGGAACTGCTAATATTTACAGAATTAATACACTGTCACAAGGAAACATAGTTATGCACTTTTAATACACTACTGGCCATTAATATTAATACACCATGAAGATGAAGTGCTACAGACGCGAAATTTAACCGACAGGAAGAAGATGCTGTGATACGCAAATGATTAGCTTTTCAGAGCATTCACACAAGGTTGGCGCCGGTGGCGACACCTACAACGTGCTGACATGAGGAACGTTTACAACCGATTTCTCATACACAAACAGCAGTTGACCGGCGTTGCATTGATAAAGGTCGGATTGTAGCCTATCGCGATTGCGGTTTATAGTGTCGCGACATCGCTGCTCGTGTTGGTCGAGATCCAATGACTGTTAGCAGAATATGGAATCGGTGGGTTCAGGAGGGTAATACGGAACGCCGTGCTGGATCCCAACGGCCTCGTATCAATAGCAGTAGAGATGACAGGCGTCTTTATCCACATGGCTGTAACGGATCGTGCAGCCACGTCTCGATCCCTGAGTCAATAGATGGGGACGTTTGCAAGACAACAATCATCTGCACGAACAGTTCGACGACGTTTGCAGCAGCATCTACTATCGGCTCGGAGACCATGACTGCGGTTACCCTTGACGCTGCATCACAGACAGGAGCGCCTGCGATGGTGTACTCAACGACGAACCTGGGTGCACGAATGGCAAAACGTCATTTTTTCGGATGATTCCAGGTTCTGTTTACAGCATCATGATGGTCGCATCCGTGTTTGGCGACATCGCGGTGAACGCACATTGGAAGCGTGTATTCGTCATGCCAGACTGGCGTATCACCCGACGTGATGGTATGGGGTGCCATTGGTTACACGTCTCGGCCACCTCTTGTTCACATTGACGGCACTCTGAACAGTGGAACCCGTGGTTCTACCCTTCATTCGATCCCTGCTCCACCACGCGCCTTAATCACCGCTTGGCACCGTGAACGCATTAAAAGAAATAACTTTTTAATGTACTCCTCACTCAGTTCATGAAACCACACACACACAAGGGTCTCCAACAGCTCCTCTTTATTTCGTGGCTTCTTTTTGGTGATAGCATTTCCCATAACCTTCCAACAGTTCTCAATAGGATTGAGATCAGGGGTGTTTCCAGGCCACTCTAATACTCGAACTCCATTTCATCGAAAGAAAGATTTTACCTGACTTGTAGAAGTTGGTTCAAATGGCTCTGAGCACTACGGGACTTAACATATATCGTCATCAGTCCCCCTAGAACTCAGAACTACTTAAACCGAACTAACCTAAGGACATCACACAACACCGAGTCATCACGAGGCAGAGAAAATCCCTGACCCCGCCGGGAATCGAACCCGGGAACCCGGGCGCTACTTGTAGAAGTACGTGATAATTAACCAAGAAAGTAATATTTGGTTCAAATATTAGTCATAGGACTCACCTTCCAAGCTCTATGGCAAGGAGCGGAGTCATCCTGAAAAATGCAATGGGAAACATCTCCAAACTGGTCTCTAATGGTTGACATAAGGCATCTGCGTTGACAGAGAAAGTGATGAAGTCCAGACGACCTACTCCGTGACTGGGAATGCACCCCCAGACCAACTGTCCTTGTGGGTGTTTGACTGTATGTGTCATGCATGATGGCAAAAATTCTTCACTTTTTCTTCGACGCACTAACCCTTGTCCATGTGAGCCATGCAGATTAAATTTGGACTCGTCTGAAAAGATTACTTTGTTCCACATCTCTGGTGTCAATGTGGCATGTGCCTTTGCCCATTTGAGTCACTGTTGTCACATTATCTTGGTCAATAAAGGCTTTCTTCTAGGACGATAGGCTGAGAGTCCAGCCTCCAGTAGTCTATTTCTTACAGTTTTGCTGGTTACTGAGATGTCGCACATTTCTTACCAGTCTCGCTTTAGCTCAGTTGATGACAGGCGACGATCACTGAGCGAAATCCTTTTCGAAATATTAAAGATTGTAATACCGATGTCAAAGCAAATATATTACAAGGAAAAGATAGTCATATCAGATAACAAAATAAAGACAATATGGGATATAGTGAAGGAGGAGACCGGTAGAACCAGACATGAAGAGGAACAAATAGCATTAAGAGTAAATGATACATTGGTGACAGATGTGTATAGTGTTGCAGAACATTTTAATAAACATTTTATAACTGTTACCGAAAAGATGGGGTTGTCAGGTTCGGTAGATGCTGCTATGGAATACCTCAGACCAGAAATTTCAAGCAACTTCCATAATATGAATTTGACCCTCACTACCCCAACAGAAATAATGTCCATCATAAAATCTTTAAAATCAAAAACATCTAGTGGGTATAATTAAAGAATGTGATTCTGAGCTAAGTAACATATTAAGCTATCTGTGTAACCAGTCATTTATCAGTGGAATATTTCCTGAATGGCTGAAATATGCTGAAGTTAAGCCACTGTTTAAGAAGGGAGATAAAGAAATAGCATCAAATTTCCGTCCAATTTCACTATTGCCAGCATTCTCAAAAATTTTCGAAAAAGTAATGTACAGTCGGCTTTATAACCAACTTATCTCAAATAACATACTGTCAAAGTCACAGTTTGGATTTCCAAAAGATTCTGATATTGAGAAGGCTACCTACACTTTCAGTGAAAATGTGCTTAATTCATTAGACAAAAAATTGCAGGCAACTGATATATTTTGTGATCTGTCAAAGGCATTTGACTGTGTAAATCACAATATCCTTTGAAGTAAATTAGAGTATTATAGTGTAACAGGAAATGCTGCAAAATGGTTCAAATCTTATATCTCTGGCAGGAAACAAAGGGTGTTAGTAGGAAAGACACATGTTTCAAGCTATCAGGCATCATCCAACTGGGAACTAATTACATGTGGGGTCCCACAAGGTTCCGTTTTGGGGCCCTTACTTTTTCTTGTGTATATCAATGACCTTTCATCAGTAACATTACCAGATGCCAAGTTCGTTTTGTTTGCCGATGATACAAACATTGCAATAAATAGCAAATCAACCTTAGTCTTAGAAAGATCAGCTAATAAAATATTTGTGGACATTAATCACTGGTTCCTATCCAATTCTTTGTCACTAAACTTTGAAAAAACACACTACATGCAGTTCAGAACTTGTAAGGGGTGTCCCACGAGTATATGTCTAACATACGATGACAAGAAGATAGAAGAAGTGGACATTGTTAAATTCTTGGGATTATAGCTTGATAATAAATTCAACTGGGAGGAGCACACCACAGAACTGCTGAAGCGTCTTAACAAATCTCTGTTTGCAATGCGAATTTTCTCAGACATAGGGGATATAAAAATGAAAAAGCTGGAATACTATGCTTACTTTCACTTCATAATGTTATATGGTATTATTTTTGGGGGTAATTCATCAAGCCAAGCTAAAGTTTCCCAGGCACAAAAACGTGCAGTAAGAGTTATATGTGGTGTGAACTCAAGAACATCCTGTAGAAGCCTGTTTAGGGAACTAGGGATACTAACTACTGCTTCCCAATATATTTATTCCTTAGTTAAATTTGTCTTTCAAAATATATCACTTTTTCAAACCAACAGCTCAATTCATGGAATCAATACTAGAAATAAGAATAATCTTCACAAGGATTTAAAGTCACTTAGTCTTGTACAAAAAGGTGTGCATTATTCGGGAACACACATTTTCAATAACTTGCCAGCAGCCATAAAAAGCTTAACAACCAATGAAATTCAGTTTAAGAGAAGCCTAAAGGATTTATTGGTGGCCAACTCCTTCTACTCCATTGATGAATTTCTCAGTAAAACCAACTGATTTGTTTATATATAAATATATAAGTACAATATAACTTCTGCGCAATTTCAGTGCAGTAATGTGTTCATTGTAAATATGTACTATAGTAGTTGTATTACATGTTTATTACCTTATAAATAAATAAATAAATTCTTTATTTTAAATTCAGTGCATTAGTATTTGTAAAATGACTTTCATATAGTGTTCATTAAAAAATGACGATCATTCGACTTGGGACCTGTGATATGGTACATTAGCTTATTTGTTTTAGTTGTAAATATTTGTCGTGTATTGTTGTTTTTCTGACATGTTCCACATCCTGGAGGACCTCCTCACTACGGATCAATTGGAATGAAAGTAAATCTAATCTAATCTAATCTAATACCCTGTCCTGTTTGGCAGTAGACGCCCTTTTCCGACCTCTTCCTTTCTCAATATCAACTTTTCCTTTTTCCCTGTATTTTTTCAGTAACCTCGAAATCGTAGACTGATTAAATCCTGTCTTAGAGGCTGTCTCTCTGGTGCTGAGACCAACAGACAAATAAGCGAGTATAGCAGCTTTCTCTTCTGGCGTTAATTCAACTGACCTGCCCATCTTCTCACTGCAAAGTCCTAACTCAAAATGGCAGTATAAACACTGGTTTCATTGTAAAACCAAACGACAACAACAAAGAGTTGTGTATTGTTGGTGAACATGCGTGAAGAAGTCCGATTATTAAGGCAAGAATATGTCAGCAAAGTTTAGCAACAACGGGACTGGTATACCCTGAAGCAAACTGCTGCAAAAGACAAAAAGACGAAGTAATTCATGGTGACGCAATAAATATTTCCACCACTGTACATATTCTGCCGACCACTTTACCTCCCACACTAAACCCAGGCAACGCCCCCTTTCCCTAATCTGGTCGAATGGAGAGAGTCTGCCGCGCTGGTGTCGCCTTGTCGCGAGAACGCAGCCGCCAGAGCGCGCATGCAACTGGTCTGGCTGGAGCCGCGTGTCGTGTCAAGGCCGTTCGCGATGCCCGCCCCCACAGTTGCGGAAACCCGCCCCGTGACCGGCAGCGATCGATAACAGCTGGCAGCCCTACAGCGGCGACCCGTAAATTATGCACTCTCCGCTCCTCCCCCGCTCTCGCATTCACACCGCGCATTTATTACGCCATTCAGCCCCTGACGTCGAGGTTTCTACAAAAAAAAAAAAAGCGGCCTCTGAAACTCGTCCGTAACTGTATCATCAGATTCTTCATTTGTGTGACTATATTGTCTGCAGTTGCTCAACATGCAGTGTTGAAAAAGATATGAACATCATACGACTCAGTGGAGACAGATACCTCCTTGCTTTCCGAGAAAATTTCCACATACACAAAGCATTAATACAAAATAGTTCCTCTATGACCAATTGGGAACCAGACACTATATAAAATAACTCAAGAAATTACATGAAAAAGAAAAGAGTCTTTTCCATCTTTCACCCTCTCCACCCAACCGTCCACCCACCCCTCCCAATTTCATTTCACTTGTGACTACGATGGGAGAGAAGCTCTTGACCGCCTCCTAAATCATTTTAATTCCCTGCATCCTAGCATCAAGTTTACCATGGAGGTGGAAAGTGATGGAAACCTTCCGTTTCTGGACGTTCTGGTGTACAGAAAGGATGATGGGACACTGGGACACAGTGTTTATCGAAAGCCTACGCATGCTTCTAGCTGTCATCCATCGTTCCAGCGTACGGGGGTCCTGCGGACGTTGGCGAGAAGAGCTTATGCCATTTCAGATGGAGAAAGCTTGACACAAGAATTGGACCATCTTAAGGTTATGTTCAAGCAGAATGGCTATACAGAAAAACAGATCCGTCGTGCTTTCCAGTTTGGACCTTCGCCTGAACCACCAGAAGATACCTGCATATCGGTGGCTTTTCTGCCTTTTGCTGGGAGCATTTCCTCGAAGATAGGAATAATTCTGAGAAGATATCATATCAAAAGAATTTTTCGTCCGCCAGCCAGGATTAAAGCGCTTCTTGGCTCTGTTAAGGATGACTTGGGTTTGAGGAAGCCCGGTGTGTACAAGATCCGTTGCCACTGTGGGAAGGCTTATATTGGTCAGACAATCCGGACCATTCAGGACCGATGTGTTGAGCATCAGCGGCACACACGGCTGCATCAACCTGAGAAATCTGCAGTGGCGGAACACTGTCTCACCGAGGGACACAGAATGCTCTATGACGAGACACAAATGGTTGCCCCTGCATCTCGCTATTGGGACTCTGTTTTAAAAAAATCCATAGAGATTCGTTTATCTGACAATCTTATTAATAGAGACAAGGGTTATCTTTTAAGTAAGACTTGGGACCCGGTGTTATCAAACATTAAAAAACAACGGTCTATGTTTCGATCGTCGGAATAAAAAAAAAAATTTTTTTAAATTTTTGATAGCGATATCTCGATTTCGATAGAGGGCATTTACGGCACCTTCTCGCGCACGCGTTGTGGGTCTTCTGCGGCCTATATAGGGGCCGCCGCTTGCGCTGGGAAGTCAGTTCCGGCAAGATCGTGCACCAGCACTCTCACGTGAAGATGGCGGCCAGTTGGACCGGGGGAATATTGTGTCATGAAGACGTTATGATCCGGCTGCACACCCGAGAAGAATATTATTCATTTCACTTGTTGCTCCTCACCAATTCTCCTGTAACCAACACTCCATCACACTACCTTACACTTATGTGGACTCAACATGGCTTCTCCTTCCTCCCCCTCCCCCAAAATGAGTTCTCCTTCACAGTATATACAATGAACAGCCAAAGAAATTGGTATACGCATGTGTATTCACATACAAAGATATGTAAACAGGTAGAATACGCCGCTGCGATCGGCAGAGCCTATATATAAGACAACAAGTGTCAAGAGCAGTTGTTAGATCGGTTACAGCCGCTACAATGCCAGTTTATCAAGATTTAAGTGAGTCTGAACGTGGTGCTACAGTCGGCGCAGGAACGATGAGACACAGCAAAAAAAAAAAAAAAAAAAAAAAAAAAAAGGTTCAAATGGCTCTGAGCACTATGGGACTTAACATCTGTGGTCATCAGTCCCCTAGAACTTACAACTACTTAAACCTAACTAACCTAAGGACATCACACACATCCATGCCCGAGGCAGGATTCGAACCTGCGACCGTAGCAGCCGCGCGGTTCCGGACTGCGCGCCTAGAACCGCTAGACCGCCGCGGCCGGCTGGGACACAGCATCTCCGGGAAAGCGATGAAGAGGGGTTTTCCCGTACAACCATTTCAGGAGTGTACCATGAATACTAGGAATCAGGTAAAGCATCAAATCTCTGACATTGCTGAGGTCGGAAAAAGATCCTGCAAAAACGGGACCAACGACGACTGAAGAGAATCGTTCAACGTGACAGAAGTGCAACCCTTCCGCAAATTGCTGTAGATTTCAGTGCTGGGCCATCAACAAGTGTCGGCGTGCCAACCATTCAACGAAACGTCACCGATATGGACTTCCGGAGCCCGAGGCCAACTCGTCTATCCTTGATGACTGCACGACACAAAATCTTATGCCTCGCCTGGGCGCGTCAACACCGACACTGGACTGTTGGTGGCTGGAAACATCGGACGAGTCTCGTTTCAAATTGTATTGAGCGGATGGACGTGTGCGGGTATGGCCACAATCTCATGAATCCATGGACCCTGCATGTCAGCAGGCGACTGTTCACGCTCTGTAATGGTGTGGGGTGTGTGCAGTTGGAGTGATATGGGGCCCCTGATACGTCTAGATACGACTCGTTCGCCAGCATCCTTTCTGATCACCTGCATCCATTCATGTCCATTGTGCATTCGGACGGACTTGGGCAATTCCAGCAGGACAATGCGACATCCCACACCTCCAGAATTGCTACAGAGTGGCTCCAGGAACCGTCTTCTGAATTTAAACACTTGCGCTGCCCACCAAACTCCCCAGACATGAACATTATTGAGCATATCTGGGATGTTTTGCAACGTGCCGTTCAGAAGAAATCTCCACACCCTCGTATTCTTACAGATTTATGGGCGGCCCTGCAGGATTCATGGTGTCAATTCCCTCCAGCACTACTTCAGACATTAGTTGACTCCATGCCACGTAGCGGCGCGGGGTAGCCGTGCGATCGAGGCGTTTTGTCGCGGTTCGCGTGGCTGCCCCCGTCGGAGGTTCGTGTCCTTCCTCGGGCATGGGTGGGTGTGTTTTGTCCTTAGGTCAAGTTAGCTTAAGTTAGATTAAGTAGTGCGTAAGCCTAGGGACCGATGACCTCAGCAGTTTGGTCCTTTAGTCCTGACCACAAATTTCCACGTCATGTTATGTTGCGGCACTTCTGCGTGCTCGCGGGTGCCCTATTCGATATTAGGCAGATGTATCAGTTTCTTTGATCTTCAGTGTAAACACACGGCAACATAATTAAATAGAATTACGCACATACAATTACATAAAAATGGTTCAAGTGGCTCTGAGCACTATGGGACTCAACTGCTGAGGTCATCAGTCCCCTAGAACTTAGAACTAGTTAAACCTAACTAACCTAAGGACATCACAAACATCCATGCCCGAGGCAGGATTCGAACCTGCGACGGGAGCGGTCTTGCGGTTCCAGACTGCAGCGCCTTCAACCGCACGGCCACTTCGGCCGGCTACCATTACATAAAATACACAAAAAGAGTATAGGTAAAAGACAAACTAGTAGCAATGTTATGTTGGCAACACTACAAAACACAAAACACAATAAATGCATAAGTATGAAAATAAACAAAAAAACAGTGGTGTGCGAAAAAGGATGCTCTGTAAAACGTGGGAGATGCATAGTTCTGCAGAGAAACTAAAAATTAGAGCACAAGATGAGCTAGCAGACGGCATTTCCCAATGAAGGCGAGAAACCAAAACGGGAATAAACGTAAGTAAAAAGCAACATACTGTTGGCGATCTGTTTTTCGATCTTAAAGGCAATTCAAATTATAAATATCTTTAATTACAGACCACTGACTATGCTTTACCTCAATAAAGCGAAACGCGTCTGGTGGAGAAAAAAAAAAACGCATTTTCTTGTAGCTGCAACGAGAGAACGAAAATACCGTTTCCTCAGGTTCACCAAAGTAGATCCTCGCATGTGAGATTTTTTTTCCTTTATCACCTACATGGCGAAACAGATCGCCGAGCCTACGTTAAACAAAGAACCATAACTGAACATGCACTGCGGTGTTCTGGTTGACCGCTGAGCAATATATATGCTCCTAACACAATCTGTCAGAGAGGTGTTCATAGAGACTTTCATCCCCAGAGCTTGACCACTATACGATGCTGAGGCTGTCGAAATAGCCCCGTTATCGGACAATGCAATATGCTTTTTTATGCTTAAATGTCGGCAAACAAAGGCTGCAAATCAGAAAATACGTATCGAAACTTTATTCTCGGGGTTTATACTAACGGAAACGCGTAATTTTCACTTTGTACTGTTGAACATTTTCAAAGAAAGAAGTTCTCTTACGCATGACAGTTACAACCATGTATGTAACCACAGCCTAACTGCACCACAGACAGAAAACAATGGTAGAAAACTAGAGTTATTAGAGCAATTAAAGATGGTACTATCACACAGAGAAAATTTTCTGAAAGCTTGATAAGTAAGCAAACTGAGTTTTTTCAACAATTTCAAAACTACAATTTCAAAACTTTATGGTTTCCTAAATAAATAAAAATTCAATCGTTGTTAATCATATAAGGCCACGTCTAATATCTGTAGAAATAACTGGTTTTCAAACGGCACCTGTGTATAAGCAATCATGTAACATCTTTGAATCATCTCAGAAATAGCAACAGCTGTGTAGATGAGATAATGTAACGTCATAACAGTTGCATATTTCTTCACTTGTTTGAATTTTGTTTACAAACGTGCTGTGAGGCGAAAAGTATGTATACGTACGAAAACATGTCTGCACATACTGAGACTAACATCTGTGTAACCACTGCATGAAACAGTAAGTAATTTCTCGTTTTCTACTTTACGTTGCTTTTTTAAAAACAGTAGTCACAATATATCACCTTTTCATATAGCTAGAACTTAGAACTACTTAAACCTAACTAAGGACATCACACACATCCATGCCCCAGGCAGGATTCGAACCTGCGACCGTGGTGGTCGCGCGGTTCCAGACTGTAGCGCCTAGAACCGCTCGGCCACACCGGCCGGCAATTTAATTTTCAATCGAACTTGACACTACATAAAAAACGCAGGCAAACTAAACTCACTGATGTCTCGGATGCACAGTCCTAGAACAAGTTACTCACGGAACGTATTGCTCGTACACGGGGTTTGAATTTACAGGAATAAGGAACACGGTCCGAGCAGGACAGGAACTGCGTGCAGGTAAGAAAACATGGCGTGTGACAAAATGTGTTCAGCAGTTCGCGTCACTGGCGACCAGTATGGTAATGAGTTGGAGGAATACGGAATTGTCTTCTAGGCCCAACACGAACTTCGAGCGAAAAAAAAAGTTGTGTTTGTTCTTATTCTAACGCATCATCCCGGCAATCGCTTTAATTGATTTACGAAAACCTCGGAGTACGTTACATTGGGTGGCCGCTCAGGTACTTGAATCTCGCACATCGCGAAAGCGATTCCTGTGTCTTAACCACTGCGCCACTTCGCCCACTGGGCCATCTGTGAGGACGTACTTCAGACCTGAATTGTTTACACAAGACGGTAACGTTTTGCCTACCCTGAACGGTGACGTCGTAAGCACCCGACGAGATACTTAACAGGATTAGCTTTTCTAGACCTGCCACGCTAAATCTCGTGTTCTTGATTTGTAGGTTTAAGTTACCGATATAACCTCCAGTGGTGCTATAACCAGGGCGCCTGCTGGTTCCTCTCGGACGAAATCATAAAACTGTCCTCGGGCTGGTATTTCTGTAGGGCATTAAAATCGCCCGCGCACGGCAGCATGGCCAGAGTCTGTTCACGCTGGTAGCTGGCTGCACTCGCAGGTCAGTGTTAACGCATCTCATTTCGTGCGGTATTCGACAATACACACGTAACTGTTGGGCGAAAGAATGGCGTATTATACAAACAACGGTTCCGAACACGTAGCTCGCTTTCTCATAAGTGATTTACTTTCGCTGTTTGCTCTCGGAAAGCACGTACCTACGAAGAAATTCTGGGAAAGACAGGGGCACAGAATGTACGGGAAAACTTACCACACATTCGTAGGTCTTTCCTCCGGAATAGTTTTCACCAGAGCTTGTTAAGATGTGTGCGGACCCTTGAGCGCTTCCGTCAATATTGGCAGAAGAGCGCTGAGAACACAACCTCGCTTCCTGTGTTCGCGGGAAGGTTGCGTCAACAGGCCGCGGCGCCGTCCAGCGTTCTTCCCCTGATCTGCTGCTGTCTTACTGACGGCCGTTGGGTATGCCGTTGGCAGGAATACACGACAGACGGCACGTGGTTTTAACCTTTCAAGTCCCAGATGCGGTCTCACAGACCGCTAGCGTTTCTTGTTACTCCGCTGCGAATGCGTCGGAGTGGGTAGGAGGTTACGGTATTACTATTGTTCTTTTCCCAAGGTGCAATAATTTCGTTCGTCACTAACCACCTGAATATGACGAGAACCTATACTACAATGAAGAGCCAAAAAAACTGCTACACTTGCATAATATCGCGTAGGGCCCCAGCGAGCACGCAGAAGTGCCGCAACACGACGTGGCATGAACCCATAGTTGTAGTCTTGGATGCTACATTTACAGTTCACGTCGTAACCCTTAGCTTTCCAGGGAATTTTTTTTTTTTCACATTCTGTCCCAAGTGCGGTCTAACAGACCGCTATGTTTAAATAGCCATAAAAATTGCGTTCAACAGTTTCAGTGAAACAGTTTAGTTTTTTACGTAAAAGGTTATATTAATACCACGAAAAACTTTATTGAAATAAATTTTGGTTCTTACGAAAAGAACGCATTTAAACAAAAAGCTGCACAAAATGAACAAAATATTACATGATAATGTTAATGCTGTGAAAACTCAAATATCATGCACTCTTATTTTACTTTTTGCCATATTTTTGTTGTTTATTATGTGTGTAATAATAAAAACTTTAAAGAAACTCCCATAAAACAATCAAAAAATTGCACTAGTAATTTTCAGGTTTTTAGTTTTCTTCTCAAAGTGTTTCGTTGCATTCAATGCAGAAATCAAGCTAGGATTGCTTCTTGCAGCAATGACACGTTTAAGACGTTTTTCTCTCCTTTTTTGGGTCACGGGTGGAGCATTTCTGCGTTTTTCCTAACGTTCTGCAACGACTTCTGCTCTTGGGTCCACTACACTCGAAACACGGTGTATGGATACACGGAAGTTCAGGGCCTATGTCACAGTTGTTGACTCGTTTTTTATCTGTGGTGTCACCAGCGAGCTTGCATTTTTCTTCAAAAAATTAAAGCGACTAGCCTGAGTATCGTGTCTGTAAGAATTGTGAAGAATAAACGCGTTCACCCCGGGTATGTACAACAAGCGAAAAAATAATGCTATTGGCCATCACTGCAAGAGGCGTCGACGACCAGCGATATTTGTTTCAACTGAATATATTTCTAGCAGAAACTTCAGCTAAAGAATCAGTCTCAACAGTTCTGTCTTTATCAATTTGATCACTTGTTTCATTGCCGGCCGCGGTGGTCTCGCGGTTCTAGGCGCGCAGTCCGGAACCGCGCGACTGCTACGGTCGCAGGTTCGAATTCTGCCTCGTGATGACTGGGTGTTGTGTGCTGTCCTTAGGTTAGTTAGGTTTAAGTAGTTCTAAGTTCTAGGGGACTGATGACGACAGCTGTTAAGTCCCATAGTGCTCAGAGCCATTTGAACCATTTGAACTTGTTTCATTCAATGATTTCATAGGTGGCAAAACAAAATCGTCTTCACTTTCGCACTGTTACTATTCTGAATTGTGTTCACTTTGGGAATTCACAGTTTGAATCCTGCAGGGCTGTCCATAAATCCGTAACAGTACGAGGGGGTGGAGATCTCTTCTGAACATCACGTTGCAAGGCATCCCAGATATGCTCAATAGTGTTCACTTCTGGGGAGTCTGGTGGCTAGCGGAAGTATTTAAACTCAGAAGACGGTTCCTGGATCCACAATGTAGCAATTCTGGACGTGCGGGGTGTCGCATTGTCCTGATGGAATTAGCCGCGCGGGGTAGCCGCGCGGTCTCAGGCGCCTCGTCATGGTCCGTGCGACTCCCCCCGTCGGAGGTTCGAGTCCTTCCTCGGGCATGGTTGTGAGTGTTGTCCATAGCATAAGTTAGTTTAAGTTAGATTAAGTAGTGTGTAGGCTTAGGGACCGATAATCTCAGCAGTTTGGTCCCATAAGACCTTCCCACAAATTTCCAATTTCCTGCTGGAATTGCCCGAGTCTGTCGGAATGTACATTGGACATGGATGGATGCAGAAGTCAGACAGCATGCTTACGTAGGTCTCACCTGTCAGAGTGATAATGGGGTTCCATATCACTACAACTGCACACGCCCCACACCAGAACAGAGCCTCCACCAGCTTAAATAGCCTAAGACCGAGATGCAGGGTCCAGGGATTCATGAGGTAGTCTCCATACCCGTAAACGTCCATCCGCTAGATACAATTTGAAACGCGACTCGTCCGATAAAGCAACATGTTTCCAGCCACCAACAGTCAAATGTCGGTGTTGATGGGCCCAGTCGAGGCGTAAGGCTTTGTGTCGTGCAGTCATCAAAGGTACACGAGTGGGCCTTCGGCTCCGAAAGCCCATATCGATTATGTTTCGTTGAATGGTTGGCACGCTGACACTTGTTGATGGCCCAGCACTGAAGTCTGCAGCAATTTGAGGAAGGGTTGCACTTCTGTCACGTTGAACGATTCTCTTCAGTCGTCGCTGGTCCCGATCTTGGAGGATCTTTTTCCAGCCGCAGTGATGTCGGAGATATGATGTTTTACCGGATTCGTGATATTCACGGTACACTCGTGAAATGGTCGAACGGGAAAATCTCTACTTCATCGCTACCTCGGAGACGCTGTGTCCCATCGCTCGTGCGTCGACTATAACACCACGTTCAAACTCACTTATCTTGGTAACCTGACATTGTAGTAGCAGTAATCGATCTAAGAACTGCGCCAGACACTTGTCTTATACAGGCGTTGCCGACCGCAGCGCCGTATTCTGCCTGTTTACATATCTCTGTATGTGAATACGCATGCCCATACCAGTTTCTTTGGCGCTTCCGTGTATTACAGCTTCTTTCTTGCTAGCGGTCTCTGAGACCGCACCAGGCACTTTGCGGTATGGATTCAGTAGCCAAGTCTTCATCCGCTGATCATGTTACGGACCCTGACTTTGAGGATACTGCTTTAAAATGGTTTGAGAACAGTTTAGGAAGTGATGTTGGATTAGATGGTGACAACGAAATTGAAAGTGAATATAATTCATAATAGTAACAGTGCGAAAGTGAAGACGATTTTGTTTTGCCACCTGTGAAATCATTGAATGAAACAAGTGATCAAAGTGATAAAGACAGAACTGTAGAAACTGATTCTTTAGCTAAAGTTTCTGCTGTAAATATATTCAGTTGAAACAAATATCATCGCTGGTCGTCGACGCCTCTTCCAACGATGGCCAATGGCATTATTTTTCCGCTTGTTGTACATACCTGGGGTGGACGCATTTATTCTTCACAATTTTACAAACACGATGCTCAGGCGAGCCGCTTTAATTTTTGGAAGATACTTGCAAGCTCGTAGGTGACACCACAGATAAAAAGCGTGTCAGCAACTGTCACATAGGCCCTGAACTTCCGTGTATCCATACACCGTGTTTCGGGTGTAGTAGAACCAAGAGCAGAAGTCGCTGTAGGAAAAACGCAAAATTGCTCCACCTGTGACACAAAAAAGGAGAGAAAAACGTGTTAATGTCTCATTGCTGCAAGAAGCGATCCTAGCTCGATTTCTCCATCGAGTGCAACGAAAACCTTTGAGAAGAAAACTAAAGACCTGAAAATTACTAGTGCAATTTTTTTGAGTATTTTTTTAAGTTTTTATTATTACACACATAACAAACAACAAAAATATGGCAAAAAGTAAAATAAGAGTGCATGAAATTTGAATTTTCACAGCATTAACATTATCATGTAATATTTTGTTCATTTCGTGCAGATTTTTGTTTAAATGCGTTCTTTTCGTAAGAAACAAAATTTATTTCAATATATTTTTCGTGGTATTAAAATAACCTTTTACGTAAAAAACTAAACTGTTTCACTGAAACTGTTGAACGCAATTTCTTACGGCTATTTAAACACAGCAGTCTGTTAGACCGCATTGGGACAGAGTGTAAAAAAAAAAAAAAAAAAAAAAAATCCCTGGAAAGCTAAGGGTTACGACGTGAACTGTAAATGTAGCATCCAAGACTACAACTAGGGGTACATCTACATGGATACTTTGCAAATCACACTTAAGAGTTTGGCAGAGTTTGCAGTAGCTGCACTACTTAACGGTTCATAATTTTTCTTGTCCTTAGTACTGGATTGGTGCCAAGGTTCGTAGTGTTTCTCCGTAAGTTTAATAAACACAACAGATAAATATAAAAGAGATCTTTATCATTAATGACATATTCTCCTTGTTTATTCACAACAGTCTGCTAACGCTGGGGTAACTTTTCGATTCCGCGACTGAAGAAATCACGTGATTTTCAGGCGAAGAACTCGTCGAGCCTTGTTCGGAGGGCATTTTCATCTGGAAAGGAAGTTCCTTGCAGGTTGCGGGCACAGAGCGGAGAATGTGAAAATCTGACGGCGGAAGATCAGGTGAATAAGGTGGGTGCAGAATGACTCCCCAACTCAACTCCTGTATAATTATTATTAGTATTATCATTCATTTTAAAATCACATTAACCCTGTAATGCCTCTTGTTACATATGTGTAATATCGAGAATGTTTTACATTATTTCCACAATAAATTAATATTTACCACGAATGCTTGATTTACACTTATGTAACTACATTAGGAATACATTTTATTTCGCTACAATGGAAACTTAATCTGCCAGCTTCTTTGAGTTCTAACAACAATACCGCGACCCCACACAAGGGATGTTATCAGCGTGGCCAAGCCTTTGGCTTTTCAATAATAGCCTGCTTCTTTCCTTGTGGAAAAAAGCAGTAAGTCGTCAGATGTGAATCAGAATCGTTTCTGTTCGCATTAAAATTGATAACTGGTTGAAAAGTGGAAGTCTGAAAGGAAAACAGGGTTTAACAAAATCGCAAGTTGCGTGAACATGTCACTCAGCTTCTAGCCCTAACTCACGAGGTGCGGTCTCTCAGACCGCGGGAAAATTTGGAACTGTCTCTCCAAGATCAGTTCTGGCGGAATGCTTCTACATTCACACCTACATTCCTTAAAGTACTAACTCTACAATATTTTGTTGTGAACTGCACTGTTGTCTTCTTTGTTTGTTGTTTACACGTTTTATTGACAGATGTTGTGGTCTCCTAGGCCGCGTCTCGTGAACTATGTACGTTTTTTCTTCCGTATAGTACAAGATGTGCTCGCAGGAACTTGTGAATTTTAACGATCAAAAGTTTGATGAAATTGTTTGTCAGTGGATGGAGGAAGATGTCAGTGATAAAGAGCAAGAATAAGCCGGGTTTTACAAGAGCCAGTGATCGCAGTTCTGCTAACAGATGGTCATTCAGAGAAAGAACTTCAGGACAATAGTGATGTGGTCCTCCGTTTCTTCACTAAAATCCTTAATCTGTTAGTTAAAATCAAATATGTTCTGTGTGGTGATAAAGAAAACTGTGAACCCCAGCACTGAATGTCACTTTTTCAGAATATCGTTTGTACCTATGGATGGCAATTTTTATGTGCAAGTTGAAATCCTAGCATTTAGTTTATGTGAAAATTTACTTGCTACAGAGGTACTGTAATTTTTGAGAATCTAAAAGTCAGTTCTCTAACAGTTCGTTTATGTGTACTATTTACAAACCCGCACAAAATGTGTGATAAAAAGTTCTGCAGGCTTAATTTATCACAGTAAGATCAAAAAGGATTATTTAAACAAAACTTGAGTAATGCCAGAGTGAAATGTCATTTAACTTAAATTAAAAATTTTAAATTATTTGCGATTTAAATCTCAGATTAAACGCAGGTTTCAGAGACCCCCGCCTCGTAGTATACCGTACGTTACAGAAAAGTCACCGCGCGAGTTAAGGGCTAGTAACGTGTGTCGATCCGACAAAAGTGAACCGTGTGTGAAGAAAAGAAACTAAGATTATAACTACATCACGTTTGAATTTTCATATATGGGTGACAAGGACTGTCCAAGACCACAGTGTGTTGTCTGTGGCGACATTCTTCGTAACAGTAGTCTGAGACTTCTCTACTTAAACGCGATTTAGAAACTAAGCACCTCATCCGGGTAAACAAATCCGCTGCAACAGTGAATTACAAATAAAAACCGACAATCGATAAATAAACTCATAGCAACAGGAATACCAACATGTAAAACAAAACCACTACGAATTTATGCACCAACCTAATACAATTTAAACTTATTGCTCACCCAACAGCGATGTCTGTAACGATATATCCAAATTAGCGTGTCTTATTTCAAGGCACTACCACACAACAATCGCAAAGTGCAACTGTGTTGAATTAAACTGCTGCATTAGAAAAAAAGGAAAAAATGTGTGGCCGAAGCGGAATTGCGTAACATCCGTCCAACAAAAGTTCTCAAGTGGCAATGATTTCACTAAAATGCTAAATACGCATTCTTAAGGTGTTGATGGAGGTATCATTTAGTTCATGGGCGGTTCCTAAGAAAACCCGAAAAAAGAGTTTTTCACCATTTTTTCCCTGTCAGCAGTTGATATCTAAATAACTAATCGCAGTATATTGCTCAAATTTTAACGGTATTTTCTCTATGCAACTATCTAGAAGTGCCATCTTCCCATTTTCAAAAAATTTTATTCGTTATCGTGAAACACATCAAAAACATGGTTTTTGGGTACCAAAACCGAGCCGCGGATTCCAAGACAGATTTTCACAGCAAACTAGCTGAAATGTTCCTAACACCCCGATGTCGAACAACTTGGAAAACTTTCCTGATATCTTTATCCGTTTCCGAGATTATGAGGTTCAAAGATACCCTACTTGTACACGTGAAATCCGGAGTGAGGCGAAGACGTAGTTTATAAAGTGAAGTAGCTCAGAGAACTATGCTGTAAAGTGTCTCCGTTATCATCAGAATGGTTCTGGGAACGCCACGTTGAAGTACTGAAGCACACGGAAAACGTTTTAGCACGTAAAATCAGGTCTGAGGTGTAAAATTAGTTTTGCGTTATTTCAATCACACGTAAGTGAGCTTTCAAAAATTTTCTGAACCATGACTTTCTTACCATAAAAGTGTCCGCCCTGTTGCAGTGGAAAAGTGCTCCTATCGGAAAACAAAAAAGGCGAATAGGTCCATCTTTATTAAAAGACTCTGAATGAAATGTGAGGTACCACCCGCTTCACCCACCTTCCTTAGCACGGAGGAGGCTGTGGCTCGACAGGAGACAGTGACAGTTAGAGAGAAACAAAGAGACAATGAGTTGGTATGAATGAGTGAGTAAGAATGGGCAAGTGGGAGTGAACGGTTATGAGCGACTTATAGCGAGGGACTAATGGGCTTGAGCGAGTTACAATTAGGGGAGCTTGTGGGAGCAAGAGGTGAATTGCATTTAAAGAGAGCGCGGATACATTCGCATGTCAAAATTCGTGGGAAAATTTTTAAAGCTGCTGAGGCTGGCAGGAAAAGCACCTAGTGTCCCAATTTTCAGTGAGAGTCTTTTAAACAGAAGCGTATTCGTGTTTTCTGTGCTCCGATACGAGCATTTGTTCCGCTGGTATGTGATTATACGTATAGTAGTAAAGAATGTACGGTATGTAGTTTCTGTATTTGCTTTATTGTATGTAGGGAAAAAAATTAAATGTAAGGTTGTCGCGAAATTTTGAAAAGAACGAGGGCTATCCAGAGAGTAACAGACGTTTTGGTCTATCGTGGTTCGTGCGCTACAGCCGCCATCTTGGCGCCTCAACGTTCCTGCGCGCAATACGCATCTAGTGTTATCTAGCGTGTGGTCTATCTCTGGTGTTGAAATGTGCGCTACAATAGCAAATCCCGCAGTTGTAAGGTGCGTTCGTTCTGTGATTAGGTTTTTGTTGGCAAAAAGCTGCCACCAATTGAAATTTATCGTGGCTTTCGTAATGTGTACGGGACAGGGGTAATGAGTGAAAGCCGAGTGAGGCAGTGGTGCATTGATTTTACAAATAGCCGTGCTAGTGTTCACGATGAGGACGGCAGAGGTAGGCCTAGCGTTGTGACTCACGAACTGGTAACGAAAATCAACGACAAAATTTGTGAAAATTGCCGTTTTACGATTACGGATCTTTAGCAACATTTTCTCCGAATTTCACGGAGTTTAGTGCTTGAAATTTTGGCGGATTCGGTCGGTTACCACAAATTTTGTGCTTGGTGGATTCCCAAAATCCTAATGGGAGGCCACAAAAAACAGAGACTGGTTGTAGCAATGACCTTCCTCGAACACACCGAGCGAAGTGGCGCAGTGGTTAGCACACTGCAATCACTTTCGGGAGGACGACAGTTCAAACCCGCGTCCGCCCATCCTGATTTAGGTTTTCCGTGATTTCCCTAAATCGCTTCAGGCAAAAGACGGGATGGTTCCTTTGAAAGGGCGCGGCCGACTTTCTTCCCAATCCTTACCTAATGTGATGGAACCGATGACCTCGCTGTTTGGTCCCTTCCCCTAAGTCAGCCAATCTACCTTCCTTGAGGATTGTGAGAAAAACACTAACAATGTTATCGGTAGTATCGTAAATGGGAACGACACTTGCTTGAAGCACAACGACTGTAAAACAAAAAGGCAGTCGATGGAATGGGGACACAAAAATTCACCCAAGAAATCAAGGAAGTGGCTGCACACACTGACAGCAAGGAAGATCATGGTGTGCGGGGCCAAAGAGAGACTTGCAATCAACGTGTTGCCAACGCCCTCTCGACCGCCAGTATTTAGATCGCCACGACAGACTGGAGGGCCGCAGATCCTACACGATTTGATTCCCTTCCCGCATCTTCTCCTTTTGCTCAAACCGATACGGATCCTTTACACCTCCCGCTACCATCCTCGCCCATCCCAGCCCACTGCCGCGCCTGTATTCTTGCATCCCACCTGCTCTCCATCTTCACACCCTCTGTATCCTTTGCCAAGGTGGCTTCTGCCAACTCCCCCTCCCTGAAGATGTCCCTGTCCTGTCCATCTACCCCTCCTACCAGCTCTGACTCCCCCCCCCCCCTCCCGTTCCCCCCTTTTCCCCCAGGGCTCCATCTCTCCCTCCTCATCTTCCTTTTTCCCCCCCTCCTCTTTCCCACGTCTCCCACCTCCACCCCCTCCCCGGGCTTCCAACCTCTCTCTCCTCCCCCCCCCCCCGCTCTCCCTTCTCTCTTCCACTGGCACCACCCCCATCCTTCCTGCCTTCCTACCTCTCCCTTTGACCTGGAGGTAGCCCCCCCCCCCCACCCCTTCGTCAGTGTGAGTGTTTCGCCGATGATCATCACCAGTGTTTCCGTGTGTCAGTGTCTTTCCGTTTGTGTACAGTGTTTTCATCAGTGTTCTACTACGTTCGTGTCTCCACCTGGATGTCTTCGTCTGTTCAACTGGTGCCACCTTTCACGTACAGTGCCTTCCGTCGAACGACTTCTAATTTATTGTGCAGTGTTCATCATGTTTACCATGCTTTTTATGTTTTCTCTGCCATCCGTGTCTGTATGTTGGGTCTCTTTGCCGAAGGACGACGTATGTAGGTCACTGCCGGCCCGCCTCAGCTGAGGCATGAAATCACAATAAAGGAAAAAAAAACTGGAGGGCCCAGTCAGTCTCAGACAGTCAGCCCTATCGCAGACAGTCAGTCGCAGTGACAGCCAGCTCAGTTACTACTCTAGCTCGTGTCTGTCAGTTCATGTCATCGGCTACAAGAGAGTAGTGTACCCAGTGGGACTATTACCGAAGAGCTTGCACCACAACAACTTGCTGAGAGATAAGTAGCTTTCTTGTTTTTACGAATAAAGAACCCTGTTAATACATGTGTGCAGCTGTGTTGCAGAGAGAGGATACCGTCCGCTTCACATGGTACAAGACTCTGCAGTGGCAACGACGACGCAAAACATGGCTACTGTGTTTTTGGACGGTAAGGGAGTGATTCTCGTGGGTTTCCATGAACATGGGCGATTAACTCGGACAGGTATTGTCAAACGCTGCGAAAGTTATGGTAGGCGGTACGAAACAAGCGACAGGGAAAAGCGTAGCGCACAAGTATCGTTTTTTCACGAGAACGCACATCGACACACGGCCAATCGTACCCGAGAGCCCCTTCGGGGTTTGGGACGGGAGGTGTGTGGTTATCCAACATACACCACGGATTTGGCGTCGAGGGACGTCCCAGCAATGAAGACATGGCTCGCTACACAACGCTTTCATACTGGCGCCGAACTGCACGCCCTTATGAACCAGTGGTTGCAATTGCGGAGGGCAGATTTCTACAGAGACGGTGTTGAAAAACTTGTGAAATGTGTACAGGGTGAAAAGTATTTAAACCGACAAACTCTGGGAGGTTCTAGGGGACATCAAAACAAATATTTTTCCCTAAAGTCATTTTTTCCTATGAGGGGTATTTAAACTGGTAGAGAAAGATTTCTCTGGCGGCAAATTAATTAAACCAACAAACACTTTTCCATTTTTTATGACCAAGAGACAACAACTAGGTAGGACATACGGCCCAATTAAACAGTCCCCAACAACACCGACCCACACATTAACGTAGAATCTCACTTGATGAGCGCTAGTAACTGTGGCATGTGGGTTATCTTCACTCCAAGCACGCGAATTGTGCATGTTGAAGACTCCATCACGCCCGAACGTTGCTCCATCGGTAAACAACACAGAGGATGGAAATGTAGGATGCATTTCACACTGTTCCAGCCACCGCAACCTCCCAGAGTTTGTCGGTTTAACCCATTAAGTACCAGTGTCCCATTTTGAGAGCAGAGCACATATTTATTTATAAATACACAATAAATTATTAATTTGCAACTATTACTGTTCTACGTCATTTGTTGATGCTTTTTATAACAAATGTACGCTTACAGGAAATTAAAAGGAATAAATCCTACCATTAATTGATTACTGAATACTAAGGCACACTTTTAGTTATTACAGGTATTTACTTCATCGACAATTTAGTAATATTTGAAATATGTGGCAAAGATCTTTTTGTGATTATTTACAGTCAACAATGTGTCTTTTAAACTACATGCATTGTTAGCTCAATTTGAGTTATATTCATTGTTTTCCATTGTTATAAAGTTTGGTGTACTTGAAATAGGACATTGGGACTTGCGGTTATCATTTCAGTTATTTTTATTACTTCACGTTCGAATATGAAACTCTGCTACTGCTGATGCATTTTCTGTTTAGAACGTCGTAATTTTAACAGTTCTTGTTGCTGAGGTAAGTAACGAGCACTCTTTTACACACACACGCGCGCACACACACACACACACACACACACACACACACACACACACACACACATATATATATATATATATATATATATATATATATATATATATATATATATATATATATATATTACAGGATTTGAAATTTACAGTTGAAGAAGTGAAGGTCTTTGTGGGATTTCTTCTTTTCGCTGCCTACCACAAGCTCCCTGCTGAGAAGCTATACTGGTATGAAGATGAAGATGTTGGCATACCGATTATAAAGATAGCTATGTCAAGGAATAAATATCAGAAGTTGAAAACATTGCTTCATTTTTAAGATAATTACTTTGTTACTTTGAAATTTACACCCTGTATAATAATTTTCAGTTTTTCGATATTGTTAATTTTTTATTTCAAAACATGTTACCTTCTGGATAGCCTTCGTATTCTGACGTGTCCTAAAGAAAAAAATTAGGTTGAGAGATGTGGGTGTAGAGTGGTGGGAAACATTGTTTTCCTGAGTTTAGGCAGTGCGTGTGGGCGCCGGGAGGCAGTGCGGGGGCGGCCGACGGCAACACGTGACGCCGGCCTCCGGCGTTGGCGGGGTCAGCGCGCTCCCGCTGCCTCTGTCGCTGTCTGCCTATCGATTGGCCAGAGTGGAGTGCCGGGCTGGTCGCAGCCTGCATATTGCAGCGCGCGCCTCGTCCGCCGCTTATCCGCCCGTGTCCGCCTCTGTCTCCGCGGCTGTGTAGCCGGCCGTGTGTGTGTCTGGAAAATAGCCACGCCCTTCGGGACCGGCTGCCCTGCGGTCAGTTCGCGCTGCATCTGGAAGGCACGTCATCCACTGAGATACTGTTGGAAACGCGCTGACATAGTCTGCAGGTGGAGCTGCCCTCACACGTGGCATGAACGCGCACGCGAACGAGGTGACTGGCGAGCGACGAGAAACGGTCACACGGGTCGTGATAATAAGCTCCACAGTCGCATTTGTCGGCTGCGTCCCACGTACCAACCACCCAGGTCCCGAGTACAGTTACGCGATAAATACACTACCGGGCACTAAATTGCTACACCAAGATGAAATGCAGATGATAAACGGGGATTCATTGGACAAATATATTATACTAGAACTGACATGTGATTACATTTTCACGCAATTTGGGTGCACAGATCCTGAGAAATCAGTACCCAGAACAGCCACCTCTGGCCGTAATAACGGCCTTGATACCCCTGGGCATTGACTCAAACAGAGCTTGGATGGCGTGTACAGGTACAACAGCTGCCCATGCAGCTTCAACACGATACCACAGTTCATCAAGAGTAGTGACTGGCGTATTGTGACGAGTCAGTTGCTCGGCCACCATTGACCAGACGGTTTTAATTGGTGACAGATCTGGAGAATGTGCTGGCCAGGGCAGAAGTCGAACATTTTCTGTACCCAGAAAGGCCCGTACAGGACCTGCGGTCGTGCATTATCCTGCTGAAATGTAGGGTTTCTTAGGGATCGAATGAGGGGTCGTAACACATCTGAAATGTAACGTCCACTGTTCAAAGTGCCGTCAATGCGAACAAGAGGTGGCCGAGACGCGTAACCAATGGCACCCCCATACCATCACACCAGGTGATACGCCAGTATGGCGATGACGAATACACGCTTCCAGTGTGCGTTCACCGCGATGTCGCGAAACACGGATGCGACCATCATGATACGGTAAACATAACCTGGATTCATCCGGAAAAATGACGTTTTGCCATTTGCGCACCCAGGTTCCTCGTTGAGTACACCATCGCAGGCGCTCCCGTCTGTGATGCAGCGTCAAGGGTAACAGCAGCCATGGTCTCCGAGCTGATAGTCCATGCTGCTGCAAACGTCGTCGAACTGTTGGTGCAGATGGTTCTTGTCTTGCACACGTCCCCATCTGTTGACTCAAGGATCGAGATGTGGCTGCACGATCCGTTACAGCCGTGGGGATAAGACGCCTGGCATCTCGACTGCTAGTGATACGAGGCCGTTGGGATCCAGCACGGCGTCCCGTATTACCCTCCTGAACCCACCGATTCCATATTCTGCTAACAGTCATTGGATCTCGACCAAAACGAGCAGCAATGTCGCGATACGATAAACCGCAATCGCGATAGGCTACAGTACGACCTTTATCAAAGTCGGAAACGTGATGGTAGGCATCTCTCCTCCTTACACGAGACATCACAACAACGTTTCACGAGGCAACGCCGGTCAACTGCTGTTTGTGTATGAGAGATCGGTTTGAAACTTTTCTCGTGTCAGCACGTTGTAGGTGTCGCCACCGGCGCCAACCTTGTGTGAATGCTCTGTAAAGCTAATTTTTTGCATATCACAGCATCTACTTCCTGTCGGTTAAATTTCGCGTCTGTAGCACATCATCTTCGTGGTGTAGCAATTTTAATGGCCAGTAGTGTAGCTACCCCAACTTCATTAGCGATTCTTGAAGCTGCGAGGAGAAAATCCGACAGAACAACGGATACGAAGATACTTAACTCGAGACGTGTGGCCTCTGTGACTGCGCGAAAATTTTCGAACTCTCTCACCAGGTCAGTTCTGGCAGAATGCTTTTATACCCTTTCTACCCTTCTTAAATTATCAACCCAACAATGCTTTGCTGTCCGTTGCATTATCGCCTTCTTTGTTTACTGTTGACGAGTTTTAGTGATATGTGTTGGAGTCCCCCAGACCTCTCCTCGTGAACTTCGAAGCAGTTTTTTCAGTAGAGTAAAAAATGTGTTTGGAGGAACATCTCAGTTTCATGTCCATTATAATTATCCGGGCTGTTATGCCGTGGTCGGTTGATGAATTCTGAGGTGATTCCCAACGTTTCGTCTCCAACTGCGGGAGACATCTTCAAGGGGGTCCGTAGCTTGATGGAAGGTCCAACACACACACTGGCTCGCTACTGACAGTAGCCCGGATAATTACAATGGACATGATATTTCCGGCCGTGAAAGTTTACATTTTAGCATCTCAGTTTCAACTACTCTAAGTTTGATGAAACTGCTTGTCAGTGGATGGAGTAATATGTCAGCGATATAGATAAGGAAATACCCGAAAAAGACGACCATTTTGCAGTAGACAGTAATCAACGTTCTGCTAGCGGAGGATCATTCAGGGGATCATTATCATCACAACTCCGATGCGGCCCTTTCCATTTCTCCAAAAAAATACTGAAAGTGGTATTTAACATCGAATGTGTTCTGAATCAATTCTGTAAACTTCCTTTTGGTACCTACTGTATAGTGCAATTGTTATGTGAAAGTTTGAACTCAGGAATTTAGTTTTATATGAACATTTACTTGCTATAGACATATTATAATTTTTCAGACAGTAATTCAGTTCTTTAACAGTTCATATGTGTGTACTATTTAAAAAAATTACACAGACGTATGTGATTTTGTTTGATAAAAAGTAAAATACTGAAAGTTTATTTAGTGCAACAAAATCAACAATGAGTATCTAAAGAACACTTAAATAATTTCAAAATAAATGTTATATGAATACATATGCGCCTTAAACCTCTGTTTAAACGTAGCGGTCCCAAGGGCTCCACCTTCTGATATATATTACAGAAAAGCTAACACGCTAGTTGAGGGTTAACATGTTGAAAGTAGACCTTTGAAAATATTATATTTCCTGCTTGAGAAAATTCACTGATACTGGCACAGATCTTAATATCCAAACAAAGTTTCATACACTTTAAAATATTACATCGACGGGAAATGGAATGGAGATTCCCAAATTACGAAAGCAATAACTCCCGATCTACAGTTCGGGAATGGAGATTCCCAAATTACGAAAGTAATAACTCCCGATCTACAGTTCATTCTTTCTTTATTTATCTATTGTTGTTTACAATTTCGACATCGACCATCTGGAATCTGATGAGGGTCGCATTTTCACCTAGCCACAGAAAGCGGTATACAGTATAATTAACATTCGCTTCGAGATTGTAATTTACTTCAAGCATTCTCAAGTAATTGGTGAAATTAAGTGTAATGGAAGTAGGAAATACAAAAAATATTAAATAATACGGAAAAACATCCAAAACCCTTAAACCATGATTTTACACTGTACACTGAGTACAAGCAAATAACGCAGTCAGGACCCGCCTCCATAGCCCAGGTCGCTTACACAAGCGTCTGCCCAACTCGGAGTACGCCGGTTCGATTCCTCAAGATGGATGCAACTTTCACTGGCAGGATATGGTCGGCAAGGGTAGGAGAGCTGGAGAAGTAAGTACCTGATCACCAGATTTCGCGCCAACGTCCTGGACTGCATTCCAAACATCTCCGGAACGTCTCATGAAGTGATCGCATGTGAGTCGGATGGAAACATTAAGCTCTGCGGCCCACTCGCTGCTATTCGAGAGGAGAAGGCTATATGTTGGAACCGGGTTTCACCCTCCCCCTTCTCTCAATACCATAAACGTCATCGCGTCATACAACATAAACATGACAGTACAGTATACACACACCCATTACACCTACCTACACTCCACAAAAACATAGACGACACTCAGATACCCGCAAGGAAAGGGGCCAATGTGCACGGTAGAAGAACGTCTTTTCTAGCGGCTGATCCCACCCCGTAGAATATATCAGCCAACAGTGCCATACGATATTTACATTCTTACGCAGTCAGAATTTGTATTTTTATTCGCTTCGATAGCTTACAAATTTATCTCAAACCGAGTCTCCACTTTCATATAATACTACACACATCTGCCGAACAAAACGTCCGGAAAGCTATATTTCCATGCACATACTTGTCCTTCAAGGTGCGTAGCACAGTTAACCACCAACATAGCGCTTACAGACATTTTATTACAGCAAATCGCAACCAAAACGACGGTTTCTGCTGTAGCTTTAGAGGTCTGGTGTCTTGAAACAGCACATTTTCATAGTATGTAAGTTATCACTCTAGCAATAGAAAGCTTTATTTCAATATGACATGTGCTAGGTCCAACCTGTGACGTAGAAAGCGATCCTTCATCGCAGCTGTGCACGAGATGGTATCGAATCACCAAATTTCATGGCTTTCGTGGAACATACTGACAGAAAATAACCTCTCTACCAGAATAACACAATAGTGGCGCCGGGCTTAACGTCCCCATCTATAGCACGGAGCACTATCGACAGTGTCATATAATTTCTTCTCATGATATACGGCAGCAACGTCTGAGCTTTACTTCATGGCTATGGTGCCTTCGGAAAGCGGTGGGCGAAGATATATGTATGGCTGCGAAAGTGGATGTGCTTTTTAAACGTACGGCTACTATGCGCGCGCTCTATCCCTGCCAGATACGAACTTTAGTATGCCGATTGTAAACGTAAAATCAAAGAAAATACTCTGGAAGAACTAAGTTCGTTGTGTGTGAGGTTCCTTGTTCTACGGTACTTTTTTTCTTTCCTTAGGGAGTTAATTCTCAGAATTGCAATCTAGGAAAGTAAGCCATCAAGCATCATCCACTTTATGGCCAAGTACTTCATAATCAAAAATATGCACTGTTCTCTATAGTCCCTCTTGACCTGTGTCAGAGTATCTCAAGGGACATCTTTCATTGCTTTGCTCTAAATTCGTGGGCCTTTCTGTAGCAGCATACGGAAATTAACTGATAATATCCATGCGTGTGTTCAAATTTCACAGAAGTTAGTCCTGATTCCAAAATACTCCACCACTGATTGTACTCATTTTCTTTCCGGAAGAGTCGTTGTCTTACAGAGTTTTCATTTACTTTCCCCAATTCTAATCCCATTCCAGCCTTCCACTTAATATCACAGCTTTCCGGACCGTTTTAACGGCTTCGCTACGCTTTCAGTAACCATCTGCCCACACTCACACGCATCCGCTCCAGTCGTCAAAAATGTCCCCCTTCTTTCAAATATCTTCATAACTAAAACACATCCCTAAACCCTAAGCAAGCCTTGTCTCCCTAGTCCCCTCCAATGCCAGACTGCTGCCGTGACTATACCAATACATTCCCCACCCCTCCGCATACTCCCACATCCTTCATATCGTGTAACAAGAAAAATCACCTGGCTCCCACTTCTTAACTCTATCTGACATCTAGTCATCAAATGGTTCAAATGGCTCTGAGCACTACGGGACTTAACATCTGTGGTCATCAGTCCCCTACAACTTAGAACTACTTAAACCTAACTAACCTAAGGACATCACACACATCCATGCCCGAGGCAGGATTCGAACCTGCGACCGTAGCAGTCGCTCGGTTCCGGACTGGGAACCTAGAGCCGCTCGGCCACCGCGGCCGGCATCTAGTCATCCTCCCGGCCATTATCTCCAGCCCCTGCACCCTCCCTTAGATCAAGGCGCCAATACCTGTCCCAACGCCTTGATCACCCCACTCTCGCTAATTTCAGTTCGAGCCCCTCCTCCCTAGCGACCACATTTTCCAACGCACCATCGTCACCCGTAACCCAGACATAGCGATTATCCATCCGTTCTCCACGTCATCTACCTACATCTACATTATATTCCGCAAGCCACTTAACGGTATATGGTGGAGGGTACTTACGGCACCACTAATTGATCCCCCCCCCCCCTACCCTGTTCCATTCGCGAACAGCCCGTGGGAAGAATGACTGTCGATCAGCCTCTGTACTGGCTCTTAATTTCTCCTATTTTCCCACCTGGTAAGGATGCCCTTTCAGGCCACTTTCTCACTTCGTATATTCTCGGGCAGAAGCCTGTCTTCCAAAGTGTGCAACACTACTCCAGCATACAAGTAGCCCTTTTTCGTATTACTGGGAAACGGCTACATCTAACAACCCAAACATAACAAATAATGGCATAGGAGAGCCAGGCCTAACAAAACTCTACCATATAGTGAGTAAGATGTATCAGAGAGGCGAAATACCCTCAGACTTCGAGAAGAAAATAATAATTCCAATCCCAAAGAAAGCAGGTGTTGACAGATGTGAAAAGTACCGAACTATGAGTTTATTAAGCCACGGCTGCAAAATACTAACACGAATTCTTTTCAGACGAATGGAAAAACGGGTAGAAGGCGAGCTTGGGGAAGATCAGTTTGGATTCCGCAGAAATGTTGGAACACGTGAGGCAATACTGACCCTACGAATTATCTTAGAAGCTCGATTAAGGAAAGGCAAACCTACGTTTCTAGAATTTGTAGACTTAGAGAAAGCTTTTGACAATGCTGCTTTTGACAATGTTGAGTGGAATACTCTCTTTCAAATTCTGAAGGTGGCAGGGGTAAAATACAGGGAGCGAAAGGCTATTTACAATTTGTACAGAAACTAGATGGCAGTTATAAGAGTCGAAGGGCATGAAAGGGACGCAGTGGTTGGGAAGGGAGTGAGACAGGATTGTAGCCTATCTGTATATTGAGCAAACAGTAAAGGAAACAAAAGAAAAACACGGAGTAGGTATTAAAATCCATGGAGAACAAATAAAAACCTTGAGGTTCGCCGATGACATTGTAATTCTGTCAGAGACAACAAAGGACTTGGAAGAGCTATTGAACGGAATGGACAGTGTCTTGAAAGGAGGATATAAGATGAACATTAACAAAAGCAAAACGAGAATAATGGAATGTAGTCGAATTAAATCGGGTGATGCTGCCGGAATTACATTAGGAAATGAGACACTTAAAGTAGTAAAGGAGTTTTGCTATTCGGGGAGCAAAGTAACTGATGATGGTCGAAGTAGAGAGGATATAAAATGTAGACTGGCAATGGCAAGGAAAGCGTTTCTAAAGAAGAGAAATTTGTTAACATCGAGTATAGATTTAAGCGTCAGGAAATCGTTTCTGAAAGTATTTGTATGGAGTGTAGCTACGTATGGAAGTGAAACGTGATCGATAAATAGTTTAGACAAGAAGAGAATAGAAGCTTTCGAAATGTGGTGCTACAGAAGAATGCTGAAGATTAGATGGGTAGATCACATAACTAATGAGGAGGTATTGAACAGAAATGGAGAAAAAAGAAATTTGTGGCACAACTTGACTAGAAGAAGGGATCGGTTGGTAGGACATATTCTGAGGCATCAAGGGATCACAAATTTAGTATTGGAGGGCAGCGTGGAGGGTAAAAATCGTAGAGGGAGACCAAGGGAAGAGTACACTAAACAGATTCAGAAGGATGTAGGCTGCAGTAGGTACTGGGAGATGAAGAAGCTTGCACAGGATAGAGTAGCATGGAGAGCTGCATCAAACCAGTCTCTGGACTGAAGACCGCAACAACAACAACAACAACAACAACAACAACAGGAGGCCAAACGAATTACCTTGGCCAAAGCGCTACGACGAAGGCCTACGGTAGTGGCCTCACTTGCAGGTGTGGGTTCGGTCAGCGCAACGTCACCCGTTAAATCGACCAGTGCCGCTGCCCACCTGAGTGACGTCAGCGCTGGGAGAATGACAGACTTACGGGCACTTTCATTACGTAATTACCTTAATGGCCGCCCATCCAAAAGGCATCCGCGCAAATTCTGAGTTTGTTAGCCGTGACGTACCTCCTGCGTGTCGCAGTCAACCTACCAGATATTCTCACTGCACGAACACTGACCGCTAATTCCGGCACCGCGTGTGGTGATCATCTGCAACCCGCTCACTGTCTCTGAACGACGAGGTTAGCTGACCTTTAGATCCCACGTGGTGTAACATAATTGCCAAATAATAAGAAAATACTTCGATTCGCATACCGAGCAAAGTGCCACAGTGGTTGCAGCACTCGATTCGCATCCGCGACGACTGCGGTTCAAATCCTCGTCGTACATAGCAGTTTTGGATTTACTGTGGTTTTACGAAATCGATTACGGCAACGGCCGGGATCTTTAGCACAGAAATGACTCACACCATTTTTTTCCACCTATCCTTGTACCAGCTGACGTCTTTAATGGCTTCATCGCCTTCGGGGTCTGCCCCGGTAGCTGAGTGGTCAGCGTGACAGACTGTCAATCCTAAGGGCCCGGGTTCGATTCCCGGCTGGGACGGAGCGGAGATTTTCTCCGCTCAGAGATTAGGTGTTGTGTTGTCCTAATCATCATCATTTCATCCCCATCAACGCGCAGGTCGCCGAAGTGGCGCCAAATCGAAAGACCTGCACCAGGCGAACGGTCTACCCGACGGGAGGCCCTAGCCACACGACATTTCCATTTCCATCGCCTTCGGGAAGTAACACTCTACTTTTCTTTCTTCTACACCCACATCTACATCTACGTGATTACTCTGCTATTCACAACAAAGTGCCTGGCAGAAGGTTCAATGAACCACCTTCATGCTGTCTCTCTACCGTTCCACTCTTGAACGGCACGCGGGAAAAACGAGTACTTAAATTTTCCCGTGCGAGCCCTGATTTCTCTTATTTTATCGTGATGATCATTTCTCCCTACGTAGGTGGGTGCTAACAGAATGTTTTCGCAATCGGAGAAGAAAACTGGTGACTGAAATTTCATGAGAAGATCCCGTCGCAACGAAAAAGGCCTTTGTTTTAATGATTGCCACTCCAATTCACGTATCATGCCTGTGACACTATCTCCCCTATTTCACGATAATGCAAAACGAGCTGCCCTTCTTTATACTTTTTCGATGTCATCCGTCAGTCCCACCTGATGCGGATCCTACACCGCACAGCAATACTCCAGAATAGGGAGGACACGCGTAGTGTAAGCAGTCTCTTTTGTAGTGTGCTCTGCCAATGAATCGCAGTCTTTGGTTAGCTCTACCCATAATATTATGTGATTGTTCCAATTTAGGTTATTTGTAATTGTAGTCCCTAAGTATTTAGTTGAATTTACAACCCTCAGATTTGTGTGACTTATCGCGTAATCGAAATTTAGCAGATTTCTTTTAGTACTCATGTGAATAACTTCGCATTTTTCTTTATTCAGAGTCAATTGCCACTTTTCGCACCATACAGATATCGTATCTAAATCATTTTGCTTGTCGTTTTGATCATCTCATGACTTTACCAGACGGTAAATGACAGTATCATCTGCAAACAATCTAAGATGGCTACTCAAATTGTCTCCTATGTCGTTATTACATATCAGGAACAATAGAGGGCCTATAATACTTCCTTGGGGAACGCCGGATATTACTTCTGTTTTACTCGACGACTTTCCGTCCATTACTACGAACTCTGACCTTTCTGACAGGAAATCACGAATCCAGTAGCACAACTGCGGCGATACTCCGTATGCACGCAGTTTGGTTAGAAGACGTTTGTGAGGAACGGTGTCGGAAGCCTTCTGGAAATCTAAAAATATGGAATCAATTTGACATCCCCTATCGATAACACTTATTACTTCATGAGTATAAAGAGGTAGTTGTGTTTCACAAGAACGATATTTTCTGAATCCGTGCTGACTATATGTCAATAAATCGTTTTTTGCGAGGTACTTCATAATGTTCGAATTCAGTATATCTTCTAAAACCCTACTGCAAATCGACGTTAGTGATATAGGCCTGTAATTCAGCGGATTACTCCTACTTCCCTTTTTGGGTATTGGTGTGACTTGAGCAATTTTCCTTCTGTTTCCCAGTCTGACCAAACAATGCCGCATTAATTTCTGCGGTGGATGTATTTCGGTGGAGGTGTTCTTTTTATTACTGTCTTTCAGTGCCTGTGTGGTAATTTGGAGCAGGCTAAGAACAGACTACCAATCCAAACATCCAGGTCAACTTCAATTCGACAGAGTATCTTTTTCTGTGACTTACTGCTTCTTTCCACTCTGGCAACGATGTGAATAGTGAAGATGAAACAGTGGTTTGGTTCAAACAGTGGTTTGGTTCGCATTCGACGCTAAGCTGTGGGCCGCACTGTAACTGGTCAAGCAAGGGAGAAGCACACCAATTCCAATACGACAAAACCTGTAACCAAACTTCAGCTTGGTGACAGAGTTACCTTGTAACAATTGTATGAAAAATACACTTCATGCCATATCTCATAGCACGAAAGGCACCATTGAAGTAAATGAGGCATGTACAAACTGACCTACAAATACATCGTAACTAGCTGTGTACTTGGTGCAGTCCGAGAACTCAGCTAATTCCATTAGCCCATCTCGTCGTTGTCCCACCTCTCTCTCTTTCACCTCCACTGTTTGTCTCCTCCTCCCACTATGTTTAGCCATCTGCTCCTCCCCACCCTCTGTGTCCATCTGCTCCTGCCTCCTTTTTCCATCTCCTCCATCCCCCCATTCCCCGCCACTGGGTCCATCTCCTCAAGCCCGCCTCTTCTCCATTCCCTTTATCTCCTTCCCTCTCTCCGTCTATCTCCTCCTCCCCTTCTCTGTGTCTTGTCTTCAAACCTCTCTCTATCCACCTCCTCCCCTCCCTCCCTCCCTCTCTGTCCATATCCTCGTCCTTTTCTCGGTTTATTTCCTCCTTCACCCTTTCTCCATCCATTTCCTCCTCCATCCTTTCTCGGTCCATCCTCCTCCACCTCCTCTGTCCTTCCTCTGTCCATCTGCTCCTCCCCCTCTCTGTCTGTCTCCTCCTCTTCCCGTTATCTGTACATTTCCCCCTGCCCCTCGCTGTGTCCATTTGCTCCTCCCTCATATGTGTATCCATGTCCTGCTTCCCCCTGCCCATCTGTTCATCGCTTCCTCCTCCATTTTCTCGCCACATCATGACACCCACCCCTATAGGAGATTGCTAGTTCTCACCCCCACAGTACTTATTTCTACATAGTAAAATGTGTACTATGTTTGGCAGAAATTGATCCAGGGCATTAGCAGGAGCTTCTTAGCTGCAGCTCTGCCAGAGAATGCACATGTCACATATATTTCACATATATTTTTAGATATTTCACACATTTTGGTACACATTTCATGCAGCTCAATCTCTACGACGTCATAATGTGTCTCTAGTGGGTACAGCACTTGCCCGACGGGTACAGCACTTGCCCCCAATTAAAACTGTGTGTCGGACCGAGGCTCGAAATCGGGATCTTTGCCTTTCGCGGACAAGTGCTCTACTACAAGAGTACTTGCCCGCGAAAGGGAAAGGTCCCGATTTCGAGTCTCGGTCCAGCACATAGTTTTAATCTGCCAAGAAGTTTAATAACAGGCATACTGAAAATTCCATTCTGGAAACGGTCTTGTATCTACGGATAAGCGGAGACACGTGCCAGCCTATTTTGACCCTTCTTCCAACGAGCAAAATTTCTAGAAAAAAAGTTCTGGCACTTGCCGTGTTCGCCCTGTAACCTTGCAATATCTACAGAAGTTTTCAAATTCAGAAAAGGAAACTTCATTAATCTTAGACATCTTGTTATTTTTTACAGAATGTAGTCAGGACATTAACTCCGACAGCGTGAAGCCCATGACGTTCATATCACGAAAAACCGTCTCACGTGCAGCAATGTATTGCAGATTGCTATTGCATTATCATTAACGTAAGATGAGCATGCCCAAAACAAAAATCTACTATTTTATCAGTTCTCCCCACTCCACGTGGCATTTATTAAACGTCACCTAACCTCAAAACACACGCAACTGATCGTTTCGTGGCGTGAAAGTTGGAATCCCCCAAGCTGAATACACTACTGGCCATTAAAATTGCTACACCAAGAAGAAATGCAGATGATAAACAGGTATTCATTGGACAAATATATTATACTAGACAGACATGTGATTACATTTTCACGCAATTCGGGTGCACAGATCCTGAGAAATCAGTACCCAGAAAAACCACCTCTGGCCGTAACAACGGCCTTGATACGCCTGGGCATTGAGTCAAACAGAGCTTGGATGGCGTGTACAGGTACAGCTGCCTATGCAGCTTCAACACGATACCACAGTTCATCAAGAGTAGTGACTGGCGTATAGTGACGAACCAGTTGCTCGGCGACCATTGACCAGACGTTTTCAGTTGGTGAGAGATCTCGAGAATGTGCTGGCCAGGGCAGCAGTCGAACATTTTCTGTATCCAGAAAGGCCCGTACAGGACCTGAAACATGCGGTCGTGCATTATCCTGCAGAAATGTAGGGTTTCGCAGGGATCGAATGAAGGGTAGAGCCACGGGTCGTAACACATCTGAAATGTAACGTCCACTGTTGAAAGTGACGTCAGTGCGAACAAGAGGAGACCGAGACGTGTAACCAATGGCATCTCATACGATCACGCCGGGTGATACACCAGTATGGCGACGACGAATACACGCTTCCAATATGAGTTCACCGCGATGTCGCCAAACACGGATGCGACCATCATGATGCCGTAAACAGAACCTGTATTCATCCGAAAAAATGACGTTTTGCCATTCGTGCACCCAGGTTCGTCGTTGAGTACACCATCGCAGGCACTCCAGTCTGTGATGCAGCGTCAAGGGTAACTGCAGCCATGGTATCCGAGCTGATAGTCCCTGCTGCTGCAAACGTCGTCGAACTGTTGGTGCAGATGGTTGTTGTCTTGCACACGTCCCAATCTGCTGACTCAGGGATCGAGACGTGGCTGCACGATCCGTTACAGCTATGCGGATAAGATGCCTGTCATCTCGACTGCTAGTGATACGAGGCCGTTGGGATCCAGGACGGCGTTTCGTATTACCCTCCTGAACCCACCGATTCCATATTCTGCTAACAGTCATTGGATCTCGACCAACGCGAATAGCAATGTCGAGATACGATAAACCGCAATCGCGATAGGCTACAATCCGACCTTTATCAAAGTCGGAAACGTGATGGTACGCATTTCTCCTCCTTACACGAGGCATCACAACAACGTTTCGCCAGGCAACGCCGGTCAACTGCTGTTTGTGTACGAGAAATCGGTTGGGAACTTTCCTCATTTCACCACGTTGTAAGTGTCGCCACCGGCACCTTTTGTGAATGCTCTGGAAAAGCTAATGATTTGCATATCACAGCATCTTCATGCTGTCAGCTAAATTTCGCGTCTGTAGCATGTCATCCTCGTGGTGTAGCAATTATAATGGACAGCAGAGTAGTTCCGCCAACAACTTTCACCACTGCAGTCCGCGCGTGAGTAGCGACTAGTACTACAGTTTCGAAACGAAGTGTCGGTGTAAACAAGGAGACATTAGAGCGGCCTCCCCGGCAGCCGCCACGTTATCAATGGCGGCGTCGTATGAATGGCGGCGCGCCGCTCAGCGGCACGCACGCACCCCGCCTGCTCCCTAGCCGGCGGGCCCGGCCCGCAGCTAGCAGTCGGCGGCTGCGCCCGCAGCGGTGCGGCCGGCTGGGGGCCACGCGGCAGCTGCCGGCGTTCATTGAGGCCGCCCTCCCCGGCGCCATTGAGCGCCGCCACCGGCAGATCGATGCCCAAGTGGGTCAGTGGCCCGGCGGCGTATCGACCCGCAGGAGGCCCGGACGCCCCGCGCTGGCGCCGCCAGCCCGCTCAGCGCGTACGCCGCCCAGTGTAAACACGGCCAGCCGGCGGTCGGCAGCGGACAACACGCCGCACCACACACTCCTTCCGCCTGCCTCGTTTCACATCACATTCCTTAAGCACACGCACCGTGCATCCGAACGTTGAGCGTGCCGAGTTTCTGACGTCATACGACGTTCGGGAGTGGTGGTGGTGGTTAGTGTTTAACGTCCCGTCGACAACGAGGTCATTAGAGACGGAGCGCAAGCTCGGGTTAGGGAAGGATTGGGAAGGAAATCGGCCGTGCCCTTTCAAAGGAACCATACCGGCATTTGCCTGAAACGATTTAGGAAAATCTCGGAAAACCTAAATCAGGATGGCCGGAGACGGGATTGAACCGTCGTCCTCCCGAATGCGAGTCCAGTGTGCTAACCACTGCGCCACCTCGCTCGGTCGTCAGATATTCTGAGCGTGCGTCTGAGCGTTGACCAATGAGATGGCTCAACGCCACCTACGTCACAAGCATGCCGTCTCTCTTCAGTACAGAGTTGTGAGACGCCATATTGGCATTCATTTCAAGCCTAAATGTATACAGGGTGTTACAAAAAGGTACGGCCAAACTTTCAGGAAACATTCCTCACACACAAAGAAAGAAAATATGTTAAAGTGACATGTGTCCGGAAACGCTTACTTTCCATGTTAGAGCTCATTTTATTACTTCTCTTCAAATCACATTAATCATGGAATGGAAACACACAGCAACAGAACGTACCAGCGTGACTTCAAACACTTTGTTACAGTAAATGTTCAAAATGTCCTCCATTAGCGAGGATACATCCATCCACCCTCCGTCACATGGAATCGCTGATGCGCTGATGCAGCCCTGGAGAATGGCGTATTGTATCACAGCCGTCCACAATACGAGCACGAAGAGTCTCTACATTTGGTACCGGGGTTGCGTAGACAAGAGCTTTCAAATGCTCCCATAAATGAAAGTCAAGAAGGTTGAGGTCAGGAGAGCGTGGAGGCCATGGAATTGGTCCGCCTCTTCCGGTCACCGAATCTGTTGTTGAGAAGCGTACGAACACTTCGACTGAAATGTGCAGGAGCTCCATCGTGCATGAACCACATCTTGTGTCGTACTTGTAAAGGCACATGTTCTAGCAGCACAGGTAGAATATCCCGTATGAAATCCATTGAGCGTAGGTGGAAGAACAAACTAAAATGAGCTCTAACATGGAAATTAAACGTTTCCGGACGCATGTCCACATAACATCTTTTCTTTATTTGTGTGTGGGGAATGTTTCCTGAAAGTTTGGCCGTACCTTTTTGTAACACCCTGTATACATCCCTCTGTCTGCAGGGTAGCTACTTTTCACGCTTACTGATTGCGACACAAACAGTCCATCGGCAGGGGAGCAACAAGAAAGGAACTATGTAAAGAGAATGCCAATGTACGCTAATCATTTCTTTTTGATCACTGCATTTGTGCCTACTTTAATTACGACAACTGCATGCCTCAAAAGCAATAAGGAAAGAAGAAATGGGAATGGGAATGTTCGAAAAGAAGAACGACATACTCCATATTAATCTACTCTCTAAAATCCGATATCCCTTGCGGCGGAACATTAGTTAATAAAGTGTAGCGGGACAATGTTCAAAACATGATTGAAAATACGTTCACTAAATAGAGATAAGAACATCTATGATTCACATGTCATCTAAAGTCGACGTACAATTTTAAAATGTTAGAAATAAGGAAATGAAGTAATACAGAATGCTATGCTTGTAACGTACGTCGTTGTTCTACATTGTTTAGCTCTGGTATTTACAGGGTCACAGAGAAAGCATCCTAGGTTTTGGAGTGAAAAGCCGTAATTGTAATGATGTGCACTACAACAGAAACAAGAAGCACAACTTAAGGAAAAATAATGTAATGTGTGTTCCAGCTCGCAAACAACATTGAAACATATAGTTCCTATGACTCAGTATGGGCAGAGGTTATAATCGACAACCGGAATAAATTAATAACTGGCTCCTTCTACCGACCCCTGGTCTCAGATGAAACAGTTGCTGAACAGTTAAAAGAAAACTTGAGTCTCATCGCAAATAGGTACCCTAATCATACAATTATACTTGGCAGTGCCTTCAGTCTACCTTCCGTATGTTGACAAAAATACATTTTCAGACCCTATTGTAGATAGAAAACAACTTCCTTAATTGTTCTAAATGCTTTTTTTAAAATTACTTTGAACAATTAGTTCACGAGGCTATTCAAATTGTAAATGGTTACTAAAACAACTTGACCTCTTACCCACAATTAATCCTGAGCATCACGACGGATACAGGGATTAGTGAAAACGCAGTCGTAGCGAGGCTCAATTCTGTAACAAAGAAATTCATCAAAACTAAACGCGAAATATATCTATTTATAAAAGCAACTAAAAATTCGGTTGACGTCTTTCTAAGAGACGGTCTCCAATTCTTCCAAACTGTGTAAGTGAAGACCAAATGTGGCTGAAGTTCAAAAAAATTGTATCAACAGCACTCGAGAGATTCATACCAAATAAAATAATAAAGAGACGGAACTGATCCCCAATGGTACACAAAACACGACAGAAACCTGCTGCAGGAACACCGAAAAAGGTATGCATAATTTAGAAGAACACGAAATCTCCAAGATTGGCGAAGTTTTACTGAGGCTCGAAATTTGATGCGGATTTCAACGCAAGATGCACTTAATAGTTTACACAACGAAAATCTCCCTGGAAATGTGGCGAAAAATCCAAAGAGATTCTTGTCCTATGTTAAATAAACCAGCGGAAAGGCTCAGTAAGTACCTTTACTGCGCGACAGCGATGAGAAGGAGGAGGGGGAGACAAGGGACCCAACCCTTCGGAGCAGGTAAAATCGTGGCAAATGTCCGGCGTGGCAAATTTCCAGCGTTGCAAATGTCCGCACACCGGGACAACACGCCGCGCCACACACTACTTGCGCCTTTCACATTACATTCCATACCTCGATGGCTGCAGCAGGTTCGAGATTTGGCCAGTAGCCCGGATCGGTTCTTTTCTTTCACATTACATTCCATACCTCGATGGCTGCGGCAGGTTCGAGATTTGGCCAGTAGCCCGGATCGGTTCTTTTACATCACAGACATACCGCACACACTATCACCGACGTTACTGAATCCAGCACTTCAATACAGCAATACGGCGGCGAGCGCAAAGGGCGTGTAAAAATCTGTTTGTTTACTGACAAAACACTCTTAACAAATAGGACTACTGATAGGAACACTTTCATAAGGAGCATACTATTCGAAGAAAAGGCAAAGTTGTTCAAAACTGGTTAAAAGCATATCACTAAGCTACGTCTGTTAACACTATATTTATGTAGCTCTATATAATGTACAGAAACTATTTAATAATTGTCAGTATTTCAGATAAGACAAGTTGTAATGGCAATTAAAATTGCTACACAAAGAAGACATGCAGATGATAAACGGGTATTTATTGGACAAATATACTAGAACTGACATGTGATTACATTACGGCCTTGATACGCCTGGGCATTGAGGCAAACAGAGCTTGGATGGCGTGTACAGGTGCAGTTGCCCATGCAGCTTCAACACGATACCACAGTTCATCAAGAGTAGTGACTGGCGTATTGTGACGGGCCAGCTGCTCGGCCACCATTGACCAGACGTTTTCAATTTGTGAGAGATCTGGAGAATATGCTGGGCAGGACAGCAGTCGAACATTTTCTGTATCCAGAAAGTCAAGTACAGGATCTGCAACATGCGGTCGTGCATTATCCTGCTGAAATGTAGGGTTTCGCAGCGATCGAATGAAGGGTAGAGCCACGGGCCGTAACACATATGAAATGTAACGTCCACTGTTCAAAGTGCCGTCAATGCGAACAAGAGGTGACCGAGACGTGTAACCAATGGCACCCCCATACCATCATGCCGGGTGATACGCCAGTATGGCGATGACGAATACACGCTTCCAATGTAAGTTCACCGCGATGTCGCCAAACACGGATGCGACTATGATGATGCTGTAAACAGAACCTGGATTCATCCGAAAACATGACGTTTTGCCATTGCTGCACCCAGGTTCGTCTTTGAGTACATCATCGCAGGAGCTCCTGTCTGTGATGCAGCGTCAAGGGTAACCGCAGCCACGGTCTCCGAGCTGATAGTCCATGCTGCTGCAAAAGTCGTCGAACTGTTGGTGCAGATGGTTGTTGTCTTGCAAACGTCCCCATCTGTTGACTCAGGGATCGAGACGTGGCTGCACGATCCGTACAGTCATACGGATAAGATGCCTGTCATCTTGACTACTAGTGACACGAGGCCGTTGGGATCCAGCACGTCGTTCCGTATTACCCTCCTGAACCCACCGATTCCATATTATGCTAACAGTCATTGGATCTCGACCAATGCGAGCAGCAATGTCGCGATACGATAAACCGCAATCGCGATAGGCTACAATCCGACCATTATCAAAGTCGGAAACGTGATGGTACGCATTTCTCCTCCTTACACGAGGCATTACAACATCGTTTCGCCAGGCAACGCCGGTCAACTGATGTTTGTGTATGAGAAATCGGTTGGAAACTTCCCTCATGTCAGCACGTTGTAGGTGTCGCCATCGGCGCCAACCTTGTGTGAATGCTCTGAAAAGCTAATCATTTGCATATCGCAGCATCTTCTTCCTGTCGGTTAAATTTCGCGTCTGTAGTACGTCATCTTCGTGGTGTAGCAATTTTAATGGCCAGTGGTGTATTTGGTAAGTAATAAGTATAACTGCATTTTGCATAAAACTAATGACATTAACCATCACCGTGAGTGACGTCATGATTTTTGCATTTTACGTAACCATTCACAGCTAATGAATTTTTTTGTTATCCGTTCATTACTAAATCGTTTCCACTCCTTACGATTTAATTGAAAAATTATTTTATCACTGCAACATATCCATTTGCATCTGACTAACATAATATTTACCAAATATTTAATATTTTCGCCTAACAGCTAACCAAGTATTCTTACGTAAATGTAACCGAGCGAGGTGGCGCAGTGGTTAGCACACTGGACTCCCATTCGAGAGGGCGACGGTTCAATACCGCGTCCGGCCATCCTGATGCAGGTCTTCCGTGATTTCCCTAAATCGCTCCAGGCAAATGCAGGGATGGTCCCTTTGAAAGGGCACGGCCGACTTCCTTCCCCATCCTTCCCTAATCCAATGAGAGCGATGACCTCGCTGTTTGGGCTCCTCCCCCAAACAACCCAGCCTTACGTAAATGTAACAGTAATGCAAATCAGTAATTACAGAAACAGTAATTTTGCTCGCGTAGTTAGCTGGCGAGTGGTAATTTTCTTTACAGATTAACTAAATTTATAATACTTTTCAAAATTTTGGTAACTACTGCGATTCCACTTCATTCTTTCTTTTCATTACACTTTTAACCGAAATTCTTTTTCTTATCGCCATTGCTAAAAGCACTGAGCATTGACAATTCGGTTATAGCAGCACATGTTTCACGGATTTCATTTATTCTTCGTTGTAGATGCCTTTCCTGCACAACAAGGAACTTCAGGTGCACTGTTCATTTAAATCCTAATTAACTGGAAACGTAAAGAGTTGTTATACAGGTACTTGTGAAAACTCCACGGTAATTCGTGTAGTAGTTTCGGATTTTGGAGAATCTTGTTCAAACAGACAGCTTCATAGACTGGTTCATAGTCGGAAGACTGTTTCGACAAAGCTCACGCTAGTGCGTTCTGTGCCATCAGCAGCGCTGTGGTGCTTCCTTCCTAGAACACAGGATCTCTAAATTTACCCAACAGGATCTCGCTACAGCGGCGTAGCCTTTCTTTCAAAGATTTCCACTAAGTTCCCCGAGCATCTACATTACACTTTCATATGGGATTATGAACCTAACAGTTAGGGCTGTTGACCGTATATCGATATTTCTTCCTACAAATATCGATATATGTTACCAATATTTGTCCCCGATATATCGATAGAAAAACGGTAATATTGAGTGCCGATATCTTTATGTTATATATTTCTCACAATGTTCGTAAAATATTTGAAGTTGTTCTTCTGAAATTGCTGTAGGACATAATTTTAGTTTCACTGTGTGAAGGAGTCTTACTGCTTTTTGAACTTTCTTCACATCCAGTCTTTGTCTTTGACTGTGTGAAATAATTATATGTGGCACAAAAGAAGAACTCCGATTGCACTGGACGGGGGTAGGGGAGGGGGGGGGGGGAGCGGTGGTCGGGATAGCGGTGTAAATGGAGTAACAAAATTTTCGCTGCGAAGAAACAGCATACCAGTTGGGTTAAAAAACAATTTTTAACGCACCTAGTGTGCCATTTCTTCACATCGACATTATTCAGAAACAGTTGCTGAAAATAATAATCAAAAATCTAAATGGCAAGATTGGTCGGTCGGAGATATGTAAGAGAAAATGGTGACGAAATCTGCGCTAGGCGGTACCAAGAGGAACCGTAACGTTTAGCTTCACTACGCAATTTTGACACTACAGCTGCTAGATCGCTGACGATTGCAGCAACGAAAAAACAGGGATGTCAACATGAAGTGTTCCGGACAAATCCGATATGTGACGAAACCGAATGATGGACCCATCCCGATATTTTTAAAACTAACAACATTCCTTCTAGCAGCGCGCTTGCTGTGATGCCTGCCCGATAACATCGATTCCAGTTTTCTCGAAGTGGCCACACGACGCAGTTTCCTTTACAGTTGTACCGCGTTCTCCCAGAACCCTTCCAGCGAATGGAAGTCTTCCATTCGAATTCCGTATTACTTATTATGTGCGTTTCCCGCGTCATTTATCGACCCAGTAGTACTCATAAACATTTGCACAACGTGAAGACTCCAGATACAGTAACTAGACAGTATTGTGTCCTTTCTCTTCGTAACGGGCATTCACTTGCATTATTGGGCATAAAGAGAGATTTCATTCAGTTAGCGACTTAGGGAAATACTTGCACTATATTGACAACGTTACTTCGGAGCACTGCTATACATTTCACCACGAGAAATTCTGACACAGGCTTTCTGCATGTTCAAGACATAATCGTCCACTAACATAGCATAGGCAGTTATCGAAGCTGACCCCATATGTTAAACCATTTAGGTATATTGAGAACAACAGGTTTTATTACACATTCTTGCATCTCGCCTGGTGCTACTTTCGTTGATGTTGAGCGGTTTCCGTCCAGCCTACGAAATTCTCTTTGTACCAGCAAACGCTGATTTTAAAAATCACCGTATTCTGCTGAGACTAATTTGAGACAGCGCCATCATCTGGCAGATTTTACAGTTCGGAGGGGTATACGCTACAGAGCATCTCAGTTATATGACAACAATGTGGAAGGGAAGTGTGCCTGGAATATGGCACCACATTTTCCGGCTGCTAAGTTTGCTGTCAACGCTGAAGTTAAAATTACATTATTCATTCACATTTCATTACTAGTCATTGATTTCACTACACATACAATCTCCTCCTCCCTACCCCCCCCCTCTCTCTCTCTCTCTCTCTCACACACACACACACACACACACACACACACACGTGTGACACTCCTGCCTTTCCATTAACCACTCGTCTATTCTCAGCTACCTCTCCAAAAAATTTACCGTGTACATAACCATTTGAAAGGGTCATACCTGTTTTTGTACTCTGTTTGCCGCCGATAGGGATATATTTGCACTCTATTGGCAATGTTATTTTGGAGCACTGCTGTACTGAGACCCACAGCAAAAATTCTTTCGTACTTCACAGGAATATGTACTGTTACAACTGATGCATACATAACAGTTAGCCATCTGATACTGCTGCCGAATAGCGTCTTGCCAATAAATATCCTTACACTGTATATATAAAACAAGGTGTTGTATGTATGTTCAGCATTTCCTCCTAAACCAAATTTGGTACACATTCTGTTTGCTATATGAGAATCAGCACTGTAAGAGTTAGAACCTCCTAGCTCCAACAGGAGCGAAAATACGGTCCAAAAGAACTTTCTGTCCCCTGACATGTTGGCTACCCTGCAGGACAGATGTGGTGTGAGAGTAGTAACAGCATGCCTTGCATGTGGATGTGCACGGTTGAGCAGGGAGAGGGAGGAGATGGATAGTGAGATAGAGGAAAGGATGAAGCGGAGAAAGGGAGACAGACAAGGGAGGAGTTGATGGACAGGGAGAAAGAAGGAGGAGGGGATGCACAAGGAGACAGGGAAGAATGAGATGGACAGAGAGAGCAGAGAGGAGGAGCTGGACAGGCACACAGGCTGGAGGAGGCATGTTGTGCAAGTAATATTACAGGGGCTACACGTGTAGATAGGCATGTCTGAGCAATGGAAGGGATGAGGAGAGATGGATAGTGGGAGACTGGGGTAGATGAGGAGGGTAGAAAAAGTGGGGAGGATGAGATGGACTAACAGAGAGGGGGAGGAGGGGATGGACAGGGAGGAGGATGTGGACAGACGGAAGAGATGTACGCGATATAAGTGTCAGACACGTACGCGAGCAAAATAGCGGAAAAAAGGTCAGTGCCTTATAAAAATGTATGTATGTATGTTCAAAGTCTCCTAAACCACTGAACCCATTTCACTGAACTTGGTACACACATTACTTGTCATCCTGAAAGAAGCACTGTGGGAGTAGGAGGAGTCAATTACGTCTCAAAGAGGTGAAAAAGACGCATAACAAATAGTCCCAAAGACTCGGACTGCATTCAAGAATGAGAATGCATTTAAGAATGAGAGCGCTTAGCGACTTGCAACAAAATTTACACATAATTTCAAATCTTTACGAAACATTTTCTATCTGACACCCCCACAAAATGATAATTATTCTCCCCCCCCCCCCCCCCCCCAGGAACCATGGAACTTGCCGTTGGTGGGGAGGCTTGCGCGCCTCAGCGATACAGATAGCCGTACCGTAGGTGCAACCACAACGGAGGGGTATCTATTGAGAGGCCAGACAAACGTGTGGTTCCTGAAGAGGGGCAGCAGCCTTTTCAGTAGTTGCAGGGGCAACAGTCTGGATGATTGACTGATCTGGCCTTGTAACATTAACCAAAACGGCCTTGCTGTGCTGGTACTGCGAACGGCTGAAAGCAAGGGGAAACTACAGCCGTAATTTTTCCCGAGGACATGCAGCTTTACTGTATGATTAAATGATGATGGCGTCCTCTTGGGTAAAATATTCTGGAGGTAAAATAGTCCCCCATTCGGATCTCCGGGCGCGGACTACTCAAGAGGACGTCGTTATCAGGAGAAAGAAAACTGGCGTTCTACGGATCGGAGCGTGGAATGTCAGATCCCTTAATCGGGCAGGTAGGTTAGAAAATTTAAAAAGGGAAATGGATAGGTTAAAGTTAGATATAGTGGGAATTAGTGAAGTTCAGTGGCAGGAGGAACAAGACTTTTGGACAGGTGATTACAGGGTTATAAATACAAAATCAAATAGGGGTAATGCAGGAGTAGGTTTAATAATGAATAAAAAAAATAGGAGTGCAGGTAAGCTACTACAAACAGCATCGTGAACGCATTATTGTGGCCAAGATAGACACGTAGCCCACGCCTACTACAGCAGTACAAGTTTTATGCCAACTAGCTCTGCAGATGACGAAGTAATTGAAGAAATGTATGATGAAATAAAAGAAAGTATTCAGATAGTGAAGGGAGACGAAAATTTAATGGTCATGGGTGACTGTAATTCGGTAGTAGGAAAAGGGAGAGAAGGAAACGTAGTAGGTGAATATGGATTGGGGCTAAGAAATGAAAGAGGAAGCCGCCTGATAGAATTTTGCACACAGCACAACTTAATCATAACTAACACTTGGTTCAAGAATCATAAAAGAAGGTTGTATACATGGAAGAAGCCTGCAGATACTGACAGGTTTCAGACAGATTACATAATGGTAAGACAGAGATTTAGGAACCAGGTTTTAAATTGTAAGACATTTCCAGGGGCAGATGTGGACTCTGATCACAATCTATTGGTTATGAACTGTAGATTAAAACTGAAGAAACTGCAAAAAGGTGGGAATTTAAGGAGATGGGACCTGGGTAAACTGAAAGAATCAGAGGTTGTACAGAGTTTCAGGGAGAGCATAAGGGAACAATTGACAAGAAATTGGGAAAGAAATACAGTAGAAGAAGAATGGGCAGCTTTGAGAGATGAAGTAGTGAAGGCAGCAGAGGACCTAGTAGGTAAAAAGACGAGGGCTAGTAAAAATCCTTGGGTAACAGAAGAAATATTGAATTTAATTGATGAAAGGAGAAAATATAAAAATGCAGTAAATGAAGCAGGCAAAAAGGAATACAAACATCTCAAAAACAGGTTTCGACAGGAAGTGCAAAATGGCTAAGCAGAGATGGCTAGAGGACAAATGTAAGGGTTATCTCACTAGGAGTAAGATAGATACTGCCTACAGGAAAATTAAGAAGACCTTTGGAGAACAGAGAACCACATGTATGAATATCAAGAGCTCAGATGGAAACCCAGTTCTAAGCAAAGAAGGGAAAGCAGAAAGGTGGAGGGAGTATATAGAGGGTCTATACAAGGGCAATGTACTTGAGGACAATATGATGGAAATGGAAGAGGATGTAGATGAAGATGAAATGGGAGATACGATACTGCGTGAAGAGTTTGAGATAGCACTGAAAGACCTGAGTCGAAACAAGGCCTCAGGAGTACACAACATTCCATTGGAACTACTGACGGCCTTGAGAGAGCCAGTCCTGACAAAACTCTAGCATCTGGTGAGCAAGATGTATGAGACAGGCGAAATACCCTCAGACTTCAAGAAGAATATAATAATTGCGATCCCAAAGAAAGCAGGTGCTGACAGATGTGAAAATTACCGAACAATCAGTTTAATAAGTCACGGATGCAAAATACTAACGCGTATTCTCTACAGACGAATGGAAAAACTGGTGGAAGCTGACCTCGGGGAAGATCAGTTTGGATTCCGTAGAAATGTTGGAACACGTGAGGCAATGCTGACCCTACGACTTATCTCAGAAGCTAGATTAAGGAAAGGCAAACCTACGTTTCTAGTATTTGAAGACTTAGAGAAAGCTTTTGACAATGTTGACTGCAATACTCTCTTTCAAATTCTGAAGGTGGCAGGGGTAAAATACAGGGAGCGAAAGGCTATTTACAATTTGTACAGAAACCAGATGGCAGTTATAAGAGTTGAGGGGTACGAAAGGGAAGCAGTGGTTGGGAAGGGAGTGAGACAGGGTTGTAGCCTATCTCCGATGTTATTTAATCTGTATATTGAGCAAGCAGTGAAGGAAACAAAAGAAAAATTCGGAGTAGGCATTAAAATCCATGGAGAAGAAATAAAAACTTTGAGGTTCGCCGATGACATTGTAATTCTGTCAGAGACAGCAAAGGACTTGGAAGAGCAGTTGAACGGAATGGACAGTGTCTTGAAAGGAGGATATAAAATGAACATCAACAAAATCAAAACGAGGATAATGGAATGCAGTCGAATTAAGTCGGGTGATGCTGAGGGAATTAGATTAGGAAATGAGACACTTAAAGCAGTAAAGGAGTTTTGCTACTTGGGGAGCAAAATAACTGATGATGGTCGAAGTAGAGAGGATATAAAATGTAGACTGGCAATGGTAAGGAAAGCGTTTCTGAAGAAGAGAAATTTGTTAACATCGAGTATTGATTTAAGTGTCAGGAAGTCGTTTCTGAAAGTATTTGTATGGAGTGTAGCCATGTATGGAAGTGAAACATGGACGATAACTAGTTTGGACAAGAAGAGAATAGAAGCTTTCGAAATGTGGTGCTACAGAAGAATGCTGAAGATTAGATGGGTAGATCACATAACTAATGAGGAGATATTGAATAGGATTGGGGAGAAGAGAAGTTTGTGGCACAACTTAACTAGAAGAAGGGATCGGTTGGTAGGACATGATCTGAGGCATCAAGGGACCACCAATTTAGTGTTGGAGGGCAGGTGGAGGGTAAAAATCGTAGAGGGAGACCAAGAGATGAATACACCAAGCAGATTCAGAAGGATGTAGGTTACAGTAGGTACTGAGAGATGAAGAAGCTTGCACAGGATAGAGTAGCATGGAGAGCTGCATCAAACCAGTGTCAGGACTGAAGACCAGGCCGCGGTAAAACTGCTGCATCAGGCATAACATTGTAATATATTACTTCTTTACTAGTAACTCTATTCGCAACACATTTCGTGGACAGTTCCACATATACAACTGAATGTACCTGCAATTTTATGTTGTTGTACAACAGCTAGTTCACGAAATGTGACGTCATAAACACAAATTCGTAAAAAACAAGATTTTCTTAAAACTGAATGCAAATTCGCCAGTCTTTGACAATAAGAGCACTTGGCGACTTCCAACAAATTTTAAACTTGATTTCAACGTCTTTCGGAATTTTTTCTCGCTTGAATGTTTAACGTCAAATATTTGACACATTAACTCATTCGCAAAATAGTCATACGTTTTGAAGCTGTTTTATACAGGGGAATTAGATTCTTCAAAGAATCGGGGGTTAAGAACCACCCACGTCCCATTGGGATCGGAATGAAATGGGAATGACATTGATCCATAACTCTGGAACACGTGGTGCAGTTTCAGGCAGATTTGTTAGGTACGTGACTTATTATCTGTATAAAAATACTGCGGGAGTAAGCGTCTCCACTAAGACTAGGGCTGGAGGTATGGATGAAAAGGAGTGACGTAAAAATGTTCGAAAACGAAATTTTGATAGTTATTTTACATATTTCGTTGACCTGAAAAAATCTTAAAAGTTTGAAAAAGTTTTAAAAGTATAAAGTGCTTGTCCCTTACTCGTGCTAATCTGTGTGTCAACCTGGTAGCGAGAGTGAGCATAGCAGCGAGCCAATAATTTCGTCAACGTGTTTCGAGACTTAAGCTCAAGCCACACGGTTGAACACCACAGATAAATTTAACATCCTCTCTGGAGACAGACATATACGTACGCAATATACTTCACATACGCAAATGTTCAACAGCTCCTCCTAAGCCCCCTACATAGGTTTCGGCCAAATTTGGTACACAGTTTACTTACTAGCTGAAAAAATTGTTGTTGGGATAAAAACCGCCAACCCATTGGAGTGGAGGGGTGGTGGTGAGCAGAGAACGGAGAGAGGGACGTGATGGACAGAGACAGGGGGTGGATAGAAAGAGGGAGAAGAAGGAAATGGGTATAGAGAGGAGAGAGGAGGAGATGCATAGAGATGGAGGAGAAAGGGGCGAAGAGGAAGAGTGGGGGGGGGGGGGCGGAGATGGTCTAACAGAAGGCTGGAATAAATAAATACTGAGGCAACGCAGTATTAATCAGTGGCATTTCAGTTGAAAAGGCGTTATTTGGTAACACACTGGAGACTTTAACTACACTACTGGCCATTAAAATTGCGACACCAACAAGAAATGCAGATGATAAACGGGTATTCATTGGACAAATATATTATACTAGAAACCACATGTGATTACATTTTCACGCAATTTGGGGGCATAGATCCTGAGAAACTAGTACCCAGAACAACCACCTCTGGCCGTACTAACGGCCTTGATACGCCTGGGCTTTGAGTCAAACAGAGCTTGGATGGCGTGTACAGGTACAGCTGCCCATGCGGCTTCAACACGATACCACAGTTCATCAAGAGGAGCGACTGGCGTATTGTGACGGGCCAGCTGCTCGGCCACCATTGACCAGACGTTTTCATTTGGTGAGAGATCTGGAGAATATGCTGGCCAGGGCATCAAACGAACATTTTCTGTATCCCGAAAGGCCCGTACAGGACTTGCAAAATGCGGTCGTGCATTATCCTGCCGAAATTTAGGGTTTCGCAGGGATCGAATGAAGGGTAGAGCCACGGGTCGTAACACATCTGAAATGTAACGTCCACTGTTCGAAGTGCCGTCCATGTGAACAAGAGGTGACCGAGACGTGTAATCAATGGCACCCCATACCATCACAGCGGGTGATACGCCACTAAGGCACATTTCCAATGTGCGTTCACCGCGATGACGCCAAACACGGACGCGACCATCATGATGCTGTAAACAGAACCTGGATTCATCCGAAAAAATGACGTTTTGCCATTCGTGCATCCAGGTTCGTCGTTGAGTACACCATCGCAGGCGCTCCTGTCTGTGATGCAGCGTCAAGGGTAACCGCAGCCATGGTCTCCGAGCTGATAGTCCATGCTGCTGCAAACGTCGTCGAACTGTTCGTGCAGATGGTTGTTGTCTTGCAAACGTTCCCGTCTGTTGACTCAGGGATCGAGACGTGGGTGCACGATCAGTTACAGCCATGCGCATAACATGCCTGTCATCTCGACTGCTAGTGATACGAGGCCGTTGGGATCCAGCACGGCGTTCCGTATTACCCTCCTGAACCCACCGATTCCATATTCTGCTGACAGTCAATGTATCTCGACCAACGCGAGGAGCAATGTCGCGATACGATAAACCGCAATCGCGATAGGCTACAATCCGACCTTTATCAAAGTCGGAAACGTGATTGTACGCATTTCTCCTCCTTACACGAGGCATCACAACAACGTTTCACCAGGCAACGCCGGTCAACTGCTGTTAATGTATGAGAAATCGGTTGGCAACTTCCCTCATGTCAGCACGTTGTAGGTGTCACCACCGGCGCCAGCCTTGTGTGAATGCTCTGAATAGCTAATCATTTGCATATCACAGCATCTTCATCCTGTCAGTTAAATTTCGCGTCTGTAGCAAAATCTTCGTGTTGTAGGATTTTTAATGGCCAGTAGTGTAATTCCGTCCAACTTGGACAAATTTAAGTAAAGCGTTGCGTACGGGCAGTACTTACAAACCAGTTCAACAGTCTTCATCGACAATGTGTAGCTGTTATTTTCTGTTCAAGATGAACCAGTCGTTTTATATAACACGCTACGCGGAGTTGCTATGTGAATTCTGTTATCAGAGTCCAATACACGCCGGAAAGGGATACCGATTGGTAGTGCTACAACAACGTGACCGATAAATTTTACTCCAGATACCGAGTAAGCTGCAGTAGGAAGAAACGCTAGCGTTCCACAAACTGGGAATACTCTGAAATGCCAGAAGTCGTGAGATAGCGGAACGCAAATACTGGAGTGGCGTTATCATCGCGTGAAAGGCGTATTATTAGGCAAAGCGTTATCAGCTCTTTCTCTTGGGCTCTGGTGTGCGTTACGAAACAATCTCTAACGTGACTACGTGAGTTGGCAAGTGACGGACTCTGACGCTTGTTGACTATTCTGCTCCGGACGTTGTCTGGACATTTATCGTCAGGTCTGTACCGGAGGTATCTGTCGAAATGAGTCTGGTAACGCCCAATGTGAACGAATGTTCATCTGCATAGCACTTGGAAGTACTCATCTTTGTTGTCGATTTGTTCAGCGCATGGTTGCAATTACATAGCTTCACAGTTCGACACTTACTGGTTTGCTGGATACTAACTTATTCATTTGATGGAACTCACTTATCAATATGTTATTACATGTGAATTTTTATAGAAACAAACATCGCTCTTGCTTACAAGTCAACACTGCTAACTTGCTGCCAACCTAAAATTACTAAGAAAAATAATGAAGCAGGATGTGGCAGCAGATATATGTAAGGTTTCCACTTCCGTCCGATGTAGTCATATTTCAATGCAGTAATTATCTAAGTCATTATCGGTCAAAAGGAATTTTGACTACATTTGTCGTTGGTCAGAGGGACTTGCTTCAAACATACGAGGGTCACCCCAAAAGATATGCACTTTTTTTTTTTTTAAATCCATCTTTTATTCTACATGTTTGAAAGTTTTACAGTGTGTAGATACACCCTTTAGGAACAATATTTTCATTTCTCCACATAATTTCCATCCCTCTCAATTGCCTTACGCCATCTTGGAACCAGCGCCTCTATGCCCGCACGGTAAAATTCTAGACCAACCTGTTGGAGCCACTGTTTGGCAGCGTGCACAAGGGAGTCATCATCTTCAAACCTTCCTCCACGAAGAGAGTCTTTCAGTTTCCCAAAGAGATGATAGTCACATGGAACCAGGTCAGGACAGTAAGGCGGTTGTTTTAGTGTTGTCCATCCGAGTTTTGTGATCGCTTCCATGGTTTTTTGACTGACATATGGCCGTGCATTGTCGTGCAACAGCAAAACATCCTGATGTGGTCGAAAGCGACTCAGTCGAGCTTGAAGTTTCTTCAGTGTCGTCACATATTCATCAAAGTTTATGGTGGTTCCACTTGGCATGATGTCCACAAACAACAGTCCTTCGGAATCGAAAAACACCGCAGCCGCAACTTCTCCAGCAGAAGGTGTGGTTTTGAATTTTTTTTTCTTGGGTGAATTTGCATGATGCCACTCCATTGATTGCCTCTTCGTCTCTGGTGAAAAATGATGGAGCCATGTTTCATCACCTGTCACAGTTCTTCGAAGAAATTCATCTCCAACATTCTCGTACTGTTCCAAAAGTTGGCTGCACACCGTTTTTCTTGTTTCTTTGTGAGCCACTGGCAACATCCTGGGAACCCACCTGGCACAAACCTCTTTTAACGCCAACACTTTCAGTATTCTGCAAACACTTCCTTCCCCCATCCCAATTCGTTCACTGTGATGTGTCTGTCAGCAGTCACCAATTCGTTAACTCTCTGCACATTGTCTGGAGTGTGTGCAGTACGAGGCCTGCCGCTGCGAGGAGAATCCTGAATATTGCCGTGCCCGCTTTCATCACGTAACTAACTGTACTGCGATCGACAGCAGCATCTCCATACACCTTTTTCAACCTCTTGTGGATGTTTCCCACTGTCTCGTTTTCACAGCACAGGAATTCTATGACAGCACGTTGCTTCTGACGAACGTCAAGTGTAGCAGCCATCTTGAAGACATTCTGTGACGGCGCCACTCCGGGAACAGGTTGAACTAAGTTTGAAAACAAGCAGGAAGGATGTATCTACACACTGTGAAACTTTCACACATGCAGAATGAAAACTGTATTTTTACAAAAATAGTGTGCATTTCTTTTGGAGTGACCCTCGTAAATAAACTGATGGCAGTTCTAGACGGCGTCTGTCCCAGAATATCAGTTCTTTTGATTTGGAATCACTACTTACAATAATTTGATTGAACTGGATTGTAAACTGTCAAAATAATTAGCTGACGCATGACATTCACTTGCATTTTGTGTACGAGGATTGTTTGTGACCTCAAAATCTGTAATGAATGTTCGCGAAATAATTAGTGTTTTAATGTGGCTGCATTAATGAACACAGAATTAATTGAAACGAAGCGTTTTGCTGACATTCGGCTGCCTGTACCAAAGCAGACATCCTCCGTCGCCTGCAATCACTCTAATCAAAGTGATGCTATGTGGCCTGGGCAGATCACCACACACCAGGAATGATCCATCAACTGAATGCATCGCTGCCCTACAAAGAGTGTCATGTCGCTACGCAGTACGCCTGCTTCTATCTTGAAATAGCATACCGAACCCAGGGTAAGACGCTGGACTCGAATTCGAGTGGGCGGTCGTTCAAATTCCGTCAGGCCATCCAGATTCAGCGTTTCCATGTTTCCTCCAAATCATTTAACACGAATCCCTGGACGGTTCCTCAGAAAGTGCATAGCCGCATTCCTCTTACAATCTGGGTTTTTGCTCATCTTTAATGGACACGTTGTAGACAGGGCTTTGAACCCTCCTATCCTTCTTTCTCTTGCAATAAATAGAAGTGTAATTTGAGGTGTAAACAGAACTGAGATATGGGTATGTACCTTATATCACCTTCACTTATAGATATCCATACGATTAACTGTTTAGTGCGTCTTGTTTCAAGGAAAGCAAGAATAAAGTAATGTTTTATTGTATTCTTCTGTCTTAGGACACAGAAATTGTGACCCGAGGCTAAAATATGCAGGGCGATCGAAGTAAAACTGGCCCGAAAAATACGGGATGTTTAAAAAAGAATGACCTGATTTTGGACAGTAATAATTGCAAAACATGGAACGTGAAGCAAGGAAATGCGTGTTGTTTGAATGGACGTGGCCTAGAGATTCGCAAAATCACCGTTAGATGTCAGTCAGTGCGTCTTCTCAGTTTGCAGTCAGTCAGAAGTAAGATGGCGTCCATTCATGAGACGGGGTTTTGTGTCCTGCAGTTTGCGAGGAGTGAGTCAGCAATTTTGGTCCAACGTGCTTCTCGTCGGCGTTGTGGCATTGATCCAAAAATATATGTCGTTGGTATCGATAATTTGAAGAAACAGGATGCTTGTGCAAAGTTAAGAGTCCACGTCGATCTCGCACTTCTGATGAAGCGGTGGAAAGAATTCGGCAAACGTTTGAGCGCAGTCCACGAAAGACTACTCGCCGCGCAGGCAGAGAGAACTGGTAATGCATCATATGACTGTCTAGCTAATGTTAAGGCGTCGTTTGGCCTATAAACCATACGGACTGCAATTAGTGCAAGCTCTTCGGGTTGGTGATAATAGGAAACGGGTTGACTTCAGCAGTGTTCTGCTAAAGGACATGGAAGACGGTACATTTTTACCACGGTTAATTTTCAGTGATGAAGCAACATTTCTTGTTAGCCGTAAAGTAAGCCAACACAATGTGCACGTATGGGGAATTAAGGACCCTCATGACATTATTGAGCACAAAAGTGACTCACCTAAAGTGAACGTTTTTTGTGCCATTTCTCGTGAGACAGTGTACAGTCCCTTCGTTTTTGAGAAAAACACAGTGACTGAAATGAGCTATCTTCAAATGCTGCAGAACTGGCTTTTTTTCGCAACTTCAGGACTCCGATGATTTCATTTTCCAACAGGCTGGAGCTCCACTACAGTGTCACAACGTATGTCAGTTTTTCAACGACACTGCCGGACGCTAGATAGGGCGTACGGGATCCCGAGACACTGCTCTGCATTCTCGGCTTCCAAGATCGCCAGACATGACCCCATGCAATTTTTCTTTTTGGGGATATGTGAAGAAAAATGTATTCGTCTCCCCTTTACCTCGTGACACAGAAGTGAAGGACAGAATAATTGCCACCATAACTTCCGTAAAAGCAGATACAATATGTAAAGTTTGACGAATTTAGTTAGCGTCTGGATGTTATCCGTGCTGCTACTGGTGGACACACATAGCATTTGCAATAGCACAGCTAAGGCTTTAAGATAGTGTGAGTATTTTGAAACCCATCCCATGTTTGTAGTATGTTTTTATCAATAAATAGGAAGTTTTGAAATCGGGTCATTATTTTTGAAACACCCTGTATTTGATACACCTTACGACAGGCGACCCAACTTACTTCATCCGCCTCAGGCTGTAATGTAATCAAGCCTGATATACATTCTGAAACATTCGATACGAATGTATATCGCTCATTATTTCTTTGAGAGCGATGTAAACCATCTACACATCTTTGTGTCAAAGTAATCTTTGTCGTCTTGCATGTTCACACTTGATGGGAAGTTGTTATGTAATGACACCAAAAATCATACTTTGTGTTGCTGTAGAAAAAAAATGGTTCAAGTGGCTCTGAGCACTATGGGACTTAACTTCTGAGGTCATCACTCTAGAACTTAGAACTACTTAAAACCTAACTAACCCAAGGACATCACACACATCCATGCCCGAGACAGGATACGAACCTGCGACCGTAGCGATCGCGCGGTTCCAGACTGTAGCGCCTAGAACCGCTCGGCCACCTCGGCCGGCCTACTGCAGAAGGAGGCATGGTTAGTTCGCATTGGTGACTCAAGGGAGCAAGTGGATGTTAAAAGTTTAATGTTGTTAATTCGATATCTGAACAGTTGAAAATACAAAAATTAAAACTGTAGACTGTTTTTCATTTGGTAGTTAGTGTTCATTCGAACATTCACAACTCTGGAATGTGTATATGTTCTTCAAAGACAATCAGTTAAGTAAAACGTTATAGCCGGCCGGGGTAGCCGAGCAATTCTAGGGGCTACAGTCTGGAACAGCGCGACCGCTACGGTCGCAGGTTCGAATCCTGACTGATGACCACAGAAGTTAAGTCCCATAGTGCTCAGAACCATTTGAAAACGTTATATTTTAGTAAAGTGACGTTTTCTTCAGAATAATGATGGAAGTTCGTTCAGAGGACACGTCACTATATAGGCGCTGCTGGAGATGAGGCTTGTCACAAGGTATAGATGACGAAGTTGTGTTGCCCGTCTTAAGGTGCATGAGATATTTTCTGGGCCATGTTTAAATCGCCCACCATTGCCTAGTCTGTGCTACAGTGTCGTGACAATTACTATCAGCGTGCAATCGAGACTTAATTCACATATTTCGTAATTATAGCTTAATAGTCAAAGAAACTGCAGTCTGCAGGAGTTAGTCATCGACTTTATCCAAGCAGTCTACATTTCATTAATGATAATTGGAATTATATCACACCGTTCAATATCTTGTTCCAGAAAACACGTTCTCATTTCTTGACCATGCTTAACGTTACCAGCGAACTTCGTTGGTAGTATTTTACACGTGGCAAAGACGCCAGGGAGTTACACGGCCTGGTCGATATAATGAAACTGAACCAAACAATTGAAAATCGCTGTGTTCAATAACTGTGTTATACACGGTGACTACGTTCCCCGTAGATGATCTCGCTATCGGGGGCAAGCCAGATCACCGAGCGAGGCGGTTTACAGATAAGAAGCGGGACTCGTACTGCCGAGGAAGGCCGTTCGAATCCTCGTTCAGTCATCCGGTTTTATGTTTTCCCTGATTACCTTAAATCGTCCAAGACGAATGCGCAAATGGTTCGTTTGTAATAGTGTCACCGCAGGAATTTAAACCTTTACATTCTTCCCCTCCTTTTTTTCCAAGTTAAATCGAGACAAAAAAAAAAGAGGGAACTCGATTTACTATGGGCTCAGACTTCTTAAACCTACACGCTTCTGCGGATTACGGATGAATTGTTGTTTACGATGCATCTCCCAAACAAACGACGTAGAGTGTCTATGAACCGCACAGCAAGTGTATTAGACTAGGCGGCTTTTCTTTGAGGCGCCTGCAGAAGCAAACACTAAATATTCTGCTGACATACAAATTACGAACAACGCTGAGGTCGACTCGCCAGATACAATCTGACAGCTACTATCTCGCCCGGCCAGTACGCGTTAATGATCACCCTGAAGCCTTAATTACTGAGCACTGTGTCAGACTGCTGCATCGAGAGGCTCTCTCAGAACGTAACTGGACAAAGGTCGCCTCCATCTCGGATTTGCGGAGGCCTTGGCGTTAATTACATTATCAGGACTAGTAATATATTTTAAAAACATTCGCCTGTCGTTAATTTGACTTTCCTACTGAGGTTCCGTGCACTCCGAGATATTGGTGCGGATGTACCGAGGGCACATCTCTGAAGTAATTACGATGCGGTTTGTGGCAGTTAGCCGCTGTTCCCCTTGTCTTAGATATATGAGAATCACAACAAGACTTAAACGGTTCGGTCATACATAGTGGCATGGATAACACTATTCTTAGCCCGCATCTCGTGGTCGTGCGGTAGCGTTCTCGCTTCCCACGCCCGGGTTCCCGGGTTCGATTCCCGGCGGGGTCAGGGATTTTCTCTACCTCGTGATGGCTGGGTGTTGTGTGATGTCCTTAGGTTAGTTAGGTTTAAGTAGTTCTAAATTCTAGGGGACTGATGACCATAGATGTTAAGTCCCATAGTGCTCAGAGCCAGCCAACACTCTTCTTATCAGTTCCCCCAAAGCAGTTTGTAGGAACCTATCTTCATAAATACAACCTTCCCGCGTCGTTATTTATTTTGCCTCGAATAAAGGTCTCAGATAGGCGAAGAGGGACCAGAAGATATTGCAGGAGAACTTCTGTAAAGTTTGGAAAGTAGGAGACGAGGTACTGGCAGAAATAAGGCTGTGAGTACGGGACGTGTGTCGTGCTTGGGTAGCTCAGATGGTAGAGCACTTGCCAGTGAAAGGCAAAGGTCCCGAGTTCGAGTCTCGGTCCGACACACAGTTTTAATCTGCCAGGAAAGTTTCATATCAGCGCACACTCTGCTGCAGAGTGAAAATCTCATTCATTCTCGACATAATCCAGCCGCGAACAAAATAAGGTTATCTGACTGCTTTCAAACTACTGAAATGCATCCTAATAAAATGTCATAATCTGTAAAGTTACACCGAACTATCAACAAAAGACCAATACGACACTACGCGTAACCATATGGATGCACGGTGGGATCCGTCTCGGTTGGACGCCCTGTCCATTCTTGCGATGAACTGGTAAATAATCTTATTTATGATACTGTTTTTGAGTGCTCGATATTACTCTTATTTAATAGGCGTGTTTTATTTGCAATTTATCGAACCGGGGTATCTTCATATATTAACAAAACAACAGTCAATAAAAGAATAACGGAATTAACAATGAATGAGAGAGGAGAACAGTGCTGAAACTGTGCCAGGCGAAGTTATTGACATTCCAAAGCAACGCTCATGGTCACATTTTTAAGTAAAAGTTGTTTTTAAAAATAAATAGAAATTGTTGTTTCGAAGAACTTGCCGGTAACAGTCTTCTTTATTTAACGGATGACTGCAAACACGATGATTTTTACTGTCTCGTCACGACTCGCACCTTTAACGATACGACGAAGTTACTTATTAAAAAAAAAAAAAAAAAAAAAAAAAAGTCCGCACAACATTTAGATATAGATGTTGTCACCTTTTTTCACTCTTCTGTAATGCTTTACATTTCGTCTACAAGTAGCTCTACTTCACGGCGTATCGCAGATACCATTAATGATGCGTATTTTTATCTACTATCTCACATGCATGCTATCTTATGAGGCGATAAGAAGAGCAGTGACAATAATTTCACAAATAATAAAGTAGAGATTTTGGTGAAGCTTTATTCCTTTTTTGTTTCTTTGTCGCTGTTTAGACTGCAATAATACCTGCGATTGTGGAACTTGTTATTTTTCACGAAACGATTGCGTGCTGCATGTTGTGAATAATAAGCATTAATGAGCCACCTTCCTACACTGATGTTCGTGAATATTGTGGACCAGTTTAGTAATCTAGTTTTCAGTCTTTACCTTCCTGCACAACCGTACAGGTAAAGGAACAGCACAATATTTGGCGAATAGTTCTCGTAGTTCCACAGCAGTAGCGTTGTTAATGAAGCACCACATTCTGAAGAGTGTCCACCGGAGAGACAGTCACGGTTACAACTACTCGGATGAGCTGTGCCAACCTAACCCATCCCCACAAGAGACGTGGACGTGAACGAGGGCGTGGTTTCCAGAGTACTTAATCCGGGGCGTTTTTACCAACGTGACGTCTGACAGCAGTTCGCTCCGACATCTGTAGTCGGCTACTTGTAGCACACCGAACACATGTATTTTTTTTAAATGTTTATTCAGCTTGCCGCCACAGTTGCATATAGTCTGTAATGCTAACTAGTTTCGAACGCTTGTATTCATTTTCAAACTATTACCTGCATCTCTAACGTTTAAGTGTAACATAATTCCAATGGAACATTCGAAACACTTGTTCATAAATCGGGTTCTATTAACTACATTGTACATGTGACATAATGCATGGACACGCCTTTCGAATGTGACACTGGAATTAAGTTACTATCAAAACCACATTTACGCTGATTTGATGTATGAGCAAGTCTGTTGAATGTTCCACATTAGAGATCCAGGTAATCGTTTCTAATGAAAGCAAGCATTCGAAACTAGACACCATCAAAATTTATATGCAACTGTGACGGAAACCTGAAGAAATGACAGAGATATTAGTTCTTCATACCAACGTAATGCTGGAATTGCGTTCACAGAAGCATAGACATACGCAGTAAATATCCTGAATGTCAATAACACTGAAATTTGCGGGGAAACTACGGGAAACGATATTATAGAATCAATCAATGTAAGAAAGGTGCTAAATGACGCGAATTTCGGTCTGAAATGGATGAATAACAGAGCAATAAATAAGTAAATAAATAAAGAGAGAGAGAGAGAGAGAGAGAGAGAGAGAGAGAGAGAGAGAGAGAGAGAGAAAACAGTTAAACAGTTTTGTTGTTCACAAATGACAAGCTGTACAAATGTGAGGTGGCCAGAAAACTACAAGCACAAAATTGTCACCTAAGGCATGCTGGCCGGTGCGGCCGAGCGGTTCTAGGAACTTCAGTCTGGAACCGCGCGACCGCTATGGTCAAAGGTTCAAATCCTGCCTCGGGCATGGATGTGTGTGATGTTAGCTTGGTTTAAGTAATTCTAAGTTTTAGGGGACTGATGACCTCAGATGTCAAGTCCCATAGTGCTCAGAGACATTTGAACCATTTGAACCTAAGGCATGTACAAAATCATATCAATATTTGTTTTCGAAACTGCTGCTCTACGCCTAATTTTCGCCGTAACATAACATACAATTTCGTATCTCAGTTATGTAACATGTACCATTGACTACATATAGGTAAACCAACGCACAAAATTTGGTACCTAAAAATCCATCCCCGAGGCAGGATTCGAACCTGCGACCGTAGCAGTAGCGCGCTTCCGGACTGAAGCGCCTAGAACCGCTCCGCCACAATGGCCAGCCTGGCGCCTACTTATCACTCCTTTGCACAGTGACGGAAAAAAACCGCAACACCAAGGAGGAGTTGTGCAACATAACGAAAGTTGGTAGGCGTGTTTCGACATCTGAAAGATGATTTTTAAAATTTCGCGCCGGTCTCATAAGGCAGGCGTTAGTAGCGTCACTATCAGGATGAAAAAGCAGGTTTGCTTTAAATACACGCAGTAATGTTCGTGAGTGTTAGTTACCTTTGATATTATACATGGTGACTTTATGTTACTCGACAAAGACACTATTATCAGTACCTCACTGAATTGAACCATCGTGTTTGGCGTATGGTTCAAATGGCTCTGAGCACTATGGGACTTAACTTCTGAAGTTATCAGTCCCCTAGAACTTAGAACTACTTAAACCTAACGAACCTAAGCACATCACACACATCCCATGCCCGAGGCAAGATTCGAACCTGCGACTGCAGCGGACGCGCGGTTCCAGGCTGTAGCGCCTAGAACCGCACGGCCACATCGGCCGGCTTGGCTTATGGCTCTGGTGCATCGTACTGCATCTGCAGCAACAATCTGAGCAGTAGTTGGCACCACAGCGACACAACAAACTGTTAAAATCTGGTTACTTCACAGAAAGCTCCAAGCCAGACGTCCTATAGCCTGCATTCCACTGACCCCAAACCACCGTCATTTGCGACACTACTGGTGTCAAGCGACAGCTCATTTGGAGGGCAGGGCTGTTGTGTTTTCTGATGAAAGCTGGTTCTGGCTCGGTGCCAGTGTTGCCGTGTGTTGTTTGGGAGGCGAGCCGAGGAGCTGCAACCGAAAGGACTGCGAGCTACACAAATTGGTCCCATACCTGGAGTTACGGTCTGAGGTAGTATTTCGTATGATAGCAGGAGCACTCTCGTGGTTACGGCAAGTTTCTATTTCAGTCTGGTGATTGGACCTGTTGTGCTGCCATTCATTAACAGCATTCCGGGGGGTATTTTCCAACAGGATAACGCTCGTCCATATACTGCTGTAGTAATCCAACATGCTGTCCAGAGTGTCGACGTATTGCCCTGGCCTACTCGATCACCAGTTCTGTCTCCAGTCGAGCACAAATGGGGCATCATCAGACATCTCCAGCGTCACACTCAAGCAACAGCAACCGTTCCTGTATTGACCAACCACGTGCAAAAGGCATGGAACTCCATCCCACAAACTGACAATCGGCACCTGTACACCAAAATGCATGCACGTTTGCATGCTTGCATTCAATATTCTGGCGATTGCAACTGTTATTAATGTACCAATATTTCACATTTCCAACAGCTTATTACGCGGTTACATAAACCTGAGATCTTGCAACGTTAATCACTTAAATATGTTACCTGGGCAAATGTAGTGTTGTTGTTGTTGTCTTCAGTCCTCAGACTGGCTGATACAGCTCTCCATGCCATTCTATCCTTTGCAAGCTGCTTCATCTCCTAGTACGTACTGCTTCGTGTATTGATCTCTGGGTTTCCCTCTACGATTTTTATCCTCCACGCTGCCCTCCAATAGTAAACTGGTGATCCCTTGATGCCTCAGAACATGTCCTAGTACCGATCCCTTCTTCTAGTCAAGTTGTGCCACAAACTCCTCCCCAATTCTATCCAATACCTCCTCAGTAGTTATGTGGTCTCCATCTACGATTTTTACCCTCCACGCTCCCCTCCAGTACTAAATTGATGATCCCTTGATGCCTCAGAACATGTCCTACCAACCGAACCCTTCTTCTGGTCAAGTTGTGCCACAAATTCCTGTTCTTCAAAATTCTATTCAATACCTCCTGATTAGTTACGTGATCTACCCATCTAATCTTCAGCATTCTTCTGTAGCACCACATTTCGAAAGATTCTATTCTCTTCTTGTCCAAACTATTTATTGTCCATGTTTCACTTCCATACATGGCTACACTCGATACAAATACTTTCAGAAACGACTTCCTGACACTTAAATCTATACTCGATGTTAACAAATTTCTCTTCTTCACAAACGCTATCCTTACCATTGCCAGTCTACATTTTATATCCTCTCTACTTCGACCATCATCAGTTATTATGCTCCCCAAGTAGCAAAACTCATGTACTACTTTAATTGTCTCATTTCCTAATCTAATTCCCTCAGCATCACCCGACTTAATTCGACCACATTCCATTACCGTCGTTTTGCTTTTGTTGATGTTCATCCTATATCTTCCTTTCAAGACACTGTCCATTCCGTTCAACTTCTCATCCATGTCCTTTGCTGTCTCTGATAGAATTACAATGTCATCAGCGAACCTTAAACTTTTTATTTCTTCTCCATGGATTTTAATACCTACTCCGAATGTATCTTTTGTTTCCTTTACTGCTTGCTCAATATGCAGATTGAATAACATCGGGGATAGGCTACAACCCTGTCTCACTCCCTTCCCAACCACTGCTTCCCTTTCATGATGTCCCTCGACTCTTATAACTGCCATCTGGTTTCTGTAGCCGGCCTGGGTGGCCGAGCGGTTCTAGGCGCTACAGTCTGGAACCGAGCGACCACTACGGTCGCAGGTTCGAATCCTGCCTCGGGCATGGATGTGTGTGATGTCCTTAGGTTAGTTAGACTTAAGTAGTTCTAGGTTCTAGGGGACTGATGACCTCAGAAGTTGAGTCCCATAGTGCTCAGAGCCATTTGAACCATTTTTTGGTTTCTGTACAAATTGCAAATAGCCTTTCGCTCCCTGTATTTTACCCCTGTCACCTTCAGAATTTGAAAGAGAAATGTATTACCAAAATTTTATTACTCTATATGAATTATTTTTTGGTGTCGCGAGCTTTTTTCCGTCAGTGTAAAAATTTCAGCTGATATTAAAGTGTTTCCATATCACAATAATTTTCAGCCTAAAAAATAAAAAAATCTCGGCGAAATTTGTAGCACAATAGGTGTTGAACATGTTTGGAAAGAAAGCCGTTGTCTTGCATAATGTGGACTATGTCTCCAAGTTTAGGTAACATGTTACGAAAATCAGACGGAATTTATTGTGCAGTTCTCGATCCTAAACGCTCCTGAAAGTGAAATCCCACGTTATCGCGTCACAGATGTAGCCACGCTCCATGTCTGAATTTCCGTCCACGTCCCGTATGAGGGCGGCTTAACGGTGGAAAGGTGCCAGATTCGCACGGGGCGTTTTCTTCTTGGTGACTGAACGTGGGGTGATAATTTGAAACTGGCAGCGTACTAAATTCGTCCGCTTACCTGTAGAGTGGAGACGCGGCTGCCCGCTGATGCTGGATAGCGGTGCCGCAGGAATGCGGGTGGGTAGGCGCTGATGGCTGCGTGTGGTGGTGTGGCCTTGACGCAGCGATCGGCCGACCGAGCATTGCGAGTACTCACTGGCTGGCTGCCCACGCCGCAACGGCCGCGCTTATTACTGCTTGCGAGCGCTGAGCGCTCCCCGACCGTTACCTTAACGTTACGTTACATCCAGCGGCGTTCCGGCTGCCGCTAGCACTTCTAACATATGATTTTCGGGCTGTGCCCGTAGGCTAGTGCTGCTCCGGTTTCCGCGGGATGCAAAGCCTGTGCCAACTGACAGGTAGTCCGTGCGACGTCACGAAGCCAGTGCCGCGCCACGGCGAGTCCTACGTGGCACCTCGGTAGTTACACGCTTGTCCCGATCTTACAGGAGAAATGTATTCGCAATTGCGAATACGAGGTCTGTTCATAAAGTTCCGGAACTTTCTCCATAAATTTTTTCTACGCAATCTTTTACTTACTGTGCACGGTTTCCTTCGAAATACTCTCCTCCACAACTTATGAGACGTGTGTATTTCTATTGTCTATTGTCAAACCACAATTTATAAAAGATTGTTTATATTTTATTAATAGGATTAAGTAGGAATAATTAATATTTGTCATTTTGGAAATAATTGTAGTAGCAGCGAATGTCTACACCAAAGTATTGTTGGCGGGAGAGACCGCACATTGATATAATTTTAAAAAGGGCGGGAGAGACGGCGTATGGATACATCTTAAGATAAGAGCCGGGAAGACGGCGCACTGATACATTTTGTAATGGTAGCAGGGATTGTCTGCACCAGAAAGCATTGTTGGCAGGAGAGACCGCACTTTAGTGTTCGTAGGAGGTCAGTAGTAAGCAAGATGTGAAGCGAGTCGGTAGCATATCTGAAGCGAGAGGTTGAGAGGAGCGGTGTGCCTGCCAGCCACCAGCTATGATTTAAAACAGATTATAAACGGATGTACAGAGATATCCGCTAACTATTATCATAAGAGGAACTAATGTTATTGATTTTTATTTATTTATTTATTTTAGAAACTCAAGACTGCTGAAGGTATGTTTGCGCAATGCTAGTTGTAAGATTATTGTAAAAAGTAGGTCCCATTTGAAAGTTTGCAATATCATTTCATTACCAACAGTAAATATTTGAAGAATTGTTTTCAGAATATAATTAATTTTTGCCAGCAACTTGCATTACTGATTATAACCCATCCCAAAAACCATCAACGTAAAACTTTGCAAAATTTTATTGTTGTCCAGAAAAAGTTTAACTATGAATTACGTAACTTCAGTCAAATTAATTGAAGAATAACGTCAGCTTTGGTAATAAATGCAGCCACTTATTATGACAGCCCAACAGCAGCTAATAGGGTATAGTAAAACAGAGCAAGTACATTCATGTCGCAGTTCGATGTAGCAGTCAGATGGCGATCCAGTAACAGTAAAAAAGGTAAGGAACAGTTTTGGATCATTGCAGGTAACGACTGAGGGCCACGACGACGACACATTCTATGTTTCGTCGAAATAATCAGCAAATCACTTTTAATAATCAGCATTTAAATTTGTATGCGAAGATTGCACATATTATTATTGAGCAAGAGAATTAATTTCAAAGGGAAGATTTCATTTGTATTATTAAGAAAGAGATAGAAATCCTAAGAGAAGGTTTCATAGGTTATTGTATAAGGGAAGGTTGCGTAACAAAATAGATATAGAAGAGACGGGAAGGTTTCAAAGTGATACATCTCTCCCAACGCCATTTCCACTTCCGGAAGCAGTCGTGCTGGATCCGGCGAAGCGCCGTCCGCGAATTTTCCTTTATTTAGTCTATCTTTGCTAGTCTTCGTCCTTTCAACGGGGCCTTCAACTTTGGAAATAAAAAAAAAAGTCTGCATGAGCCAAGTTTGGAGAGGACGGAGGATAAGGCAGCATAGTGAATTCTTTTTTGTGCGACAGCCACGCACCAACAGAGATGAAAGTGCGGATGCGTTATAGTGATGCAAGAGCCATGAATTGTCTCGCCACAGTTCAGGCACTTTCCTTCTCACATTTTATCACAGGGTTCGCAACACGCCCCGATAGTACTATCGATTAACAGTTTGTTCCTGTGCCACGAATTCACGATGAATTAATCCTTCAAAGTCAAAGAAAACGATCGGCATAGTTTTGACATTTCACCTGACGTGACGAGCTTTTTTGGTCTTGGAGAACCTATCCCGACACATTGTGACGACTGAACCTTGGTCTCAACATCATAACCCAAGAGCCACGTCTCATTACAAGTTGCGATTCTCTCAAGGAACACCTCGTTCTCATTTGCGTGATCCAAAAGTTCTTCACAGACTGCAACGCAAGGTCTTCCTGGTCTTGACTCATGGGCCGTGAGACGGATTTGGCGGACCTGCCGCAGTAGCCGAGCGGTTCTAGGCGATTCAGTCCGGAACCGCGCTGCTGCTACGGTCGCAGGTTCGAATCCTGCCATGGGCATGGATGTATGTGATGTCCTTAGGTTAGCTAGGTTTAAGTAGTTCTACGTCAAAGGGATTGATGACCTCAGATGTTAAGTCCCATAGTGCTTAGAGCCATTTGAACCATTTTGAACTTGGCGGCAACACGATGCACTCCAAGATGCTGCATGAGGATTTCATGACATGATCCAACTGAAATGTTACATTGTTCTGCAGTCTCTCTGACAGTCAGTCTTTGATTGGCACGGACAATTTCGTTGACGTCCCTGTCATCGGTAGACGTCGAAGGGCGTTCTGAACGAGGCTCATCTTTAACTTCCGTCTGGCCCTTTTTTAAACCGTGCGAACCATTCGTAACACCGAGTAACTCTGCCATCGCAAACTGTGCGACACAACGTTCTACTCATTCAACAATTACTAAGAGACATACAAGACTGAAACTTCCGGCAGATACACTTTAAACACAGGCGTCTGCAGGGATGCCAACCGCATTTGGTTCCAACACACCATTGGCTCGAAAATACGAATGAACCGGAATAGCCGGCCGCGGTGGTCTCGCGGTTCTAGGCGCGCAGTCCGGAACATCGCGACTGCTACGGTCGCAGGTTCGAATCCTGCCTAGAGCATGGACGTGTGTGATGTCCTTAGGTTAGTTAGGTTTAAGTAGTTCTAAGTTCTAGGGGACTGATGACCACAGATGGTAAGTCCCATAGTGCTCAGAGCCATTTTTGCAAAGCCAACCTCAGGAAGTGGGGCTTCAGTAATGAGGAGGAAACTTTTCAGTGTGGTGACGTACAGGACGAACAGCACCTGCTAGTCTGAAGGAACCTACCGGCTGCATGCACTCTCTTTGATCTTGCTGCAGCCAGCGAAACTGCTGTGATAACCGCCGAATACTGGGCCCGTCAAAAAATATAATCATCTTGCTGCTTGTTTATCTGCTGCTTGTTTGTATACATTATTGACTCTGTGTCATAAATTGTACTGTACATATTTTATTTTGCAAATTTGATATGTGAATCAAGACTTATTAGTTTTTGTAATTATTTTATGTCCTGGACTCGAAAAATGAAATAAAAAAAGTGTACGTTCCACATTTCCTCCCAAACCAATGGACGAATTTGAACCAAACTTCTTTCTGTATGGAGCGACCCACTGTACGAGTTTCAAGTAGTCAGGTATGACAGAACCAGCGGTGGGGGTGAGAAAGTAATGTAGCTAATAACACGCGAGTTCGGAGACTTTCTTCACCTAGTACTTGAGAATGAGAGCACTTATTAACTTGTAACACACTTTACACACAATTTCGAACATTTTCTCACTTGCAACCCCTACTAGAAAATCTGAAAAGCGAAATGCAAAGGCTCAATCTAGATATAGCAGGGGTCAGTTAAGTGAAGTGGAAGGAAGACAAGGATTTCTGGTCAGATGAGTATCGGTTAATATCAACAGCAGCAGAAAATGGTATAACAGGTGTAGGATTCGTTATGAATAGGAAGGTAGGGCAGAGGGTGTGTTACTGTGAACAGTTCAGTGACCGGGTTGTTCTAATCAGAATCGACAGCAGACCAACACCGACAACGATAGTTCGGATATACATGCCGACGTTGGAACCTGAAGATAAACAGATAGAGAAAGTGTATGAGGATATTGAAAGGGTAATGCAGTATGTAAAGGGCGACGAAAATCTAATAGTCATGGGCGACTGGAATGCAGTTGTAGGGGAAGGAGTAGAAGAAAAGGTTACAGGTGAATATGGGCTTGGGACAAGGAATGAAAGAGGAGAAAGACTAATTGAGTTCTGTAACAAGTTTCAGCTGGTAATAGCGAATACCCTGTTCAAGAATGACAAGAGGAGGAGGTATACTTGGAAAAGTCCGGGAGATACGGGAAGATTTCAATTAGATTACATCATGGTCAGACAGAGATTCCGAAATCAGATACTGGATTGTAAGGCGTACCCAGGAGCAGATATAGACTCAGATCACAATATAGTAGTGATGAAGAGTAGGCTGAAGTTCAAGACATTAGTCAGGAAGAATCAATACGCAAAGAAGTGGGATACGGAAGTACTAAGAAATGACGAGATACGTTTGAAGTTCTCTAACGCTATAGATACAGCAATAAGGAATAGCGCAGTAGGCAGTACAGTTGAAGAGGAATGGACATCTCTAAAAAGGGCCATCACAGAAGTTGGGAAGGAAAACATAGGTACAAAGAAGGTAGCTGCGAAGAAACCATAGGTAACAGAAGAAATACTTCAGTTGATTGATGAAAGGAGGCAGTTGATTGATGAAAGGAGGAAGTACAAACATGTTCCGGGAAAATCAGGAATACAGAAATATAAGTCGCTGAGGAATGAAATAAATAGGAAGTGCAGGGAAGCTAAGACGAAATGGCTGCAGGAAAAATGTGAAGAAATGGTTGTCGGAAGGACAGACTCAGCATACAGGAAAGTCAAAACAACCTTTGGTGACATTAAAAGCAACGGTGGTAACATTAAGAATGCAACGGGAATTCCACTGTTAAATGCAGAGGAGAGAGCAGATAGGTGGAAAGAATACATTGAAAGCCTCTATGAAGGTGAAGATTTGTCTGATGTGATAGAAGAAGAAACAAGAGTCGATTTAGAAGAGATAGGGGATCCAGTATTAGAATCGGAATTTAAAAGAGCTTTGGAGGACTTACGGTCAAATAAGGCAGAATGGATAGATAACACTCCATCAGAGTTTCTAGAGTCATTGGGGGAAGTGGCAACAAAACGACTATTCACGTTGGTGTGTAGAATATATGAGTCTGGCCACATACCATCTGACTTTCGGAAAAGCATCATCCACACAATTCCGAAGACGGCAAGAGCTGACAACTGCGAGAATTATCGCACAATTAGCTTAACAGCTCATGCATCGAAGCTGCTTACAAGAATAATATACAGAAGAATGGAAAAGAAAATTGAGAATGCGTTAGGTGACTATCAGTTTGGCTTTAGGAAAAGTAAAGGGACGAGAGAGGCAATTCTGACGTTACGGCTAATAATGGAAGCAAGGCTAAAGAAAAATCAAGACACTTTCATAGGATTTGTCGACCTGTAGAAAGCGTTCGACAATATAAAATGGTGCAAGCTGTTCGAGATTCTGAAAAAAGTAGGGGTAAGCTATAGGGAGAGACGGGTCATATACAATATGTACAACAACCAAGAGGGAATAATAAGAGTGGACGATCAAGAACGAAGTGCTCGTATTAAGAAGGGTGTAAGACAAGGCTGTAGCCTTTCGCCCCTACTCTTCAATCTGTACATCGAGGAAGCAATGATGGAAATAAAAGAAAGGTCCAGGAGTGGAATTAAAATACAAGGTGAAAGGATATCAATGATACGATTTGCTGATGACATTGCTATCCTGAGTGAAAGTGAAGAAGAATTAAATGATCTGCTGAACGGAATGAACAGTCTAATGAGTACACAGTATGGTTTGAGAGTAAATCGGAGAAAGACGAAGGTAATGAGAAGTAGTAGAAATGAGAACAGCGAGAAACTTAACATCAGGATTGATGGTCACGAAGTCAATGAAGTTAAGGAATTCTGCTACCTAGGCAGTAAAATAACCAATGACGGACGGAGCAAGGAGGACATCAAAAGCAGACTCGCTATGGCAAAAAAGGCATTTCTGGCCAAGAGAAGTCTACTAATATCAAATACCGGCCTTAATTTGAGGAAGACATTTCTGAGGATGTACGTCTGGAGTACAGCATTGTATGGTAGTGAAACATGGACTGTGGGAAAAACGGAACAGAAGAGAATCGAAGCATTTGAGATGTGGTGCTATAGACGAATGTTGAAAATTAGGTGGACTGATAAGGTAAGGAGTGAGGAGGTTCTATGCAGAATCGGAGAGGAAGGGAATATGTGGAAAACACTGATAAGGAGAAGGGACAGGATGATAGGACATCTGCTAAGACATGAGGGAATGACATCCATGGTACTAGAGGGAGCTGTAGAGGGCAAGAACTGTAGAGGAAGACAGAGATTGGAATACGTCAAGCAAATAATTGAGGACGTAGGTTGCAAGTGCTACTCTGAGATGAAGAGGTTAGCACAGGAAAGGAATTCGTGGCGGGCCGCATCAAACCAGTCAGTAGACTGATGACCAAAAAAAAAAAAAAAAAACCCCTACAAGATGATGGAGGGAAAAAAGTTTATCGCTTACTACACTTTCGCATCGCTTACTACATTTTCGCTGTTCATGCAGCAAAACGCTCGCATCAGGCATGACGTTGTAATTTATTACCCCTTCACTACTAAGTGTATTCGCGACGCAATGTGCAGTCAATATTCACATACTCAACTGAATGTAGCTCCAAATTTATACTATTGTACGACACACTGTTCAGAAGATATGACGTCATAGATATTGAGCTGTGTAAAAACGAAACTGCAAGACGAAATGCGCTGGAGATATCGGTGGAATAGGTGTACAAACGTGTGAGAAATGTGTTAAATATACATATGTAGGTGGCATATTCGTGCTCTCGCGAAGCCAGCTCCCCAGAAACCTCTGGATCGGTTGCAACCAAACTTGGTACACACATTACAACTTGTAAAGAAATACTGTGGGGGTAAGAACTAAGAACCTGCTATTGCGGTCGGGATGAGACAGAAGGGCGGTAGGAAGAGCTGGACAGAAAGAGAGGGGTACAGAGGACATGGACAAAGATATGGAGGAGAAGGAAATTGACGAAGTGTACAAGCACACGCCCGTTGGGCATTTTGATCACAATAGCCATACATCAACACTTTATCGACCTTTTCCACAATTGGCAAACGGTCCATTTTAACACAGGTAATGTCCGTCCGCACTGGCGGAATGTTACGTGATACTACGTACTTACACGTTTAGGACTATTACAGCGCCATCTATCACAAAGCGAAAAAAAATGGTCCAACTTAAACATTCATATTTCTTTACGCACTACACGAATATGTAATAAAAAATGGGGGGTCCTGTTTAAAAAAAACCGCAGTTGATATCCGTTTGACCTATGGCAGCGCCATCTGGCTTCCCCCTTCAAGCTAGACAAGTTTCGTTCTTTGTAGTTTTTTCGTTTGACGCTTATTTCTTGAGATATTTGGCCCAGACACTATCAATGGACCACCCTGTATAGCCAAGCGAATGGGTACTGCCTCAGCAAAAGAAGTTCTTTGGTGAAGTGATGTCTATGAGCATCGCGAGAGTAAGTCCCGTATTCTGGCAACAGTAGTACCGATAGCAGCCTTGTGAATTGGCGATCGCAGCATGGTAATGTGGGTGACACGTGTATCACCCCCTCCAACACGACCCCAGACCGAGCTGTCCTACTGACAGCGCACAGGCGGACACCAGGCTCCTCTGCGCATGCGTCTTCCCTGGCAGGGCATTCCCCAGTCCCCAGAGAGCTGGCTCCCCTCCACACAACCAGCGTGTGGGAAGGGGGGGCGGGAGTCCAGAAGGCGGGGGGGGGGGGGGGGGGCAAGGTCGCGGCATCGATCCCCGGGCGCAGCGCACACCCCCTCCCCTCCGCCCCCACAGCACACGTGCACACACGTGTCCGCCCTGCTTGGCCCAGCTCCGCGTATCCCCCACAACAGGTGGGGCGAGCAGCTGCGGCCGGTGTATGCCCCAGATTCCTTAAACTTCGGCCCCACAAGAGCGACGCAGCGCAGGTCTCCGTCCGCAGGTCGACAGTGTGTGGGCAAATGGGAGCGGTCGTTCCGTAATAGCTCGCAATTCACATGTAACCTAATAAATCGTCTGTGACAGGTCAGCCCCATGTGATAACATGGCTGGCTGGCAGCGAGGTTTTTCTTTAGTTATTAAGCGTGGCTGTGTGTTAGTTGTTCTTCTAACAAGGGAACCTCCCCATAGCACCCCCGTCAGATTTAGTTATAAGTTGGCACAATGGATAGGCCTTGAAAAACTGAACACAGATCAATCGAGAAAACAGGAAGAAGTTGTGTGGAACTATGAAAAAATAAACAAAATATACAAACTGAGTAGTCTATGGACAACATAGGCAACATCAAGGACGATGTGAGCTCAGGAGCGCCGTGGTCCCGTTGTTAGCGTGAAAAGTTTAATTTTTATTTTCAGACAATTATCAGAGTTCAGGCACTCACAAATAATCAACTTCGCTCTCCAGAAATCCAGGACATGTTCAGATTTGCTTGGACATATGCAGGATTTGACGGTCTACACACGGAAAAATTTGAAAACGTTAAAAACATATGTTTTGACAGAGCACAGAGAAAACTGTGCGACTGTGAAACTGTTGCATTCATTTGTTGCGGTTTATGTGACACACTCTTATGTTTTCATCACTTTTTTGGAAGTGATTATCACATCCACAAGAAAATCTAAATTGGGCAAGGTAGAAGAATCTTTTTACCCATTCGCCAAGTGTGCAAGTTAGGTGGGTCGACAACATATTCCTGTCATGTGACGCACGTGCCGTCACCAGTGTAGTATAGAATATGTCAGACGTGTTTTCCTGTAGAGGAATCGGTTAACTTATGACCTTGCGATCAAGTGTTTTCGGTTCCCGTTGGAGAGGCACGTCCTTTCGTCTACTAATCGCACGGTTTTGCGGTGCGGTCGCAAAACACAGACACTAAACTTATTACAGTGAACAGAGATGTCAATGAACGAACGGACAGATCATAACTTTGCAAAAATGAAGTAAGTAAAATTTTCGCTTGGGTGAAAACTTGAACCAACGACCTCTTGCTGCGCAACTGCTCACGCTAACCACGGGACCACGGCGCTCCTGTACTACCAGCCTCCTTGATGTTGCCTATACTGCCCATGGACTACTCAGTTTGTATATTTTGCTTATTTTTTATAGTTCCACACAACTTCTTCCTGTTTTCTCGATTGATCTGTTTCAGTTTTTCAAGGTCTATCTACTGTGCAAAATTATACCTAAATCTGAGGGGGGTGCGATGGGGAGTTTCCCTTGTAAGAGTGAACAGTTAATAGTTCCTGTTTCCTCGCTATGCCCTAGCAAAGGACTTGACATTATAATTTATAGTTATTCAGGATGCACGAACTATTCTGTTAATTGACGTTCGAAGCGAAATTTCCACTAAAAAAATTAAGAAGGAATACGAATGTAAAATTACTAATCCTCCTAGATTTTAAGCTTGTGTTGTAGAAGTATCATGGGAAGTAACAATACACTGGACTCCAGCTGGTGATGTTCATGTCTTCAGGTTTGGTCAGGAGTGGTATGTCTCAAGTTTCATAGGTTCTACATCACGAACTTGAATAAACGGTTGCTCGCCACTTGCAAAAAAATGGTTCAAATGGCTCTGAGCACTATGGGACTTAACTGCTGTGGTCATCAGTCCCCTAGAACTTAGAACTACTTAAACCTAACTAACCTAAGGACATCACACACATCCATGCCCGAGGCAGGATTCGAACCTGCGACCGTAGCAGTCGCGCGGTTCCAGACTGTAGCGCCTAGAACCGCTCGGCCACACCGGCCGGCTCGCCACTTGCAGCTAGTTCTTTTAGATATACCGCTGGAATGTTATCAGTCCCTTTCCCCTTTTTCATCGCAAGTCAACCAAAGCTCTGTCAAGCTCTGACACTGCATCTCCTACGTCGCCCGAATCGACGACAGTTTCCTCAGACTGCTATTTCCTTTCGCTGATATATTTCATGTACTCTGCTCTTTCGTGTGGACTTATAGTTTTATTTCCTTCGTTGCTTCTTTGAAATAGTGTTTGATGAGTATAGGATGAAAGCTATATGCCTGTCTTACGCCCTTTTCAGTACATGCTGTGCTTCAGCCGGCAATGTATCATTGCTAGTAGCGCCCGTGCGGCACCTGCTTTCAGCTACTGTGCGTGCTACGGCCGGTTTCCAGCATCCGCTGGAAGAGTACTTTGTCCAGCCTGGAGGTGACGATCGGATTTCCTGTGACTCGTCAAAGTGGTTGATGATCCAAGCCCTGCATAATGCCTTAAAGCAGTGGTTACTAACCTTTCTTAGACCATTACACCCGAGTGCAATGAAACATTAGCTAGTATGCCCCCCCCCCGTCCCCCCCCACACACACACACATCATCACCAACCCTAGCATCTAACTAAACTATAGAATGATCGATTTTTATTGGGACATTTTATTTTTAAAAGGATGAAAGATGAATAATATATTGTGTGTTAGAATGAATGACGAAGGAATTCGTGGTGCACCGGAAGTGCTACCCATAATTCCTTATCGCATGAGAAACAAAACTATCCACACTGAGAGTAGATACGTGTTACAAAACAAACTTACCCTTTATTAATCGTCTCCATTGCGGCACTTGCTTGACCTGTGCACTGCAAACCGATTTAAAATCAAACAAGCCGGCTGCTGTGACCGAGCGGTTCTAGGCACGTCAGTCCGGAACCGTGCTGCTGCTACGGTCGCAGGTTCGAATCCTGCCTCGGGCATAGATGTGTGTGATGTACTTAGGTTAGTTAGGTTTAAGTAGTTCTAAGTCTAGGGGACTGATGACCTCAGATGTTAAGTCCCATAGTGCTTAGAGCCTTTTTAAAATCAAACATGTTCAGTTGTGTGCAATACACTTACTGTTTGTAAATCACTTGATTGCTGCACTCCTTACTTCGGAACTGGCAAAAATCAGATGACTTCAGGGTGCTAATGCTCTGTGTCTAACCACTCTGATAGTGAGCATAAGAATAATAATTATACCGTGTACAGCAGTATAGTAGATCTTACGTAGTTACTGCTGTGTTGTGCTGTCAATGAATTCATTTATCTGTTTCGAAGCGACTAATGAAGCAACTTCTGGATTACTATCTACAACTTGGAGAAGACGTCATCTCCAGATATTTACAAAAAAATGGTTCAAATGGCTCTAAGCACTATGGGACTTAACATCTGAGGTCGTCAGTCCCCTAGACAGCACTACATAAACCTAACTAACCTAAGGATATCACACACACCCATGCCCGAGGCAGGTTTGAACCTGCGAACGTAGCAGGAACGCGGTTCCGGACTGAAGCGCCTACAACCGCTTAGCAACAACGGCTGGCGAGGTATTTACCATTTGTTACGTATATGTCTCACTTTTATCATCAGCGATGCACGGGACAAAGCACAAGACACGTATGTTTTGGGTGGACTATGAGCGGGACCTGTAACCTCCACTGCATTAACGCTAGTAATTGAGAAAAACTAATTATTGATAACTTATATAATCAGTATTAGAGTATTACAAACTTGTGATGATAGTAATGATCTTTTGAAAATAATTGACAGAAATATAATCGAATCGCTTAGTTTTTATGCGACAGAAAATTTCATTTTACCCCTCGGGGGGTAATTATCCCAAGGTTGGGAACCATTGGCTTAAAGACTAGTAACTTCCATGCGAAGGCATGTGTCTTCCAGTACCGTTGGGAGGTAACCTGAGAGAACTGACGCGCTAATAGCTAAAACTACTGTACGATCTGCTTAGCAGCTCATGCGTCGTTGCCGAGAATAATACATGGAATAATGGAAAAGAAAACCGAGGATCCGTTGGATGCCGATCAGTTTGGTTTTCGCGAGCGTAAAGCCGCCAGAGAGGCACTTCTAACGTTACGCTTGATAATGGAAGAAAGATTTACACTCTTTCAACTAAGGGCGAGATCGGCATTACACGCAGATAATAAAAGATATCGCTTTATTTCTTTCACTGCTCACTACAGGGAAGATTTGTCCTCCATGTTCATAAAGCATTAGTTTACTTTGAATTCTTGACTGAGATACACAAGAAGAGACATGAGGGCAGCTTACGCGTCGCGTTTTTGAGCCTGTGTTTCTCTGCAACCACCCCAAAAGTCTGAAAATAAAAAATCTCAGTTCCAAACAGCTGTCAACGCAAATTCGACGCATTTGGAGGTCACTTCCGAGTGAATACGGGCTCAATTTGCCTTCAAGCATGCCTCGGAGATGCCAAGCAATTATCGACGCTGCGGGTAACTGGTCGTACTATTAATTGTAATTGCATTTTTCTTTTGTTCGTATATGATGTATGTATATGTTTTAGTTTGCTTTCAGATACACTTTTCTGCCGATTAACCCGACCGCGATCTCACTTAACAGACTGTAAGAATAAAGACACACCATAGGATTTGTCGTCCGAGAAAATGTGGTCGACAATGAAAAATGGTGCAATATGTCCGAAATTTTGAGAAAAATTGGTGCAAGCTATAAGGAACGAAGCGTAATAGGTAATATATAAAAGAACCAAGGAGGGGCAATGCGGATGGAGGACCAAGAACGAAGTGTTTGGATTAAAAATGGCGTAAAACGATGATGCAACTTTTCTCCCCTATTCTTTATTCTGTACGTCGATGTCACAATGACAGGATTAAAAGAAAGGTTCGCGAGTGGGATTAAAGTTCAGGGTAAGACGATATCAATGATGATATTCGTTGAGGGCAATGCTATTCTCGGTGGAAGCGAGTAGGAATTGCAAGACATAGTGAACGAAACGATTAGTCGACTGAGCGCAGTAACTGAAGAAAACGAAAAGTAATGAGGAGTAGCAGAAATGAGATTTGGGATAATCTTCATATCGAAACTGGGGACGAAGACGTAGACACAGTGAATGAATTCTGCTATCGTGGAAGCAAATGATGTGTGACGGACGAAGCGAAGGCACAGTGAAAGAGGGCATTCCTGGCCAAAAGAAAGCTGCTAGTATCAATTGTTGACCTTAATTTGAGGTAGAGATTTCTGTGTTGAACCTTTGGAACATAGCATTGTATGCCGGCCGGGGTGGCCGAGCGGTTCTAGGCGCTACAGTCTGGAACCGCGCGACCGCTACGGTCGCAGGTTCGAATACTGCCTCGGGCATGGATGTGTGTGATGTCCTTAGGTTAGTTAGGTTTAAGTAGTTCTAAGTTCTAAGGGACTGATGACCTTAGAAGTTAAGTCCCATAGTGCTCAGAGCCATTTGAACCATAGCATTGTATGGAAGTGAATTACGGACTGTGGCGGAAGTTGAGAAAAGATAATTGAAGCGTCTGAGGTATGGTGCTGTACAAGGATGGTGAAAATTAGGTGGTCTGATAGGACAAGAAAGAGGATCTACGCAGATTCAGCGAGGACAAGATTATATAGAAAACATTGACAAGAAAGGACAAGATGATACAGAGGGTGGGCATAATAGGAGAACACCTAAAACACAACACATTACCACGCCTATACGGTGTAGAAACATCACTGGGATTCAAAACAGCTTCCAGTCGCCAGTCGCCTCGGGATGAATAAATACACGTCCTGTATGCTTTTCATGGAATCTTATAACATTATGCCTGCAAATTAGTGGTGAGTTCGGCTAACGACGATGGAGATGGATAGCGATGACGCAAAAGCAGACCACAAAGGCTCAATAATACTGAGATCTGGTGAGCGCGTTGGCCATGGGAGATGTGACGATTCATCCTCATGGTAACAAAATCAGTTCTGGATGATGACAGCTGTGTGAACAGGGGCCATTTCGCATTGCAACACAACGTCGCCATTTGGGAGCAAACACTGTACCATGGACCGAATCTGAATGGCCAAAAGGGCCGCATAATCCTTGCCAGTATTGCCACCTTGCAGAGTGATCACTGGGCACGTGGAATACCACGATATGGCTGCCAAAATCATCATCGAACTCCCGCCAGGTTTAGGTCCTGAGACGTAAACTTAGCCATAAGTTGGAAACAATGTGAAACGAGAGTCATCCGATCAAATGACATTCTGTAACTGCTCCACCAACTGTTACCACCATTTAGCATCACTGATGAGTGGGTTTGGAATTCAAGCTCACTATGCAATTCCCTGCTTCTGGAGCTGCCTTCGTGTTGTTTTGGTGCTGATAGGGGTAGCGAGTGTGACATTCAGCTCTGTAGTGACTTTCACGGCTGTCGTCGTCTCATTTCCGTCACAGCGCACTTCAGTAACCGTCTCGTCACTATCACACGGCTCATACCTTCTTGCCGGTTGTAACACAGTAGATGATATGAAACTTCCTGGCAGATTAAAACTGTGTACCGGACCGAGACTCGAACTCGGGGCCTTTGCCTTTCGCGGGCAAGAGCTCTACTAACTGAGCTACTCAAGCACGACTCACGACCCGTCCTCACAGCTTCAATTCTGCCAGTACCTCGTCTCCTACCTTCCAAACTTCACAGAAGCTCTTCTGCGAACCTTGCAGAAGTAGCACTCCTGGAAGAAAGGATACTGTGGAGACATGGCTTAGCCACAGCCTGGGGGATGTTTCCAGAATGAGATTTCACTCTGCAGCGGAGTGTGCGCTGATATGAAACTTCCAGGAGTGCTAGTTCTGCAAGGTTCGCAGAAGTTTGGAAAATAGGAGACGAAGTACTGGCAGAATGGAAGCTGTGAGGACGGGTCGTGAGTCGTGCTTGGGTAGCTCAGATGGTAGAGCTCTTGCCCGCGAAAGGTAAAGGTCCCGAGTTCGAGTCTCGGTCCGGCACACAGTTTTAATCTGCCAGGAAATTCCTTATCAGCGCACACTCCGCTGCAGAGTGAAAATCTCATTCTGGAAACAGTAGATGATGTTTTTCCGCTTTCCCTGAATGCGGTATAAATCTTCGATACGGTGGCTCTTGAAACGCCACACCCCTCGGCTACCTTCGTAACGGAACCACTAACGACACCAGTACCAGTAATTGGTCCACGTTGGAGCTCACTTAGCTCCGACAAAACGCTCTCAAAACTACACAGAACACATTTGTAGAGGTGCCGTTCATGGCAAAATACAACAGTGGAACCGCCAGACTTGGCTAGCATCTACATTCACACGGTGACAATTATTGAACTATATGAAAAAAAAACACTCTTTATTCGACATGTAAACTTCACAACAGATATTCAGATTTAGGTTATGACACGTTCAATATGCCTGTCATCATTGGCGATGATGTGGCGCACCCGAATAGCGAAATTCTGCATGATCCGCTGAATTGTCGGAACATCGGTGACGTCGATGACCTTCTGAATAGCTGTTTCCAGCTCAGCAGTCGTTTGGGAGTTATTACTGTAAACTTCGTCTTTAATATAGCCCCACAAGAAGGAGATGCATGTTTTCAGATCCGGAGAATATGGCGGCCTATCGAGGCCCATGGCAGTAGCCTCTGGGTACCCTAGAGCCAGAATGCAGTCCCCAAAGTGGTCCTCCAGGGCATGAAACACTCTCCTCCTTCGATGGGGTCGAGCTCCGTCTTGCGTGAAGCGCATCTTGTCGAAATCAGGGTGACTTTCGATAATGGGGATGAAATCGTCTTACAAAATCTTCACGTACCGTTCGGTAGTAACTGTGCCATTGAGGAATATCGCACCGATTATTCCGTAACTGGAAATTGCACACCACACGGTCACCTGTTGAGCGTGAAGAGACTTTGAGAGGTGGCATGAGCCCCCTCTCATATTTCTATCTTACGATTTTCCTCTCTAATTGCATGCAGTGGAAAGTCGCTATTCCTTCACACGCAGCGTCTCTCGTCACCCGGGTGGTCCGGTGACAGGCGGGTTCCGCTGATCTGGAAAGGGTTAAGCTGACGGGTGTGAGGAAGTCGAGTGAATGCTTTGCAGACGCCGACATTGTCAAAAGACACGCCCGGAGGGGTCTGAAGTAGCGGCTGGACTAGAGGTTCCGTTACTTCGCAGAATCTGAGCGAAAACACTTTCTGGCGGGCTACCAGCGAGGCGTGGGAATGACTTGTGTACCCAGGCAGTTGTGACAGGAAAATTCCCGCGCTTTCTGCAAAATAGTAACTGTGATTGGCTTGCTCAGGGCATAGCTCCGTGACGTAGCAAAATCAGCGCAGAAATTGGCGCCAAGAATTGGTGGAATGGTAGTGCTCCGGCAATGGAGTGGAATTTTCCGCCGGTTTTCGAGTTGCTGATTGGAACGTTTAACCACGGCCACTGTCGTGGGGGCAGGAATGTTGTGTGTTCGGCCTGTACGGGTGCTCTAGGTAGTCGGCTCTCGCCTTTCGGTCGAGGACGTCGAAGCAACCAGCCATCGCCTCCGGTACGCCAGATCGTGTTCTGGCAGTTAAGAAGACAGATTGGTAAGGTATGTCCGCAGCACCGGCAGATAGAGATTTTCCTAGGTGATAATCAGAGCTCAGCAGAGCGCGTCTGTTCGTCTTTTTCTAACTTTGTTCTGTCTTGAGTAGCAGCAATTCATGTTGGGTTAGGTGTGTGTCTCTCTTAAGATTGAGTGGCAAGGAATTGGCTCCACATACCACTTCGTCATAAACCTCACAATCTAGTTTAGGGACAACTTCACCTTCACAGCGTTTGTTAGAGTATCCAATTTGAGCCAATTTGATGTATTATAAATGTTTCATGTGTTTTTGTTTATTATTTTGTGTTTAGTCCTAATAAATCATATTGTTATTTTGGACAGAACTTTCATTCTGTTAATCGGTAGAGCAACCTATCATTTCTCACTACGTTAATGAAACCTTCATTTATTTAACTTATTTATCAAATTAAATTATTGCAGGTGCCAAACTCTTTTCTACTCCACTGGCAGGGTTGATTACAGTCAGTTCGAGTATATTTTTTAATCCTTGTGCAACAACAAAAGTCGGAGTTAGAATAGTGGGGGGCTTAGAGCATCATTTACATATGTAGATTCTAGAATTTAGTGTTAAATACACTGCTAGCCCCGGCACCTCGCAACTTCACTATAGCGCAAGACGGATTCACAGTCCCCCAAGTACGCCAAATTTGCTTATAGACGAACCCGTGGAAATGAAAGTTGGGTTGGTCACCAAACCGAATCATACAGCGTACTAATTCCTAGGGTGCGCCGCGGCCATTAACGCGAAATGGGTCATATTTTCTGTATGTCTTGTAGTTTTTGCGCAGTCGGTTCTAGAACCCCAGAGATGTTTAGGGAATAACCCAGCCCTACATCAGTTACAGTACGCGGGCGCGACTGAGATTTCGTGGGGCGACATGACCTCTCCAGTGAAGAGTCGAAGGCACCTCTTGGACCGGTCTATCCCCGTAGTATGCTACAAGCAAGGATGCCTAGCAAGACGGCGGCGGTAAGGGGGGCCGACACGTGGGCGCTCTCCAGAGGAACGGCTCTGCACGTGCCGAGTTGCACGTGGGCGCGCCTGCAGCCGCAGGGCAGTCTAGACTCCAGACTCCTGAGAGCCGCCGGCGCGCACTCGAGGGCTTGCGTCTGCCTTCTCAGACACTCGTCTCCGCTCTCCCGCTGTTGCTACGGCGACAGCGCCCTCCCCCACCGTCGCTAGGGCGGTAGCAGTCTTCCTCCTACTGTTGCTAGGGGCTGGTGCAAACAACTGCTTGCAAACAAGATAGAGCGCCAAGCGTATGTTTTTTAACTCGTCCATACCGTCGGCTAGTCTGATGCCATCTCTCAACTATTCCTGCCTCGAGTTAATGCTTTTGTCTTCGCCTACGATCCCCACACAAGCCATTTTTGTAATAGTTTCTCTTATCTGCATCTACACTACTGGCCATTAAAATTGCTACACCATGAAGATGACATGCTACACACGCGAAATTTAACCGATACGAAGAAGATGCTGTGATATGCAAATGATTAGCTTTTCAGAGCATTCACACAAGGATGGCGCCGGTGGCGACACCTACAATGCGCTCACATGAGGAAAGTTTCCAACCGATTTCTCATACACAAACAGCAGTTGGCCGGCGTTGCCTGGTGAAACGTTGTTCTGATGCCTCGTCTAAGGAGGAGAATTGCGTACCAACACGGTTCCGACTTTGAAAAAGGTCGGTTTGTAGCCTATCGTGATTGTGGTTTATCGTATCGCGACGTTGCTGCTCGCACTGGTCGAGATCCAATGACTGTTAGCAGAATATGAAATCGGTGGGTTCAGGACGGTAATACAGAACGCCGCGCTGGATCCCAACGGCCTCGTATCACTAGCAGTCGAGATGGTAGGCATCTTATCCTCGCGGCTGTAACGGATCGTGCAGCCACGTCTCGATCCCTGAATTAATAGATGGGGACGTTTGCAAGGCAACAACCATCTGCACCAACACTTCGACGCCGTTTGCAGCAGCATGGACTATAAGCTCGGAGACCGTGGCTGCGGTTATCCTAGCGCCTGCGATGGTGTACTCAACGACGAACCTGGGTGCACGAATGGCAAAACGTCATTTTTTCGGATGAACCCAGGTTCTGTTTACAGCATCATGATGGTCGCATCCGAGTTTGGCGTCATCGCTGTGAACGCACATTGGAAGCGTGTATTCGTCATCGCCATACTGGCGTATCACCCGGCGTGATGGTATGGGGTGCCATTGGTTAAACGTCTCGGTCACTCTTGTTCGCATTGACGGCACTTTGAACAGTGGACGTTACACTTCAGATGTGTTACGACCTGTGGCTCCACCCTCCATTCGATCCCTGCGAAACCCTACATTTCAGCAGGATGATGCACGACCGCATGTTGCAGGTCCTGTATGGGCCTTTCTGGATACAGAAAATGTTCGACTGCTGCCGTGGCCAGAACATTCTCCTGATTTCTCACCAACTGAAAACGTCTGGTCAATGGTGGCCGAGCAACTGGCTCGTCACAATACGCCAGTCACTACTCTCGATGAACTGTGGTATCGCGTTGAAGCTGCATGGGCAGCTGTACCTGTACACGCCATCCAAGCTCTGTTTGACTCAATGCCCAGGCGTATCAAGGCCGTTATGACGGCCAGAGGTGGTTGTTCTGGGTACTGATTTCTCAAGATCTATGCACACAAATTGCGAGAAAATGTAATCACATGTCAGTTCTAGTATAATATATTTGTCCAATGAATACCCGTTTATCATCTGCGTTCCTTCTTGGCGTAGCAATATTAATGGCCAGTAGTGTACAACTTT